>NC_080835.1:111570165-111912665 GCF_030435755.1 Ochotona princeps | reverse complement strand
AGAATATATTACAGCATTTGTGCATGGATGAGGATTATCAAAAAAGTGGTATAATGTTTTCTGATCCTTGGAAAAACAGATATTTGGGAATTCTCTTTGCAACTTGTTTTCAAATGTTAAAAATAGCTTCTCTTGCTTTTTGAGAGTGGTCCGTGCCTTGTTTCTTTTCATGATTGTATCAAGTTTTTCCCCCTCCAGGTATAGAATTCTTAAAAAAAAAACAAACAAACAACAAAAAAAAACTTCTGCTTTTCATGTTACAGTTCCATAAGCTTAGGGATTTCTCCTGTATTTTATCCTCTTCTGCTTTCCCAGGCCACAAGCAGGGAGTTGGATGGAAGGTTAAACAGCCCGAGATATTGGGAGTGTGCATATAAGATGCAGGTGTTAGGAGGCAGAAGATTTAGCCATTGAACCCCAGTGCCAGGTGCATCCATCGGCTTCCTGTTGTCACCTACTTTTATTTTTCTAACTTGCAAGGGTTTCTTATTTTTCACACAACTCATGGGTGCATTTAAAAAAATGTTTCGTAAAGGTAGTTTGTTCAACTGTTTCCAATGAATGGTTGATCAGATTGTCTAAAGTGAAATTGCTAAAAATGGGAAACTCTTCAATGAAATAATCTTTTATGTCTTCATCTATTAGTCTATACAGGTTATCTTAACAGTTCAGCTAAATGAGAATGATTGAAACTTTCTCCAACTAATATCGTGTACTCATGAACTAATCTCCACAACATAGAAATTACATTGTCTGTTCTATAGCATTTATATTATAGTTAGGACATTTGGATTATGTCTGTAAGTTGGTTTTAACAGTAACAGCAAATAAATGTTTTTTTACAAGGTTAAATTTTTGCATAGTTACTAGTCACAGAATTAAATTTCATAATTTAAGCTATAAAACTTTAAGTGCTGCTTATTATTGACTAAATGTTAGAGTGTATTAAAAACTCAACACCAGGCTATGTTGAACCTGGTCAAACTAGCTTGAAAACAGATTATACATGTATGTGCTTTATTTGAAGATTCCATATTTGCAAATTTTCACACTTACTAGAACTTACTGGCATGTTCCAAATAAATAAAATTGTGTTTTGGTTAATAATGAGGACTAGAAATTAATCATTAGGTGGTTTCATAGTTGTACAAACAACACAGAGTCTTATACTATGACATCACTAAGCTCCATAATCTTATGGGATCATCATTTTGCTGACCAAAGCGTCATTATGTGGCACATGATTATGCTTGTAGCATTTTCTTATTTATTCATGAACATGTGCAAAGCTGCCAAAGGCTCAAGTTACTTTTACACACATTCTTAAAGTTGAAGGAGTCAGTGCTCAGCTTTCCTTAAACTCTTACACTGTAGAACAAGTGTTCTTCATGCTATTTAGTGCGACATTTTCCACATTCTATGCCCCTAGGAGCAGTGTTGAAATGCTCTCTGTTCTCCAAAGTACAAGAAGCTTGTGCTGTGGCTTACCAAGAATATCTGTGTTAGGTAAGTTTCACTCAGGCGTAAGTTCTAGTGCTGTTGTCTGTAAGTTCACTGTTAATGACTCAACTGTATGGGAATCTGCAAAGACAAAGAGAGATTTACTGACACATAAATTAGATTCCTACAGAAAGTATTGAAGTAGCATCTGTAGTGCATGCAGGCCAAAGTATGGAAAAGATAGTAAAATGACTTAATTTGTGGAATCATGAGATGATTTCAAATAAGGTTATGTTATCCTAGGTCAGGAGAACATTGGCCCTTTTTAATTAATATTGGGTTGCTATGAATATTTCAAAAGTGAGGCATGCATGAAAAATATTTAATTTTCCAGTGGACAGATTCTGCAGATCAGATGAATTAAATAAAAAAAGCAGCAATTCAGTGTTATAAAGGCAAAGCTATATGGAAACGCAGGTTTTTAATTCTGACAAGAGTGGCAAACTAACCTGTGTTCCACAGATGGCATTTAAGTTGATGAAAATGTGCCCACAGGCTCAAGAGAACATAACTTTGTATTTCTCCTCTAATCAATACCAATAATTCCATATTTGCTTTTTCAGTGTTTATGGAGATCGTGTAGAATACAACTATTAAAAATAAGAAATGCTCCTGGGGATTTGTCAAATGAAATGAAATCTGGAAATGAGAGATATTTCTGCACCTGTTTTATTGCAGCTCAACTCAAAATAGTTAAGATATAGAATCAACCTAGCTCTTCATTGGAAGGTTAGATAAAGAAAGTGTGTTGTATGTAGTGTATAGAATGCTATTCATTCATAGAAAAGAATAAAATCTTGTATTTTTCAACAAAATGGATGCAATTGGAAATATGTATTGCATGAGAAATAAGCCGGTCCAAAAAGGACAAATATGTGTTCCTGTTCTGTGATAATTAATGCACAGGGTATATAAAATGTAGTTTATGAGTGAGATTGACATTTCATATTTTATTATTGTTTGCTGACTTTGTTGATACTCTTGAGGAAGAGTACATTTTTTTCTGCTTGCAATGAGTCAAAGCTTTTAGCTAATGAAGTGTTAAGCCTGCACTTGCTATGTGAAACGAAATTATGATATTGTAAAAGTAAAATAAAAAAGGAAAGGAGGAGAGTGCGGAATGCATGCAGGGGAGAGGATGAGGTGGGAAGTATCAGTGTGTTCCTAAATCTGTTGTTAAATATGTAAAATTGCTCAATTTATAAAAATAATACAAGGTATAAAATTTTTGAAAGGAGTGATGACCATACATATACACAAGGGTATTTTTAAAGGTCCATGAGAAAATGCAAACTAATTTTGAAATTCACACATAGTTTTTCATGATATGCATCCTGTGAACTTTTTGAAAAACTGTTGCATGCACAAAATTTTTCATATCAGAAAAATATTATCTTTTAATTTCATGTTTCTTCACCTTTTTGAAGTAGAAATCTTACTTCAGACAAATATGAATCATTGGATTTTCCAGAAAGCTTATCGTTAATTTTAAAATCCATAAACACAAATCTAAAATGATAAAAATGGTTAAAATTGTCTCTTTCCAGTCTAGAAAGTTATTTTCTAAAAATAATTTACTTACTGTAATTTTTTGAAAAGAGAGAAAGAGAGATCTTTTGGTGGTTCAGTCATCAAAATGCCCCACAGTAGCCAGGGTAGGCACAGACCAAAGCCAGGAGCCGTGAACTCCATCCCCCAGGTCTTGCAGACAGGTGGCAGGAACACAAACAAGCATTTGAACCATCATCTGTGTTGTCCCAGGTGCAACAGCAGGAAGCTAGAGTGGGAGCAGACACTTACCCCATATGACACAATGCCTATTCTCCTTTATATTAATTTTTATATTCACTAAATCATTAATTGCATCTTCATTTCACTACATTTACCTTGCATTGCCCTTCACTCTTTTTGCTAATTTACTAATTTTCTTCTTCCTTCTTTTATCCTTTCTCCATTAGAACTTTGAGAACCTACCTGGGCCTACATCTATGTCTCTTAATGTTTCCTATCTTTTTTAAATGGCATATTGGCTCTATTTTATTAAATTTGTTCTTGATTTTCAAATTCTACTTTTTAAAATTTAAGCACTAAGTTTCATCTTTTACATAGTTCTTTGTTTTTCTCCATTGTTACTTTTTCATAATAGACTGCTCTTATTTCACTGATACAATTTTTTAAAAATTCTGAATAAGTAACAAATGCATACCTCTGTGTCGGTGTGATGATACAATAGTTCATGGGAAAATAAAATTGAAATGTAAGTTCATTTGGTGAAAAGTGTCAGGGCTGACATGTGGCACAATATGTTAGACCAACACATACAATGCCAGTATCCCATATCAACATGAGTCTGAGTCTTTGTTGCTCCAGTTCCCATAGGGTCTTCACAAATGTTCCTGGGGAAACAGAGGAAGACAGATCAAGTCCTTGGGTCCCCACACACGTGGGAGAACAGGATGAAGCTTCCGGCTTCTGACTTTAGACTGGTTCATCTCTGACTTTTGCAGCCATTGGGGGAATGAACCAAGGGATGGAAGACCTCTTTCCTGTGTCTCTCCTCTCTGTACTGTGCCTTTTAAATCAATAAAATTAATGTTAAAGCAAAATTTTAGAGGCATGTACAATTTCTCTGCATGATGAATTTCCAGGAGTTCTTCAAAGATCTCTCGTGTGTGTGTGCATGTGTGTACATGTTTGTGTGTGTAAGTGAGTGATGGGTGTATGTTAATACATGTTGCTCTGTGCCCCAGAACTATGGGCAGGCCAACTTGACTTATATGTTAGAGCATATTGACAGAGAGAAGTAAGCTGATTGCATCCTGTGTTATCTCCAAATACCAATATAGAGAAAATGTCTAGCTCATCAAATGCCCGTAGTAGCCAAGGACAGTCAAGGTTGTATCTGGGAGACACTGTCTTAATCCATGTTTCTAGTTGGATAAGAGGACTCAACTTTTTGAGGCACATCATCTGTCTTCCACCATCTAATTGGAACTGAGTCAGGAGTAGAGCTGGAACTCCAACCCACACACACTGATAGAGCAAACAAGTGACTTAGCTGCTAGGCCCAACACCTGCTCTTATCAGGTCGGCTTTCTTTAATCTGGACTAATAACCTCTGTGCAGGGAGATATTTGTGGATGTGTGTTTGTAACTCTAACTTACTTGTTTATTTATTTAATGTAGCACTAATTCCTACACAAGAAGTCCAAAAGGTACAGTATATAAGGTATAAAACAAATGCCCTCTTCAAAGAATAATGATTTATTTACTTTTAACTCAAAAGCAGAGTTGCAGAGAAAGAGAGAGAGAAAGAGACAGAAAGAGAGAGAATATTCCATCTGCTGGTTTACTCCCTTAATGGCCACAATGACCAGTGCTTGGCTGGTCTGAAGTCAGGAACCAGAAGATTATTCTGAGTCTCTCACAGAGGTCGAAGGGCTAAAGCATTTATGCAATTTTTGTTGCTTTCCCAGACACACTAGCAGGGATGTGAATCAAAGAGGTGCAGCTTGGAATCAAACCAGTACCCGTATGCGATGATGGGACTGAAGGAAATGGCTTTACAATGCTATTCCACAGTACCAACCCTGATATGTTCAATTTAATAATATTAAATTCACAATTTGCTTTCTTTGTGTGACTAGTCACTTACAGATAGACAAGCTTTTTTCGTTGATTTTGACCATTTTATTATGATACTTAAAACTCATTTCAAGCTTTTAGGAATGGTAAATAGTACAAGAATGCCTGTTCCGTAGTTCTAAGTTTTTCAAGGAATAGACATACAACTTTCCATAGTGGTTGTATTAATTTACATTCCCCAAAACAATACAGCATGAAAGTTCCATTTTATTTGCATTTCTCATAAATGATTACATTTAATCTTATTTTTAAATTTACTTGTGTTTATTTGTTAAAAGGCAGAAAGAAGAGAGCGAGAGGGAGTGAGAGTGAGCACAAGCCCCATAGATTGGTTGACTTCCTGTATTGGAATACTTTTCAGCATCTAAAATACCTGAGCCAACCTACTTAGTCAGAAAGAGCATTTTTTTGTGATTTATAGTTTGCAGTCCCTGGATGAAGAGCAGGTGGCACCATGAGCCTTAAATGTGGTGGAGACTGGCAAAGGCAGAGCGTGTGTAGAGGAGTAATAACATGGTGAGCCGGTAAAGTGGAAAGAACCAGGGACCACACTGTATTCTCTTCTTGGTTTCCCTTACAAAGACAAGAATTGATAGCAGGGCCCTAATCTAGCAAGCTAATTCAACCCAATCACTTCAAAAAGGTCCCAAATTCAGATTAGATTGAACCAAGTCCAACCTAGTCCAACAACCAAATATTAATTTATTAAATTTTAACATAAGACTTTGGGGTTCAAACACGTGTGTGAGTGTGGGAAGACATCCCCCTTTCAATTCATAACACTCCCCAAATGTCTGCATTGACTGGGATGGGCTCGGTTGAAGATGAGAGCTGTAAATTCAGTTCAGATCACCTACACAGCTGGTTGGGATTCAATTACTTGAGTTATCACTGCTTCCTCCTAACATCTACATTAGAGGAAGTTGGTATTAGTGGCCAGAGGTGAATATTGAACTCATACGGTATGTGAGCAGCTTAATCAGTGTCTTAGCCACCAAGCCAAATAATCGTATGTCATCTTTTGTACACATGACACTCCAACAGATACGAAATAATATTTCCTTGTGTTTCCAATTTGCCTTTATCTAATAAGTGGTGATGCTAAGCATTTTTTTCATATTTCTGTCCGTCTTTTGTATGCTCTTGAGAAATATTTCCTCAGTTCCTTTGCCTAATTTTAAACTGGTTATTTGCTTTGATATTGAGTTCCTCACATCTTTTCTCTACTAATCCCTTCATTAAATAGTTCTGTCCCATTCTATGGGTGGTTTTGTAACTTTCCTTTGTCTGTGAGACAAGTGTCACTGTAACTTATCTCACTGCGTGGGTGGAGATTAACATGGAAGAAGGGGACAGTGAAGGAAATGCAGCCCAAATACTTTATGTAGCATCATTTTTAAGCCATTTATCTTTTTCTGACTACTCATACTTTCTACACTTGCCACTGTAGATCTTGAAGCATCCCTGGCCCCTCTGCTTGGAGAAATAACTTCCCCTTCCTCTGCAGCCATCTGTTTTGATTTTCAACTGAGACTGTTTTTCTTTCTCTCTCTCTGAATTTGTCCACAGTGATACTCCTCATGCTTTGCATATTTTAGAAATGTTTCTGATTTTCTGCTGCATATGTTCTCTGTCTCACTTTTCTTTAAAGAAAGAATGATCCACTTTTAAACCATGTCTACATCATTACCTTGTATTTACATTCATGTTTCATAGGGCATATATTTAATTTCACTTTGATGATGGAAAGATATTAATGAATTTCCTAAAATTAACAAACACAGAACCCCCCTAGGCATAGTGAACTGTCCAGGTTACAGTGTACCTTGGCGAGTGTCACACTGCTGGGAGGGAAGCAGCCAATAACTCACTGGTTGGTATTAACTCTGTGTTAACTGTAACACTGTGCTAGCACAGTGCCCTGTTCTTTAATATTAAATCTGCAAGGTGGTGAGTGGACTGCTACCACCCATTTGTTTGGGGTCATGAGCTGAGGCAGAGCGATCGCCACAAGGGCTCCACAGGCCAAGCTGTTGCATCCGCAGTTAACTGGGACAGGTTGTACATGTGGCCTGGAGGGTTTCCTCCGGCCAGACTTCTGTACCCTCAGCATACCTGGGAGCCAGGGCTAGGGACAGGCTGGGTCAGGAACCTGGAGGAATGCACCTGTTGAGGCATGTAAGAACCAGGGACCCAATGAAGTGGCATCCTGAGGCTCACTGGGCCAGGCCACTGCAGCTGCTGGTGGGGGTAGTCCACCAATATGCCATCTGCTGGATTACTCCCCAGGTGGCTGCAAAGGCCATAGGTGACCTGATCAGAAGGCAAGAACTGGTAGCTTCTTCCAGGTCTGTGATATAAATCCAGGGTCCCAGGCTTTAGACTGTCCTCAACTGCTTTCCTGGGCCACAATCAAGGAGCTAGATGGGAAGTGGAAAAGCCAGGACACAAACTGGCACCTGTATGAGATCCCAAAGTTTGCAAGGCGAGGATATAGCCACTAAGCTGTTGTGCTGGGCCTATCAGGTTACATGATTAAATCACTGATGTTTTGACTACTGCACAAAGAATCCAACACCATCTTAGAGTAATGGTGAAGATGTGGAATACATAGTCACTGGCTCTGAGTTGAAGTTTTGTGGCTCAGGAGAGGAATCCATTTGATGAAATTGAAAGAGTTCTGAACCCTGGATAGGTAAGGCATGCATTCCTACGCAGCAGGAAGGAGCTACAGAAGAGCTGATGAATCCCTACCCTTCAGGAACACTTAGATTAAGAATGAGAAATCTTTGATGGGGCGTGAAATGGCAGAGGTAGGTAGTTAGCTTAGCATCATGAGCTGGAAGCCACATTTACCCTGCTCTTTGTACATCTCACCCATTTATCTCTCAATCAGTGCCTCAGCCCCCAGGATGTACATCTTCTCACAGGGGATTTGACACAGTATCGTGCGACCACTACCCTGCCTATGATCATATGAAGACTGGCAACTCAGAGGGGCAGTTTCTCTCTCCCCATGGCCACAGAACGAGAGACACTTACATCCCAACTTTGCCCTCCTGATCTGACCCTCTCCACTCCTGAGCATGCCCCATGGGTACCTGTAATCTCACCTTTTAAATAAGCTTTTTAAAAAATATTCTCTTTTTTAAAAAAGACTTATTGAAAGGCAGAGTTACCGAGAGACAGACAGATGGAGAGAGAAAGAGATGGATCAATCTTTCACTTACTGATTCACTCCCCAAATGGTTGAAATGGCCAGGGCTGGACCAGGCTAAGTCTAGGACAGGAATCTCACCAGGGTTTCCACATGGATGCAGGAGCCCATACATAAGGTCATTCCCCACTGCCCTTCCAAGCCATAGGAGAAAGCTGGATAGAAAGTAGAACACCCCAGGGCCCAGCGGCATGGCCTAGTGGCTACAGTCCTCGCCTTGAATGCGCCTGGATCCCATATGGGCGCCGGTTCTAACCCCAGCAGCTCCACTTCCCATCCAGCTCCCTGCTTGTGGCCTGGGAAAGCAGTCAAGGATGGCCCAATGCTTTGGGACCCTGCACCCGTGTGGGAGACCTGGAGGAGGTTCCTGGCTCCTGGCTTCAGATAGGCACAGCACCGGCCGTTGTGGTCACTTGGGGAGTGAATCATCGGACGGAAGATCTTTCTCTCTATCTCTCCAGCTCTCTGTATGTCTGACTTTGTAATAAAAATAAAATAAATCTTTTAAAAAAAAAGAAAGTAGAACACCCCAGTCACAGAGCACGATCTGACGCCAGCATTGCAGGCAGAGGATTAAGCCACAAAATCGCAACTGTGCTCCTGAATGGATCGTTCCTGGTTAGTAAAATGAACAAAGAATGTATCTGGGAACTAACCATTCTTGACTTTGGCTCTGTTTCTTCATTCATTTGAAGGTAAGAATGGGTATAGTCTCCATTATAACACATTGTGACTGAATGAGTTCGTAGCCAGCTTTTCCTATCTAGAGCGGACATTTTAATCTTCATGAGGAAAATCAAGATTTTTAGGTACTCTTGGTAGGATATACCAATTAGTGTCCCAGTACTGTATGATGTAAATGCACAGTTTAAACATAAAACTTCAAATCAAGATATTTAAAGAATAAAATGACCCATAAATAAATTGCTGTGTTTTGTCATTTTTTCTTCAGGAAGTAAGACAATGCAAGTATCTGTCTACCTCCTGAGAATGGCCCGAGCACATAGTCATATTCACTAAGTGTTTCCAGGAAGCGAAGGGCTGGCCTAACCCTGAGGAAGATCGGATACATATGAAAATTGCTCCGCTGCAGATAGCAATAGTCTCCCAAATGACAAATCAGGGAGGTTCACATGGGCCTGTGTGCTGCCGCAGTCATTAACAGACTAAAACGACCCTTTGCCTAAATGTCTGCAGTCACAAGCCATGGCAATGAGATTTAGGCTGAATCAGCTGAGATCAGTCCCATGGTCCATGATCATGTACTTCTGTAACACCAGCAAAATGCAATTAGATAGATATATTTGCTTCTACATTGAAACTAATTTTGTGTTTTAGCACAAGGCCTTATTGGTGTGGTTGGACTTTTGGTATTAAAAATATTATGCATGTTTAAATGACATTACTTATTATCAATAATTATTCCACTGGTATATTTGGGAAGGGGGAGTTGAAAGCAGTTTTTATCTCATTAGCTTGTCTTCACTGTTAACTGTTTGTAATATTAGTTCCCTTTGATCTTCCTTTTGATTATAGTGTGCAAAGCTGATATAATCTGTTATTATTTCCATTAATAACTAAGTATCTCTTGTGGTTGACAAGGCAATTTGTTATTATCAGGCTTCCTTTGTGTGGTGCAAAGAGGTTTACACACACTCCCCCACCCACCCCGTGTAGAACAACAAGCGTTTATCTGCTCTTAGCGGCCTGGAGGTGCTGCAGCCTCTGAGCAGCCCTGGCAATGCTGCCCTGCAGAAGGCGAGCGCCTTGACAGCAACACGGAGAACTAGGGATGCAGATTCTAATCTGAATCCACATGCTGCTTCAAGAGTCCAACAAAGTGGGCAATGCAAGCCCTGATATTTTAAGATGGGCAAGAGAGAGGGGAACGGGGAGGGTGAGATGACGGTGGTGAAGCTGGGGTTTGTCTTGCAACAAGCAAAGTGCTATCTCCTCATCATAGCCTCAGTGTTTCGAGCTTTCGAAACTTGAGTTTTGGCAGATTATGAAGGCGAAAGCTTGGCAAGTCAAGAGGCTTTGTTGTCAAGTTTCTATATTTGTCTAGAATGTAATGCATCCCTGTCATCCCGATTCCCAGAGACTGAGCTGTTTGACAAACTTTGACACATACAAGGATCATTCTCCTTCACTTGCGAAATGATGCCACCTCCAAGAATAATGCAGTGATTGACTCATTAGGACAGGCAAAACTGTAAGTGGAGTAGAGCTCAAGACACGATAACTTCACATCTTTTAAAACGAGTAGGGGGATTTCAAAACAAACTTTCCTGCATGGATTCAGTTGACAATCTGATTGGCATCTGCTAGCAGATGTTTGCCTTTTTTTCCCCCTAAATCCATTGGTTTGCAGCCCAGATTATGTTCTCAGAAGCCATCCTGGTCCCATGAATTTAAACAAGCTGACTCGAACAGAGAAGGTGAGGGAGTTATCTAAAGTGACAAAGTTGCAGGTAGCAGTTGACAGCTACTCACATTCCCACGGCAGCTTCTGTGTGGATTCACGTGACGCTGTGTGAGCAGATGGCAAAGATCTCTGCACGTGGCCATGGAAACAAACATGCCACAGATTTTGTGCTCATATCCTTCAGAGTATGGGTGGTCTTCGAGACAGTGCAGGTGTTTCTCTATGTTCCTGTGACCCACAGGAACTGAGTTCATGGAAGAGGACCCTGATTGTCAATAGCATAATCCTAGTTTTAGTGAGTCTTTCTCCCACCAATTCCAGGCTGCATTGGAGCAAGACAAACACCCTCACTACTAGAATTTGCGCTGTAACAACCTCATTAATTGGCCTAGCTGACCACCTGGGTTGTACCTGCTTGTGCTAAGGAGTGTTTGCTTGCTCCCAGCTTGGTAACAAGCAAAATCCAGGAAGCAGCTACCTTCCTCAGAATGCCTAATTATGGGCCTTCCTTGAGCTAAGAGTTTTTCCCATAGCTTCTGTTTAGAGTCTGTGCCGTAATTCAGGATAACTTGTATTTCTGCTGTTTAAAAATGTTAGAGCAAATAAAAATTAGCTATTAGCCTGAGGTTGTCTCTGTCACTGGAATCCTTCTGTAAACAAACTAAAACTTTTCTTACAGGCATTTCTTTTAACTGATTTAAAATTAGGAAGATAAAAAGGAGCCCCAGTGAATAACAGTTAATAGCTAATTGGGCATATTCAGGGATCTCCCATCAGACCATGCCAAATACAGCTAATACTCCAGTGCAGCCAATCAAGTACCCTCTTTAGTCTTTTAAGATTCACTTAGTTCACAGACAGAGAGTTAGAGAAAGAGCAAACAAAGAGAGTTAGATCTTTCATCTGCTGGTTTACTACCCAAACGGCTACAATGGCTGGGGCTGATCTGTGCCAAAGCCAGGAGCTGGGAAGTCCATCCTAGTTTCTGAAACAGGTGGCAATGATGTGAACACACGGGCCATCATCCGCTGCTTTCCAAGGTGCATTTGCACGGAGCTCATGGCAAGCGAGGCAGCCAGGACCTCAATCACTGCTCCAATGCTGGATGCCTTTGTTTCAAAATGTGGCTTAGGGCCAGGTGCAATAGCATAATGATTAAGGTCCTCGCCTTGAACGTGCCTAGATCCCATATGGGCGCCAGTTCTAATCCCGGCTGCTCCACTTCCCATCCAGCTCCCTGCTTGTAGGCTGGGAAAGCAGTCGAGGACAGCCCAAATCCTTGGGACCCTGTACCCACGTGGGAGACCCAGAAGAAAGTTCCTGGCTCCTGGCTTCGGATCAGAGCAGCACCAGCCGTTGTGGTCACTTGGGGAGTGAATCATCGGATAGAAGATCTTCCTCTCTATCTCTCCTCCTCTCTGTATATCTGCCTTTCTAATAAAAATAAATAAATCTTTTTAAAAAATGTGGCTTAACCCTCTGTGCCACAACCCTAGGTCCTCAAATAATGTCTTTCTGCTGCGCCTACAAAGCACACTGCGCAGGCTACTGAAGTGCAGCTCAACTTGGAGGCATCTTCTAGTTTAGTGTGCCCGTTCATGAATGTGATCTTTCTTTACTCAAATAAACTTGCTTTTAACAAAAATGAACACACAGACATTTCAGGACTGTGAAAGCCAAGAAGAAAGGGTGCTTTTTTTTAGGGGGGTGGAAATCTTGTTTTTTGTTTGTTTGTTTGTTTGTTTGTTTGTTTTCTACGCAGTCTGGGATCAAACAGTGGCGAGGTTTGATTCATTTGACCTCAGCCTCTCTGGAGTTCACACAGTCAGGTAATTCTAGACCACCTGCTTTTGTCAGGGAGGAAGGAAGAGCTATCCATCTATGAGATAATCTGAACCTGGTTATTATCTGACTGGGTTTAGCAGTGATCATCAAGGCCCGCTCCTGACTGTTTCTAGCACTGCATGGAAAGCCCATAGTGAGACTCCTGATCCCTGAGCCTCGACAGCATTGAGCCACGGGCAGCATATGCTGTTCCATGTGCTGTAAGGTGTGGAATTCACTTTCTGGGAAAACTACCCACAGCTCTTGATATGATCCACTTTACCACACCAGACTCAACCACGATTTGGTAATTTTATCTGACCCTTCCTAAGAAAGGGAAAAAAAAAGCAAACAAACATTAATTTTGTGGTGTTGACAAAGTTTTTTCAGGCCGTAAACTGAAGTTTGTTTTTCTAATATTCAGGTCATTAATAGAGGTAGAAATACTTGTTTAAGGGAAATACAATGTGATGTATAGTGATACACATCACTGTTAACTACTGTTTTCTCCATTGATTTATCTCTTGAATGCAGGACAGCAAAAAGTATAAAATCGGTAGTGAATGTAGCTCAGGGAGATTTTTGGAGTGTTGAGCTTTTTGACATGTAACAATTTGATTTTTATGGTTTGAATCATAACCATTGTAGGAAACGTCAGAGAAATTGAACAGGACTGAGGCTAACTATTAAATGTAATTATTTTGTTGAGCTGTTATTATAATGACAACATATTAGGGAATATTTGAAGCCTACTTCAGTATATAATTAACAGAAATTGATGGAAGCGTTTTTTTTTTTTTATTATTTTATTTCTGAATTTCTGTTTTATTTGAAAAACACAGTGCATTCCTCAAGCACGGCTATAGCCAGGGCTGGGGAAAGATAAAGCCAGGACTGTGGAGCTCTATCCGAGTCCCTCCTGAGTACAAAAGGGACTTAAGTGCTTGAGCCATCATCTGTGACTCCCAAAACGTGCATTAGTAGGACGCCGTGTCAGAAGGGTCGGTGACTGACCATGACCCAGGCAGTGTCACATGGGATGCTGGTGTTCCAAGTGACTACTTTACCAATGTTGTAAAGACTTTGTCGTTCATCAGTATTAAACTGCATATCATTCTGGGGCCAGTGTTGTGGCATAAGTTGGCTGCCACCTGTCGTGTCAATAACTCATTTGGGTGGTGATTTGTGTCATGGCTACTGTGCTTCTGGTACTGCTCTCTGCCAATGGTCTAAGAAGAGCAGCAGAGGCTCTTCACCACCACGGGGAAGGACCAGTGAGACTCTGGCTCAGCAGTGGCCACTGGAGACCTCTGGGGAGGGAAGCAGAAGATGTAAGATTCTCTCTCTCTCTTTGTCTTTCTCTTTCTCATTCCACTTTGTCTCTCCATCTCTCGCTCTCTCTTTTCTTTAAAATTAAAAAAGCTAATCACATACATGTGAATATTCATTTTTAAACTTTGAGCCATGTAACTTTTTGTCTTAGAGACTCCCACCTATTAGAAATGGGTAAATGTGAGCTCCCCACAGCGACGTTCGATCAGGCATTGCTATGGATGGTCTAGAAGAGCAGAGTGGACTTGGAGTCAGATGTAGTTTTGTCAATGTGTTTTTGTCAACTCGCACACCCTTGCAAAGTTCAAGGTTCCTTAGAAGCTAGACTTTGTAGGGATACAGTATGGATTAAATGGCCTAGATGTGTGAATAAATCTAATAATATTTCCTGTAATTAGCAGATGCCCAATAAACATTTGTTGAATCTGAACTCATTTGCACATTTAGAATATGTGAAGATTTTTGTCCTGATTTGAAAAGCTTGTTGGGTTTTCCTTTACTCAGCAGCCCCGCTATAGTGGCTAATGAGCACAACTGCATAGAGGTTTAAGAAAGGCATAAAAGTGGCATGTATTTTTTGTGACAGCCCAGTTCTAAGAGGACAGAAGTGAAATCATGAAACATTGAAGAATAATGTATTCTGGCTAAGCCAGGCCTGTACAGCCTTCCAGGAGCTCCTGTTATTACCCAAGCTTGTCAGGAAGTAATCACTAGCTTTCAAGGTTTGTAAAGCTACTCTGAACATTTACTTGAACCTTACCATACACAAAAATGTTTGTATTGCTACCCACTGATGAGAAAGCTATTAGCATTCATTAAGTACTGCCATAAATCTCTCCTTCTTAGAAGAGCAATAATGCAGCCGCCCAGCTGCCATAATGAATGCAGTGTTTAATCTCTCCTTGGGTGCGTGTCCTAACCACAGACCTCTCCTGGCACAGGCACCCTAGGAAGAGCACAGCATTCTGGGAATGGAACTGATGACAAAGGGTCACACTTTCTCCTCCTTTTAGGTTCAGAAAGCTGCCAAGTTGTAATTAAAACAGAAGCCTTCATTTTGCAGAGAAAAGGAAAAAAAAAGAAAACCAACTTATTCGGGAGGGTGGGGAGCTAACATTCCCTGAACACGTCCTGAAAGGACAGTTGCCGTGGAAGTGACCTTGTGTTTGTATCGGTTCATTTTCTCCCCATAACTGCCCTTCGAACCAGTGTTCTACCTGGTTACCAAGCAGAAAGGAAGGGAATCTGAGAGATTGATTTAGCAGCCCAAGATGAGAGATACTGTACGGTAGAAGCATGGGAATAATTTGAAGTTAGCTGTTTCTGACTCCAGAGCCTGTAGCATTTTGTGCCATCCCAAGTGCAATATTTTCTTTCTTATTTTTAGAAGTCAGACTTGTTTGAGCAAGAAAGACGTATGGCCTCCAGTGTAGACCGTGGAGCACTGGAATGATGCTTCTGTTTCACAAAGCATCCATTATTCTCTCTTGGCTGACACACTGTTCCAGAGCTGTCTTTAAAGAGCAGTCTCCCGGGTTGCAGCCTTCTTAAGCATCCTTCCTTTGGGACCTCCTGCTGCTCCTTCCTTGGTCCCTGCGTGGGAAGCACCTGCTTCTCCAGTCATCTGATGGAACTGCACCACTGAGCTTGACAACTCCGAAACCAAAGCACAGAGAACATAGAAGGTTTCTTTCTCTGTGGACCAATAAGACATCTCCAAATGCTGATCAGAGAGTCAACAAGCCCAGAAACAGCGCAGAGAATGACTCCGTGTCTGAACCTCTTCATAAATTTCCTGAACGGGAATCAAATTTAAATTTTATAATCTCTGAGATTTCTGGACAGATGGTAATGAATGTTCTTTATTTCCAGGGAGAACGGAAAGGAAAGTAGAACCAACTTCTCCAAGTTTGAAACATACCCTTCCCATAGGCGATGGCGTGTAGTGATCACCCTCATAATGATAATCTATAGACATTTCGCCCCGAGGGAGAAGACGGAGCATGGCAGTTATTGTCACAGAGTATTGAACATCAGGGATTGCTGCTTTATCTTACCTGGAGAAAAATGAAGATCACTTTAAACCTAAACTTTTAGCATACAGAACAGCATAGGTCACATATCAAAATGATAGGTATTGGGCCCGGCATGATAGCGTAGTGGTTAAAGTCCTTGCCTTGCACGCACTGGGATCCCATATGGGTGCCAATTCTAATCCCGGCTCCCTGCTCCCCATCCAGCTCCCTGCCTCTGTGGCCTGGGAAAAACAGTTGAGGACGGCTCAAAGCTTTGGGACCCTGAACCCACGTGGGAGACCCGGAAGAGCTCCTGGCTCCTGGCTCCGGATCAACTCAGCTCCAGCCGTTTGTGGCCACTTGGGGAGTGAACTATCGGATGAAAGATCTTCCTTTCTGTCTCTCCTCCTCTCTGTATATCCACCTTTCCAATAAAAATAAATGAATCTTTTTGAAAAAATGATAGGTACCTACCCAGTAACTCAACAGGGGAAAACACAAAATAAAATGAAAAGAAGAAAATGATGTGTCTTGATACTTGAGAAAGCTAAATTGAAACTGGCATGTGATAAGCTTACTGACACATCATATCAGAAGACAGGGAGCATGTCCAAGGGAGAGGAGTGATGGGTGAATGCTGGCTGTGTTTAGCAAAGCTGATTATTTCCTGGATTATGCCGCAAAATATACCTGCCCCATTTTGTTTGACTAGCAGTTCATCCCTATTTGAGTCAGTTCATAAACACTCCACTGAAGAAAAGCTTTGAAGAAACTTCACATTTGATTGCTGGAGTCATTTTAGCATTTGATTTCTTTACCCGCTTAGTTTGTGCATTCTAATAGGAGAACATTAGAAAAAATACCTGGTGAAGTCCCATTTGAAAGGACTCATTTCTGTATTATTTCATTGCTAACTTGAGTGTGAGTCACGTGTCCACTATCTCATCCCTCTACAAATGAGTAATGTACATGTCCTATGCACTACATAAGGAGGATGTGTGTCTTGAGAGGTGGAAAGAGGGCAGAGAGAGAGAGAGAAAGAGAGGGGGCAGACAGAGAGAGAGAGAACACTGTGGTGAATGAGTGACTAAAAATCTCCCTTGAAATGAATTAAAAATAAACCCTGTGTAATCTTATCGCGCTGAATAAACTATGAAAATCATATTTCCATCTCAGAGTTTAACCATTCCCATGTGTTTCCAGGTTCCTTAAAGCACTTTGAAAAAATACATACATGGAAGATGATAAGTTTTCTGTCTGGGAGCAGGCTGTTTAGACGCCACAGCTTAGGGTGATAGAACACTTTAGAAAGGTCAGTTACTGGGCAGAGGCCAGGGGCAGGTTCCAGTTTCCGGTTTCCTCTCGGGTCTGACAGCACAGGCTCTCAGCTCCTGTTTTTCTTCTGCCTATTGACTGATCGGAAACAGAGGGCTCAGGTTCCTGGCCTGGATATACTGTGAGCTTTCTTTACTTTGGAGGCTGTTTTCTAAGAACCTGAACAATTTTTTTCCCTCCTAATTTCCAATATAAGTAGAGATTTTTGTTGACATTTCGTGTGCCAGGCAGAGCACCAAATTGATGGTGTTTAGCAGATCCAGGGATTTTCCAACAGACTGAGCCATCTAATGCCACGAATAAATGGATAGTAGTGGTATGTCCCACAGCATGCTAGGAAATGCTCCAGATGGAACTCAGCTCCTGGTTCAAGTTCATCAGGTAGCAGCAGTAATCTGACACTCGTGTGCTCAGAACTCAAAATGCCTCCAACTTGCTGCTGTAATTTGTTTTATTGATATAATTAGTAAATTACACAAAGAGGATTTTATTTGCATATTGCTTTGTAGAATGAAAGAAAGAAAAGATCAGTGACTTGATTTTGGTTTATTCCAAATACTCCCAGATGTATTCATGTGTTCTTCTCTATTGACTCAGTTTTATTTTCCTTGTTTGCAGTGTTAATTTCAGCTAATGTATGCATGAAGCTAAAGCTACATCCCATGACTATTTTCTCACATTCGTTGCATAAGGACAGTGACAAATCAGATCTGTGAATTGTCATTATGACTTGATGATAGCAGGAAGAAAAAGCTGGGATTAGGAGAAAATTCCACTTGTCTCCTAACCTCCTTCCTACTCTGTCCCTACATACAGGAGGGATCATCAAAGATTTCAAAGAAAATGGCTATGATTTAAAAAAAAATATATGTATGTATTGGATCCAGTGCTATAGCATAGTGGCTGAAGTCCTCGCCTTGAACGCACCAGGATCCCATATGGGCGCTGGTTCTAATCCTGGCAGCTCCACTTCCCATCCAGTTCCTTACTTGTGGCCTGGGAAAGCAGTCGAGGACAGCCCAAGCCTTTGAGACTCTGCACTCGTGTGGGAGATCCAGACAGGGCTCTAGGCTCCTGGCTTTGAATTGTCACAGCTCTGGCCATTGCAGGCACTTGGGGAGTGAACCATCAGATGAAAGATCTTCTTCTCTGTCCCTCCTCCTCTCTGTATATCTGTCTTTACAAATAAAATCTTTGTAAAAAAATACATGTATTAAAATGATCCCAAAACTTGCTGTGATTTCTATCTCTTTATCTCTAAATCATCCCCCTGTTATTTTAAATCATGCTTATTTCAAGGCATTTATTTAGTAAATCTAACTCGCACAAAAGATTCGTGGACTGCAATTCTGCTAATAAACCTCTCTGCTTATTCCCACTGGCTTTTCCTCATTTCTTGAAAAAAAAATGTGTAGGGGCCAGCACTAAGGCATAGCACATTAAGCCTCTGCTTGTGACTCCAGGGTTCTGTATCATAGCATTCGTTCAGTTCCAGCTGCTCTGCATCCCTGCTAATGCACCCGCAAGAGCAACATATGAGGACTCAAATAATTTGGCCCCTACCGTCAATCCAGCAAACCTTAATGGCGCTTCAGATCCATGAGTTTCATCTTTTCTAGTCCCAGCCGTTATGGCCTTTTGAGGGCTGAACCGGGGAATGGGATATTCTTTCTCTCTTTCTCTTCCTCTCTCTGTATTACTCTACCTTTTAGATTTTCAAGTAAATAAATAAATCTATAAAAAGTATTAAAGTATATGAACTAAAATTGAAATGTCAATGAGCTAATCATAGGTTGTGGCTAGGACTTGTTTTCCTTTTTTTTTTTTTTTCTTTTTAATACACTGGTTACTCAAAACCATGTCAATTCCATAACATTGCAAATTGCTGTTGATGTTATATTGGGACTCTTAATTGACCGTGATGATATTCTGCCAGCTCAAACTTCAGACCAGAAAAGGTCTCCCCAAGAAACTGTTCAACCAATCTGGACAATAAGTACCTGGACTCTATGCTTGGTATATGTTTGCAATGAAAGAATCTTGATTGAATTTGAACTGTAATACTGCATCAAGGTGAAGGAATCCACCGGGGGGAGGGGAGGGGGAGGGAGGGGGGGATTCCCAGAGCCTATGAAACTGTCACATAATGCAAAATAATTAACAATAAAAAAAAAGTATTAAAGTGTATACTCATTGTTTTCAATTTTTATCTACTTGAGAGGCAAAGAAAAAGAGAGGGGAAAAGGGGAAGAGAGAGAGAAAGAAAGAGAGAGAGAGAGAGAGAGAGAGAGAGAGAGAGAGAGAGAGAGATCTGTTGGTTCATTTCCAAATGCCTGCAACAGCAAGGACCTGGTGAAGCTGAAGCCAATAGCCAATAGCCAATAAGCCCACCTGGGTCTCCAGTGTGAGTAGCAGTGGCCTAAGCACTGGAGCCGCCATCCTCTGCATGTTAAAATGCATTAGCAAGATGCAGTATGAGTGGCTGAGTCTTCAGGAGCTCAACTCACCTTTTGTTGTGGTCCGTGGGCATTCCAAGCAGCACCTAACCCACTGCATACACCACCAAACCCAGTCATCTTTCTTCTTTGAAAGGAGTGTCACTGATATTTCAAATAGCTATGGGAGAAAACCTGCTGAGCCTAAAGTGCACCATTTAATCTTTGAGATAAATTTATACACTGTCAAAACCACACCCTCATCTGGATAAGTAAGTTGTCCTCACCCCCAGAAGTTTCCACAAGCCCATTTGAATTTCTCCTTTCCCTTTGCCATTTTGTTCATCCCCAGACAATGAATTATTCGTTTTCTATTATTCTAAAGAAATGGGATCATACATTACCTATTCTTATTGTTCATCTGTTTGTTTCAAAACAAGAATATATTGTGATTATATTACATTCTTTCTATTCATTCACAGGCCTGAAGAATTGTGGCCTAGATTTTGTCTGTGACATAAAAAGCTGACATAAAAAGTCTCCGGGCATAAGATTCGATTTGTCTTGGGTAAATATCTAGAAATAGGATATTGGGTTATATGTTAGGTGTAGCTTTTTGAAAAAAAGCTAAAATTGTTTTTGCAAACTGGTGGTAGTATTAAGCTTTTCCACCTATGAGCTTCAACGTCACCTCATACTCCTCAAAGCATCATATGGTCACTATTTTGAACTTTATTCTAAGAAGCGTGTAGAGGTGTCTCATTGTAATCTTAATTTGCACTTATCTGTGAAGTGTTGAGCTTGAACATACTTAAATGTGCTTATTTATGAACTTTCAATAAAGATCTCCTCCCATGAAGCATCTATGAAAATACATTTTACAGAGTTTATAGAAACAGCCTGGTTTCTATTCTACATATATTTTTTTTATAAAGATTTATTTTATTTTCATTACAAAGTCAGATATACTGAGAGGAGGAGAGATAGAGAGGAAGTAGAGCTGCCGGGATTAGAACCAGCAGCCATATGGGATCAAGGCGAGGACCTTAGCCACTAGGCCACGCTGCCAAGCCCAGATTCTACATATATTTTTCATTGCAATTTTTCATGAACTCTTTGAAGACCTCTTGAATGGATTTGTGTGTGTGTGTGTGTGTGTGTAGTATGCTTGTACAGCTGTGTGTGCCGTATGTATTTTCCGGTGAGTGTGTGGTGTCCATGTACAGGTGTTTGGGATACATGTTCAGGTGAGTGTATGGCATGCATGTGTAGATGTGTGTGGTATGCATGTATAGGTGTGTGCGTGGCTCAAGTGGATTTTGAAATATTTTGCAAATATTAAGCTTATATTAAAATTTTATTTTCATAAACTTTGTAAATACTCTCATATTTCACTGTTTCGGTAGGGTTGTTTTCATGTTGAATTTTTAAAATCTTTCTTTTTAAAGATTTATTTTATTTTTTTTATTGGAAAAGCAAATTTACAGAGAAAGAGATATAGATGAAAAGATCTGTTTGCTGGCTCATTCCCCAAGCGGCCACAATGGCCAGAACTGAACCAATCCAAACCAGGAGCCAGGAGCCAGGAGCCAGGAGCCTCCCCCTGGTCTCCCATGCAGGTGCAGCGTCCAAAGCCTTGGGCTGTCCTCAACTGCTTTCTCAGACTACAAGCAGGGCACTAGATGGGAACTGGAGCAGCCAGGACATGAACAGCACCTGTATGGGATCCTATTTATGCAAGCCGAGGATTTAGCCACTAGGTTATCATGCCAGGCCCTTTATAAAATTTTTACATAATTTAGACACATGACCTCTATTGTTTATATAATATGTAACTATTTCCAGTCTGTTTTGCTTTTAATCATTTAAATAATGTATCTCAAAGAGAAGAATGTTTAATATTTATAAACCTAATTAATAAATCTTTCTATGAATTGTGCTTTCCTTATGACGTGAAAGAATTATTTGGCTATTGCAAAGTCATAAGGGTTATATTTCATGTTTTACTAAAGATTTAAAAGTTTTAAGATTCACATGAAGTCTATGATTCTTTTGAGAAAATTTTATGTATGGTAGGTGATATGGACCAAATTTCATATTTTTGCATTTGATCATCTAATTATTTTAACACTTATGTGATTTGTTGATTGCATTAGCTTATATTGTATAGTGATTGATCATATATGTGTGATTTATCTCTGACCTTTCAATCTACATCATTGAAATGCCAATATGATTTGAATTTTGAAGTAAACAAGAAGCCCTACAAGTTTGTTCATTCTCAAACATCTTTATATTAGATGTCTCCTTTTTCCATAATTATTTTAGAGCCAGCTTCTCAGTTTCCAAGGATGCCCAAAAGGAATTTGATTTGTTATGACATTTAATACAGTCTTTGGCTTATAATGGTTTGACTTTGATTTTTTTTAATTTTAGGATTGTGCAAAGGTGATATGCGTTCAGTGGAAACCACACTTTGAATCCCCTGGGCAGTGTCCTCTTGAGATGCAAGCAGCAACAGTCAGGCCACAGCTGTCAGTCAATCACACGGTCACAAAAGTAAGCCACTGGCTCTCTGCAGTACAGTATGTGATGATGACTGGCAGTTTGGGCAGTTCTAAAAGCACTTTCTATCTATTCTGTTATGAACTTAAGATAGGTTCCTTAGGACATAACCCAATCATAATCATGAAGCATTTGTATCTTATTTAGAGTCCATTAAGCTTCCTAGATGTTTATATAACCGTTCTTCAATACGTGTGGGAAGTTACATGCATGACTTCTTAAACATTTTTCTGCCTCTTACTTTCACTTTCTTCTCTCAGTTTCTCTATTCGTCCTCAATACATCTGTGTAGATTGGTGCAATTAATAGTATCACACATTTCCATAAGGCTCTGGTCACATTTCTTCATGCTCTTTCCTGTGTGATCTTTGAATTGGACAATCTCTGCCACACTAAGTTAGCTTATGTCAATTCCTTGCTCTGATTTTCAAATCTAGCGTATTCTAGTGAATCTTTCATCTCAGTTATTATATTTTCCATTTCAGAATTACCAATTTTTATAATTCCTGCCTCTTTACTGTAGTCTTTATTTCATGTGATGCTGTCATCATAACTTCCTTAACTTTATCATAGCTTTTTTTAGTTCTTTGAACATAATTACAATGGCTAGTTTGAAGGATTGCACTGCTAAATTCAATATTACTGTCAGCTTCTGCTGACTGGACATTTTCTACTATGTGAGGAATATTTTCCTGTTTCTTCGCATATATCATCAATTCTTGTTGAAAACTGGGTGCTTATAGAATGCATCGCAATAACTTTGCATACTGCGTCTCAATCTATTGTTTTTACACGCTTTTATTTTTAGTTACCAACTCTGATATTTTAACGGTAATGTCCCTCCCTCCCTACCTTATCAGGCCCCTGATGTTGCCCCCTTAGGTTGTTCATCCAGTCCTATGTATTAACACTGACTTAAGGTGAGATGACAGCCGTCTGGGCTCTCTCTGACTATACTTTTCTCTCACCACATCCGGTTGTTCAGCCCCACTGTTGACCAGATTGATTACTGTCTTCAATTGTGTGTACTCCCTATTGTACTTTCCATCTCTTCGAATGTTTTGGTTGAAAGTACAGATTTCTATAATAGTGATATGAATTAAAAAATTACAGGGATGGGGATGGTGGTTGTTTCAGACTAAGTTCCTGCACTAGGTACCCACAAACAGCATTACAAAAAGTGTTTCACTTTTGTCACAGTTCTATGTCATCAAACTGAAACTTACTGTTTGTGTACCATCCAAGAAATCGGGATTAGAAAGAAGGGAAACAGCCAGTTTTCCCCAAACAGGACAGTTTCAAGGGACATGATAAAGAAGTTCCCTGTGAGCCAATGACCAGATTTGCCTTTCTTCTTCTTCTTCAATTGTTCTGGCTCATTCTTTCCCTTATACAAGTAAATAAACTTGGAAGTGATCAACCCACTTTCCTTTTTCCGTTTCTTCAGCTTTACTTTATTATAAAACCAACCTACTCTACTCATCCTTTCACAACACTGATCATCTTTGAGGGAAAGATGTATTGTCCGATTTTCAGGGAAAACAGAGCCAATAAACTAAATCAAACCAAACAAATGTAAAAGGATAAATTCATTCTTTGAAAACAATAATTTTGTCACTTTTGGAAATTTGTCAGCCACTGTTTCTCCGCCTCCCCCCATGTGTATCTTTTTCTCCATCTTGTGCCCAGTTATAAACTTTTGTTGCATCCCATGAGGTTTTGTCCTCCATACGCGTTTTTCTGAATATGCTCTACTTGGCTATATTTAATGTTGCCAATCTTTGTCTAATCAAGAAGTCCATCTGTTGAAATTTTACTTCAATTATAGCGTTTTGATTTCTAGACTTTTTTTTTCATTTCACTCTTTTATATATCACATTTCTCTTGAAAGGATCAATTCTTGTTATCAAATTTTTGAATTTTTTAAAGCCATAAAAACTCAGTAAATTTGGAGTGCTTTGTATCCCTTAAAATTGCTTCTCTTTTTCTATTAGTTTTAAGCCATTTGTTCCTATGTCCTAATATTTCTGGTAATTTTATTCGAATGGTAAACATAATGGTGGGAAACTGGGGAGCCTTTGGATGAAGTCTCTTACTCCGTAGGGCATTCTAACTCTTCATAGAGTAATACTTCATGTTTTTAAGTGTGGATATGTATGTACATATGTATATATATGCATATATAAATATAATCAGTTATCAGTTGTGTGGGACTTAGAAGAAAAAGAGGCTTTCCAGAAATAACAGGATCCTTAAAGGGAACTACTATGTAGAAAAAGTAACCACACACATAAACTTTTCTAGAATTTTAAATTCAGTAAGCTTTCATCATGCGTAAGACCTTAAACTCAGCAGAGTATTGAAAAGTTGCCTTATTAAAATGCATCTTCTACTTCTTCTTACTCATTTCTCCTTTTCTTTCTAATTCCATTGATTGTATTTATTAGGGATCTAAGTAAATGTGGCTATCTAAATTTAAATATGGGCCAACATTCCAGCCCTTTGGAAGCAGATGGTCTGAAAACAAAGTGAGAACATGGGTAAGAACACAGTCATTTATACAGGAATTCAAACAGAAGATGAAACAGCCAGACCCAAACTTGCGATTAAATAAAATAATTCATTGTACTGGTAATAAATTCAGCATTCTGGTTTCATGCTGGGAAATTGAGCAGGGCCTCAATGGGGGAGTAAATTTTCTCGTTGGGAAAGGCTTCCCACTGCTCAAGATACAGGCGTGAATCAGCCTGGAAAATATTTTTCAAGACTCAGCTGGTGTCTTCATATTTCTCAATATTCAATCTCTTTTCTTCTCAGTCCATCTGTAGATCTCTCTCCTCAAGGAAACTTCAAACAAAAACCCCAAGTCCTCCCCACATGCGTGTATTTCACTAAATATTAACCATATAATTGTCCAGAGATGAAAACTAAGTTCCAATCAATCAAAACCAGCTATTTGGAAATCTAAGTTGTAAGACTATGTTTAAACTCACAGAAAAGAATGAGTAATTATATATTATGAAAATGTGGACTAGGTGTTTGCCATGTTTATCATGCATTTCTTATATCAAATTTAACCTAACCCCTTATTTTTTTTCAAATGAGCAAAATAATGCTCACATAGTCTCATGATTTCCCTATGTCATATATGGTCATATGTAATTTA
The DNA here is from genome assembly GCF_030435755.1 of Ochotona princeps. Taxonomy (NCBI): domain Eukaryota; kingdom Metazoa; phylum Chordata; class Mammalia; order Lagomorpha; family Ochotonidae; genus Ochotona; species Ochotona princeps. The sequence goes on along the minus strand of NC_080835.1, from coordinate 111,887,206 downwards.
ATGATGGCAATAACTTCTGAGGGACGTTTTCAAGTGATTCTGTCATTGTGCAAACACCACAGGGTACATTTACTCAAGTGTAGATGTAGTTAAGGAGGTTGATGATAGTATTTATTATTGGTAATAGTGAAAGTTAAGGTGTTAGCATTGTGGAGTAGTAGGTTAAGCGTCTTCCTACCATGCTTACATTGAGTACAGGTGTCAGCTTGTATCCCAGCTGCTCCACTTCTCATCTATATCCCTGCTGATGCACTTGGGAAAGCAGCCAATGAGGATACAAGGTCTTGGACCCTGGGTTTCAGAGACCTGCAAGAAGTTCCTGGAACTTGTCCAGTTTTGGCCATTGTGGCTATTTTTGGGGTGAACCAGCAGATGGAAGATCTCTCTGCCTGCGTCCCTAATTCTCTCTCTGTAAATCTGTATTTCAATAAAAATAAATAATAATAAAAATCACAAAAGTCAAATCCATGTTCTCTTTTTTAGTTTCTAACGGCAAGGTTTGTTCTCTGGATTTTGAGATACTAGAGTAAAATATTGTAAAGCACTGGTTTTGAAAATCACTGGGAACTCTGTTGCCAGAATTTGAACCCCAGGTATAACACTTTTTTTAATTTAAAAATGTAATTTATTTGTTTGCATATTAACTTTTTGGACTAGTAAAATTCAAATCTCTTGGAACAGAATCTGTTATGTAGTAAGTTCTAATGGATATTTAACCATAGCTATTACCTTTATTTTTGTGATAATATACTGATTCAAGGTGACTTTCTTCAAGATGAGCTGATTTCAAAGTTGATTGTGCCATCATTCCTTCTTCCCCTATTTAATCTGCGAGATTTTTACTAGAAAAGTGTATTCATTGAGCTCCCTAAAATTGTAAAAGAAGTAACAATTAAAGCAGACATAGAAGAGCAGAGTCTAAATCTGATTAATATTTACATCCAAATATTTTACTCGTTTCAAATATGCACTGGAACCCCACATGTTTTGCTTTCAAAGACTAGAGTTCTCATTAACTAGAAATCTTCAGCGCTATTCATCTTTCATAACTTGTTCTTGTGAGGGTCGGAATTCTGTATGCTCTACTGCTAGTGAAGGAGAGGCAAAAAGTTACACATATGGATATACATACACACACACCAGAATCAAGCATCCCATTTGTAAGACTCTCACAGCTTTAGAGCAGAAGTAATGCATGGCATTTTCTCTCTTAAATATTAATCGCATGGCAGTCTTCTCTTCACTATCAAAAGTCTTGACACTTCTAAAAGATTCCGCAGGACTCTGGCTAATCTCAAGGGCACACACGCCTGTGTAATGTGTTGACATGGACCCCCAGGAACCCCTCCATCTTGTGCTGAGACTAATCCGTTTGCCATAGGGCGTTCATCCGGAGAGGCACATCTCAACAAACATGGAAGTGTGAAGTGGAGAGAGCTTTCCTTTGCTCTGTCTCGCAGCCAAGGAGCTTGAGCACCTTGGTGACCACTCTCATTGGAATTCTGCATGTGCATCTTCTGCAGGTGAATTTTCGTCTAGGGACAGGCAAACGGCAGGAGTTTGCCAAAGTCTGGAGGCCAGAGCAATCTAAGATATTCAACACAAGGTGATGTTGCCACAGTGTAGTATTGATTTAACATTTGAGAAAAAGCACGATGGTATTTCTCTACTGGATGATAATTTTAGTCATCACTTCTGCACTTCAGTTCTTCACAATTTACTGAGTTACAGAGCTGGCTTTGATCTTCTGTCTGGTTTGTCCCCTTCCACAGTCATTATGCTGGTGCTGTGTTGTGAGACCTGTAAGAGTCAAGGAAGTTATTAGAGGAGTTAAAGCACCTCTCTCAGAGTGGTGCTCTCCTGCTTCTTCTGTTCGCATACCCCTGCTCATCCTGTCTTCTCACCACCTCCTGGTGCAGAGCGAGTGGAAGCCGGCAGACGCCCACATTATACTCTCCAGCCTTGCCACCTCTAGAAGTGAGTCAAAACACAGAATGATTTACAGATTAACCCATTTCATTTATGGTAACAAGAGAAAACAGACTAACACATTTTCCTTCTGAGGAGTGGGTGCTTTACTAATTCCCCAAGTTTAGTTGTCGTGTGGACTTGCAGGTAAAATAGTAAAAATTTAAGCAGCAAATTTGTAAAGTTATTGAAGAAATGTGAGACAGATTGGCCCATTTAACTCTGTTACCATGCACCATTGTTCCTAGAAGTTTCACTTTTAATGAAAAAGCTGAAATCATAAGGACAGTGTTTCAAAAACGTTTATGTTCCAAGAGGCAACTGAAACAAATTTGTTCCTCAAAGATCTCAAAATTTCAGCCCCAGAAAATAAGACCTCATACTTTGGAAATGGCTTCTGATTTAAAAAAAAAATCACTTTTTAAAATAGTATGGAAGAATGAAAGTAATAAAAGATAAATTTTATAAGATTATAAATGGAGCAAAATCCAAAACATAACAAAACTTGGGTATGTTTGTCCACAAAATTCAATTTGTGAGAACCTTGCTATGATGTTTTCGGGCTTAAGAAATACATTCACATTACCTATTATCTCATTCTACTTAAGCATATTGTAATTATAAGCAATGTCATCTTTCCAGCATGCTTACATAATTATTGAAAGTGCTGGCATAGGACTTGGCTTATAACTTCAAGTATCATTCATTCCACACCAGCTTGCTAAATGTAAGTTCAATTTTTGCAGAGCTTAAGAGTTTATAAAGCTCTGCTATATAACCTCCTCCTACATGGAGTTCCTAACAACCAGCAAGATAATAGGGTATATTTGTGAGAAGCATAAAGATTACCTTCATTTGATTCTTATTGCTTTGCAGGGCTCAGATCCTTATTTCATCAGGAAAAAAGGTATGTTATACGGGTATTCATTTTAAGCTGTTTGGTTATTATTTTAACGAGATGCAGATTATCCTTAGTGACTAAATCAACAGGTGTTTAATAAGTTTTATTGTATGTTTAATACTGAATAATATCCAAATATTCTAAAATGGTACTGTGTAAGATCTGGGGAGAAAATGAGTTATCCAGATGCCTCGGAGAGAAGAGAGAGAAAGAATCAAATTGGCTAAATTGTCTATCATCTTCAAGAAGATTCACAGGGGTATATTTAAAGTTAGGAAGAGTTCTGCAAGGCATCTACTTATTTCACCCAGTGTTTCTCACACTGATTTGCTTTCTTATATATATGTTCGTCTAGATGTTCATACTTCTTTCTTAGGGCCTTATGGGTCATGATAAATGAGTAGCATACTTCCTGCGGGTTGATGCCATATTGTATTTCAGAATGTTCTTCAGAATTCTCGCATGCTCCAAGCCCGTCCATTACCTGAGATGTCTTGCCCCAACTTCACTGTGTCATTCCCTGAAGTAGAGTGTGAGACAGTCTCTAACAACAATTTTTCTATGGCCAGGGCAAGACAAGCAGGGATTTGTGCCCCTCCACTAGTCATATGTGTGTGTGTGTGTGTGTGTGTATGACTTCATTCAAGTTAAATTCCATGTCATTCAGTAGGGCAATGAAACAGCTAGGCATCTGACTAAGCAATTAAGCTATCCACAATTGTAAACCATTGCAAGAGAAACTTCTGTGGAGAATTGTTAGGTAGACATTATTATTACTATTATTATAATTGTCATTATATACCATCTACTCTACAAAAAATGTTAACCTTATCTTAAACAGTGAGGTGTTCTGATGCTTAGCATATATATTATATTTCTATAAACTATCTGTTTAAAGAAAACAGTTCTGTTATGATGGCATGATTTGAATGTTTGACTCCCTCTAGGAGCTCATGTTAAAATTCAGTCTCCAATGAGGAACATTAAGATCTGGGATTAGGTGGGACATTAGGAGGTGATTAGGGCTTTGCCCTGTGAATGGATTAATCTTTTCATGTGATTAATGGATTAATGGTTCAATGGACCATCTCCAGAATTTTTTGCACGAAAAGCCAGTTTGGCTGTCTCTCCCAGGTCTTCAGTCACATGCCATGTGCTGCTTTGTATTGCCTTAGGTTCTGTCAGTGAAAGGCCATATCCAAATGCAGCCCTTCAACCTTGGTCCAAAATATTAAGCCGAAATAATCCTCTTCCATTTATAATTTAGTCTGTGACGGTGTGTTATTAGCAAGAGAAAATATACTGTGGTTTCTGGCTAGGGTTTTAAAAATTAAAATAGATGGTTATGTCAAAATGATGACCATAATTTCCACATTGATCAAGAGTATAGTTTTTTTAGATTATTTGGAATACTCTGAAGATGGGGCTGTAACAGCACTGGTATGAGGCACTTGTATATGGAATACAAGAATCACAACACAAAGAACACAAGGATGAAAGACTCTAAAGAATATAATCTTTTAAATACAGTGTGGAGTGATTAAGACTATAAGAGGAATATCAGTGCATTTAAATGTTTATTTGTCTTTGACAAATAATAGCAATTGGAGTGCAAATGGTATTTCCACACACATATATGTAGAACAATCAAGTCAGTCAAATGAGTACATCCATTGTTTTGAAAGTTGTTTTTCTTTAGAAAAATCTCCCTTGAAACTCTCAAACATATTTTATTGCTGAAGCATTTATTCAGGAAAATGTTTCCCATGTCCTTTGCTCTGGAGACCCAGGCTCCCTGTTTTGCAAAGGCCTTTACAGGCATGTTATACACTGATGACATTTTCATTGTGAAAATGTATTGTCTTCATAATTGAACACCTGCCACAAGGCACAACGTCAGACTCAGAATGTGCATTCAAATAGACTAGAGTCAATATATAAGAAGTTATCAGGACATATTGCTCAAAAACACAAAAAAATTAATCAAAATGTCCTATTTTAGCTTTTCTAGCAGCAGCAGGGCACAACATACTGCAGAGCTGATTAGTTACTTATTAAATAAGAACAGTGGTGACAGAGTTTTAAAATATCAAATTAGCCTCACAAAGCTCCCAGCAAAATAAAAACCCGGCACAAATCGGGCTGCATCTGCAGCAGTGGCCATCTGAGAAAGGTGAACATAGCAAAGGTTCTTGCCTGATGTTGCCTTCGGCCAAACTTTCCACACTCTTGGACCTAAAAGTGCTGTTCTGTGCTGCGATGCTTTTCATGATCTTTGCTGTGGGCAAATTTATCTAGATTTGAGATGATCCCTGAGGAATCCAAGGTCCCTAGGGCATTAAGCTTGATCCAGAGAGCAATGCTCCCTCTGGCGTTGTCTTGGGTGCTGAGAAGCTGGAAACACACTCTGTCTTGCTGGGAGGGAAAATCTTGAAAAAGTATTGCTAGATTGTGTCACTAACTCACTCACATCAGAGAAGTAAAGGGAAGCTTGATACACAATAACCAGAGAGCTCATTAAAGTCTCACATAGTATCGATTGACAAGCATTTATTTTTAAAAATTTAAAATCCTGACAATGTTTGTATTTACCTGATCATTTATCAGATCATTGTGTGTTTATTGCACTTGTTCAATACAAGAATTCATGCATTAGAAAAAACGGAGTTCACTCACTTAAGGAAATGATTCAACTGACCTTATAAGCTTCTAAACCTGGACTCCAGGAGGCAGTTGCTTCTCCAGTAGACAAGAACCTCCCTGTCCAGTGTTTTTCTGAGGTTATTTGGGTAGGAAAATTCCAGTTTTGGGCAGAGTGTAATTGCTGCATTCATGTAACTCCTCCTGGAGCTCACCTGGCCATCACAAATTCCCTGATGAGTATGGCATCATTGACCAAATGAAGGAAGGTCATGAGTTCCAATGACCAACAAGCACCCTGGACAAGAGCTGATCTTGCGATTCTCAGCCCCATTTTCAAACTGTAAGAAACTAATACTAACTCTTCAGGGAGTCCTGGAATTAAGGAATAGTTGCCTTGCTCTTGCCAGGCTCCTTGCTCTGTGCTTTGCAATTAATGTGTATTTTCTTCTACCACTCCAATGGCAGTGATCAACTTTTTGCATAATGGGTGAGTGGAATCAGTTTGGGGGTTTTGCAGCAGTGCCTCCAACCCATGTAGAGTACTGTTTGGCCACAAAATCAGATTTTGGAGGGCAGACCCTGGCCTCCATGTTTAAGAAGCCACTGGGGAAGCCTGTGTTCAATATCAGAGTTCTTGGGTTTGAGTCTTGGCCTCACTCCTGAATGTAGCTTCCCACCATTGCACACTCTGTGAAGCAAGTGTGGTAACTCAAAGAATTGGGTTCCAGCCACCCACATAAAAGATTTGGAGTGAGTTTCATATTTGGGCTGACCCAAATCTGGGGAAATGAAACAATGGATAGAAGACTTCTCTTTTCATTCTACTCTCACCCTCTCTTTCAAGTTAAATAAGTAACCTTATGAAATGAGATTGCCGAAGAGATTGAATGTGCAGCTTCCTCTTTAAAGCTTAGAAACTTCCAACCTCGAATCCAAATACGTAATGACTGCTTAATATCTCTCATCATCCGTTGTTCCCTTCCTGATTGTTATGAAGAAGTAATATCTGTCTATTAGTTAAGGTGAGTCCAATGAGGCAAGTAAAGAATAGATATCAGCAGCAAAAGTGCTAAGGAGAAATTGTCCACTCCATATATAATGTCTCAAAACAGCCCTATAATTTTAAAAAGAATTCATGTCCAGGTTCTCACACATCCTGGAAAATATTGGCTGCCGTTCCAAAGCCTTTCATCTATGTAAGGTGTTCATTAAGGGACTGGGTTTGGGAAATGAAGGCTGTTTATATTTCAGATTACCTTCCAGTCATGCTCTCCTCCATAACTAATTGCCATGACCTTGGGATATCTGCTTTTGAATATCCTTGGCATCCTTCTGCTCTGAAGATGAACTCATTATTTAGGTAGCAATCAGGTTCCTAGTTTAGCCAAAGTACATCCATCCCTCTTCAGGCCTACGAGGCAGAGGATGAATTTTCAAGCTAATGCACAGCACAATCAGTACCCTATTGGAGATGTAAGACAGAGATATTTTCTATTTACTAATGAAAAACTCTTTTCTTTTTTTTTTTTTATTTTTTTTTAATTTTTTTTTAAAGATTTTATTCATTTTATTACAGCCAGATATACACAGAGGAGGAGAGACAGAGAGGAAGATCTTCTGTCCGATGATTCACTCCCCAAGTGAGCCGCAACGGGCCGGTGCGCGCCAATCCGATGCCAGGAACCTGGAACCTCTTCCGGGTCTCCCACGCGGGTGCAGTGTCCCAAAGCATTGGGCCGTCCTCAACTGCTTTCCCAGGCCACAAGCAGGGAGCTGGATGGGAAGTGGAGCTGCCGGGATTAGAACCGGCGCCCATATGGGATCCCGGGGCTTTCAAGGCGAGGACTTTAGCCGCTAGACCACGCCGCCGGGCCCGAAAAACTCTTTTCTAAAATGAGAAAGATGTGAGGGAAAGGAGGATGGTTGTGGGGGAGAGTTAATAAAGATCTGTAGATCCTATTAGGAGTTGAGGTATCTGTCAGTTCTTACTGGTTCCAACAAATTTGAAGGTCAGCATATGGTCAGTATAAAAGCAGTGCAGGAAGGGGTCCTGCATCAGTGATTTGACTGGAGGGAGAATCAAGTCTCCCATATAGGTAAGGACAGACAATTGGCCCCTGTGGTGGGTAAAACCACAGCTGGCTACCACAGAAGAATAGATTTCTCTATAACAGTCTAGACAGTGTGACAAACTCTCCCACTAATCTATGCTTTACCAAATTTTTCACAAAATTCTTGCTATTCTCTTTCCTCATACAAATTGATAGAATACTTAGAAAACTAAAATGATCATAGCTGACATTAAATAAGAAAATAGTATATTCCAGAATTTGACCAATTTGGATAACACATATTATCCCAGAATATTCTGAAGACATTGCCTTTGGGTAATCCACCTGGTCAATGTTTCAGATGTAAAGAAATGAATCTCAGTGTGTGACTAGTGTGACTACTTTGCTTAACATAATCTAGCTGTTGGCACTCTCCTTCTGAGTCCTCTGGTATTACAGTGGGCTCACCGACACTTTGTGTATCGGTACAAGAAACAAGTGTTTATTTAGCTCCTACTAAACAGCAGCCAGTTTTCTAGACAACAGGTGCACAACAGTGAGTGAAACAGAGAGAAATCCAGACCATCAAGATGGTGGAATAGGGTGAGGACACATTTAAACAGATGGAGAAACATTTAATCAGGAAGGAGCAGAGAGGACACATTCCAGGAAATAGGAGAAGACAGAACAACAGCAGACGGGTACCTGGAGATAGACAGACACAGCAGCAGACACAACGGTATGGTGTTGCAGTAACTGATACTCCAGCGGCATTCAGTTAATGGCAACGTGAACTCCATCAACAGCCGGAACGCCACCAGCAACCAGGTGGGAAGAGACTTTCACTGGGAGCTTGGGAGGTAAACCCAAAGAACTGCTCATCCTGCTGGTCTATTTGATTTGACCAGGAGCAGAGACAGGGCAGCAGATACCAGATGCGCAGCGCAGGAACAAGGTGGATTTCAAAGCCCAGTCAGCCCGCTAGAGCCGAATTGGGCACCATTTTGCCTAAGGAGGCAAAGGAAAGGGAAAGGATTGAGCGAATGCCGAGCTGGGAGTGAACTCATTTCTGACTCAGTGAACTACAGCAATGTGGCATTCTACAGCTTCCACCCAAGACACGTCTGGGTAGCCCTCAGACCTGATGGCCAGCAGATCAGCACCTCTAGTAGTGGTATGTCAGGCAGCATTTTGTACAGTGTGGCAATAGCTTTAAGACTGCAGGGGACAACAGTGAATTACATGGGTGCTGAACTTGCGAGAACTCACTGAGTTCGTGGATTGCACTGGTCCTGCAAGAAAATAATACCAACTGTGGCATTGTCCAGGTTGAAATAGATCCGTGTGGCACCCAGACCTAACGGCCAACAGGTTCCAGCAAAATCAGCACCACCAACAACCTAGCTATATAGGACACCTGGTGTCTCTCTAATCCTGGGACCTGCTCCAACCAAAGTGGGAGAAAGGTTGTACAGACAACGGTGCAGCCTCAGTATAGTATCACCGGAGGTGGAGATTGGTGAGCCAGGAGTTGGGGCTGTGGAGTTCTTTGTGGAAATCTAGCATAAGAACCCAGATCTGGAACTTGCTGGAGGTTGTGACACAAGTGGCTGCAAGCAAAAAGTTGTGTACCAATTGCAAAAGTAAAATCGCCTTGTAGATCTGTGGGTGACACAGCTTAGAAACCTGCCCCAAGGAGAAGATTCTGCTAACCAGAAGTACAATGACCAAGAGCAAAAGAAGAGATAAAGGCACAAGGAATATTACTGAAAACTCCCCTGCAAAGGAGCAAAACCTTGTGCCAACCTCAGAGTTAACTGAGGAAGACATCAAGAAAATGGAGGACACAGAATTCATAAAACTCATTTTAAAGCTTCTGATCAACAATGAGAAGCACATACAAGAGTTCAAAGAATTTAAGGAATATTTTACACAAGCAATAGCAGCAATAAAGCAAATCAAGGCTGATATATGAGAAATTAAGAACATAGTAGAGCAAATTAAAAGTACAGTGGAGAGTCTCCAAAATAGAATGAAGCAAGCAGAAGAAAGAATCTCAGAATTGGAAGATATTTCCTGTCATCAGGGGGAAGCAAATGAAAAGCTGGAAGCAGAGCTGGATCAGGTCAAAAAAAGTATTCAAGAATTGAAAGGCTTAATATAAGAGTTATGGGAGTCCCAAAAGATGCAGAAAGAGAAACAGGTTTTACAAATATATCTAATGAAATAATAAAGGAAAATTTCCCTAGTCTAGAGAAAGGATTAGGAAACAAGATCAAAGGAGGAGCACAGAACTCCCAGCAGGCCTGATCAAAAGCGATCTTCACCAAGACACATGATAATCAAGCTCTCTTCAATTGAACATAAGGAAAAGATCTTTAAATGTGCACATGAAAAAAAATCAACTGACATATAAAGGAATGCCAATTAAACTCACAGGAGATCTCTCACAGGAAACTCTACAGGCAAGAAGAGAACGGAGTGACATATTCCAGATTCTAAAAGAAAAAAAAAATGTCGGCCTAGGATAACATATCCAACAAAACTTTCTTTTGTCTTTGAAAAAGAAATAAAATTCTTCCACAGTAAAGAAAAGTTGAAAGAATTCGCCTCTTCCAAACCTGCGCTACAAATGATACTTCATGATGTTCTCTTGACAGAGAAGAGGAATATCACCTACCAAAACCAAAGGCAAATGGGAAGAACATCCCAGTAAAATGGCAACAGAAGACTAAACCAATGAACAACCCATTCCTAAAATGACAGGACCAAAGTGCCACCCATACATATTAACCCTGAATGTAAAAGTCTTAAGCTCAATCAAATGTCATACATTAGTAGACTGGATTAAAAAACAAAATCCATCTGTTGCCTACAGGAGACACATTTCACCAACAACAATCAGCGGAAACTATATTGCATGGATTTTAATGTTTTCTGCTGGTTTCATCTCTTCAAGACACTTTTTTTCTGAATAAATTTTTCAATGACTCATAGATCAAACAGTAGCATCATTTTCTGCAAGAAGGTTCTTGATTTTCATTTCTTCAGCTACACGTTAGTCATTTAGTAGCATGTTATTTAACTTCATGGTGTTGTTAATTTCTTTTTTTTTTCCTGATGTTGATTTTGTTTTGTAGCTTTTCATTTAAGGGGATGGATAGTAGCTGTGTAATGGAGACTATCATATCTAGTAACATGTTATTTAATTTCATGGCACTGTAAATTTTGATTTTTCTTTCTATTGTTGATTTTGTGTTATGACTTTTCATTTAAGGGGATGTACAGTAATTGTGAAATGGAGACTAACATATGCAGATATGAGGATACAATGTAGTATGCATCTCTACTGTTTACTATATCTTAACAATAGGATGCGGGATTCTCTGCCATTGTCCATGCCCGCAATGATGGACATATGACTGTGTATGAAGAACTATACTTTAGTAATGATATAGAGGAACTAGGTGGGGGGGTGGAATTGGGGCTGGGATAAAGGAAATACCCGGAGCCTATGGAACTGTATCATAAAATGATAATAATAAAAAATAACTAAATAAAATAAAAAAGCAGAGGGAAATCCATGGCCTAATGGATTTACCATAAACAAGGTATCTCACAGCCTGTTTATTTTCCTCCTTTACACTTCCAGAGAATATGAGGATAGCATTTTTTTTACTTGTTTCCTATGTCCAAGTGTCTTCCTTCTGGGTCACATTACACTTAAGACAGTCACATCATTTTGTCTTTTATCCTATCATCTATTTTTCATTGCCTACTGTATATTAGTGACTAGATCAGGTACTGGAGCTACATAAATAACATGAGGACACTAGGCGGTTTTCATATGTTTTAAGGAAATATTTAACTGGGTGTATACAACACTGCAATTTATCACACATGTTCTTAAAACACGAGTATTGTGAAGCTAAAGTTCAGTATTACATTAGAAGGTTAAGAGAGAAAAGGATAGAAAGGCTGGGTTATAATATAGACAGACACAAAGTGGATGAGAGGAGATTATTTGGTTTATAGAGAGGAGCGGAATCTCTAAGCCTACATGGGAAAGCTGCTTGGGTGACAGCAGTAAGTAGGGCAATGTATATTTGAGAATCCTGAAGAGATTAAAGAGTTAAGGGGTGTGTTGGTCAGCTTTTCTTTAGTGTAATTGACTATCCAAGACAACCAATTTTAAAGAAAAAGAAAAAGGTTGAATTAACTCACAGTTTTGGCAATTGAAGCCCCAAATCAGGTAACACTACTGATTTAGTTCTACTGTTGGTGGTGGAGCACTTGTGGAGGATCGAGGAATGAGCCAAGAAGTCGACTGGGGCCGAACTCTTTTAATATAACTCTTAGTGACAACTGCCTTCCAATGAACACACCACAGATGACACTAGAAATGTAATCACTCTGGAGACAAAGCTTTTCATACATGGACCTTTTGCATTATGCAGACTGATACCTAAATCATGACAAAGAGGTGAAAACTCAGAAGCTGGGTTGTTCGTGGGACTGTGACTAGGAGTGCTTGCCAATATGTACCAGGTCTCACTGCTTACCCCACATATACATAGCAACACCCTCTTGATCTCTGTGGAATACTGGTACTCTACTCTCTAGAAGAGGTGGATCAGAAATCATTGTGTTTCTTGGCCATTTAAACAGTGAACAGCAATATTATAATCATGTGATTTAAGCCAGCCTGCCTGAAATAGCTTTCCTTCCCAGTGCCATTCCCTCATTAGCCCATGTGGTGGGAAGCTTCTGACATAGCATGCAATGTTTCTTGCTTCTTGGTACTCAGGCTCTTATTAATTCACTGATGTTAGAGGAAGCCAGACATAATCACCCCGTTCTTTTTTTCTTTAAAAATTTATTTATTTGAAAGAGTGAGTGAAAGAGAGAGAGAAAGAAAGAGATAGAGAAAGAGAGAGAGTATGAGGTACAGATCTTCCATCTATAGGTTCACTATCCAGATGCCTACAACAGCCAGGCCTGGGCCAGGCTGAAACCAGGGCCCAACCAGGTCCCTCTTGTTAAGAGCAGGAGCTCAAGCATTGGGCCACCTTCCACTGCTTCTACAAGGCTATTATCAGGGAACTGGATCAAAAGTGGGCATGTAGGGCATGGACTGGAGCCCAATGGGATGTTGGCATTACAGAATGTGGTTTTACCCTTTGTGCCACGGCCAGAGCTCCCTAGTCCCCTTCTGCTGACTAGAACAACATAAAATAATGAGATGCTTCTCCTCCATGACTAAGTCCCTCAACTCTGACTTTCTATTTTGCTAGCTTTCTTTTGATTTTCTGCATGCTCAGTCTGATTAGGCAAGCTCTGTGGAGTGGAGAATAAAGATAAATTTGGGGGGAGATTACTTAAAGGTCTATGAAAAATTGAATCCTTCTAACAACCATGTGGGAGCTGGAACAGGTCATTCCCAGTTGATCCATAAGATGATGACAGGCTTGTAGAGTGACCAAAACTCTGAAACCAGGAGTTTTACAGAATATGGGACTTCTGATGCTAAAACTGGGAGAGTTCTGTAGGGACATCGGTGAATGCTCACCCTACATAGGAGAGATTCAGATTTGGACATCCTGGCTAAGCACCACCAGACTTAGTGACTGTAGAAACAAAATAACAGATATCATTCAAGGCAACCAAGTACTAGGCTGATTTGTTGTGCTGCTAACAAGGAACCAAAATAGACTCCCAGTTGCTGACAGCCAAAAGTTATGCCAACAAAACAGGATCTGTGAGTCTTTCCAGGTAAAAGAATGCCCAGAGAAGACTTATAATTTCTTACGGCTTTGAGTTTACTAGCAAAACCCCACATTTTCCTGCCCAGAAACTTCAAAATGAGAACTCCCACTTGTGAAGAGCTGACATGTACATAGAGCATCCTAAACGCATTTTAACACCTTGCTCCTAAATCGGCTGGCAGCCAAATCAATAATATTGTTAAATGATATTTTAAAGAGACGTTCCAATAAAAAGGTCAAGAAGAGTAAAGGGAATGAGCAAGAAAGAAAAGGATTTAGAGAAGAAAATTTAAGGAGCAAAGAAAACTTTATCAGAATCACAAATGTACTTGTGAATACACTTAAAAATGTAGGGAGGGAGTACAGAATAAATACTATTAGAATTAGAGACCATTGTAAAAGTTAGTAAATCTTCACTGGAGTGCCTAAAGATAAAGGAAGTTTTCTGAAAGCAGAATAGTTAGAACATTGAAAACACAAAAGAGAAACCGTAAGTGAAATATCACTCTATGACTATTAGGAAATCCAGAATACCAGAGCTGACAAAACAGAAGAAATGACCAAACAATTAACAAAAATCTAACTGAAAGAGGCCAACTAACTTAGCACAAGAAATAAGAATAACCCACACAATAACAGAAATATTAAAGAAAAACTGCTTCAGAAGTTTTATTGCACTAGGAATAAAGAAATACTCAGATTGTTGAGTGGGGAAAACATGCACAGATAGATGCAGAACAAAACAGCATGGCATTTCTCAACACTATCATTGAATTCTAGAACATAACAACAATACATAAACATTGCTTGAAGACAGCCCTCAAAAGAAACGATTGCCAATTGCAATTCACTTTCAAAAAATAAACAAGCAAACAAAAGCTAGACAGTGGTTCATTATGAAATAAATGTGATACACAGAAACGCTCGTGGTACATGGCAGACCACTTTGCATCAGCCCGGCTACAAAGTCCGGGAGACGTCGACATAGCATGAGAGCACCGTCTGACTGTGTTGGACGTCAACAGTATGCACTGACATTTTGAGGACCCACAAGTGGAGAGTTTTTTTTTTCAGATCACAAAAATCTTGTGACTTGTTTGGACACAAAGCAAAAAAGGAAAGTAATGTCTAATATTTCTGCCTGAAACGTTTAGAATTAGTGTGACTTCTGCATGTTTTTGTTTTATGCAGCAGTAAACCCTAAAAGTCGGTGTTAAAGTGATGGAATTCTGTCATCTTCTGTATCTGAGAAAGTAGGATGAGCAAAACTATGTGACTATCAATAAGGCACGTGTGGTGAGTGATTGGTGAATCTTGCTTGTGTGAAGGTATTGTGTTTGGTGGCCATTTCCATAGAGTAATTTAGGTATCCTGGTGAATGATGTTTTCCGTGCATCTGTGTTCATCTTGGGAGATATGTTGAAACAATTATGTGATTTGGGAAAAAACAAACAAACAAAAAAACCAGAGATCTACAGGATTCCAGGCAGAACAAACCATAAACATACAGAGCACAAAAAGAAACACTGAAGGCTCATGGACTGCTCGAAGTGTTAACCTTCATCAGAGAAGAATCACTTATCCTTTGGGAAAGCAGGGAGTGATTTAACATGGAATGAAAATGCAGTATAATCGTCAATATGATGTCAGAAATTTTGCTAGATCTTCTCTTTGCTGAAATGTGAGAAATGAGATTGCTTGCTATGCATTATTGAAATTATGGAGGAACACAAGGGAATATGAAAACATTGCATTTCTTTGCCATGACAGAAGTTAGCTTTTTAAAATCTAGGATGTAAGGATTTTACTTTGGAAATCAGTAAGTTATGCAAATATTGGAAAAGATAAATGAGTGAAGGTGCAGTAGCCAACATGAAACACTTAATTCTTCACTTATATGGAGAACTCTCAAAAGCTTCTGGAGCAATCCGACCAAATATTTTCATGAATGGAAGTAAAGTTAGTGGTTCTGAAACTGCTGTAAAATGGTTTATTTTCCTAAAATGCAGATGCCCACAGAGGAAAATGCCTTTCTCTTTCTCCACATGGACATGCCCAGGTGCTTGCCTGTGACTGGCAAAATCTGCCAGGTGAAGAGGATCCTGGGAAATGTAGTTTTTTCCCTGTAATGCAGGAACTATCTTAATGGTGCACTGCTGATGTCATGCCAGCAAGATAATCCTGAGTGACAAGCAGTTAGAGCATGTATCATTTGCAGCAGCCTCCTCTGCTTTTAATGTCCTTTCCAGGTTGTGAAGGTTTCTCAGAATACAAATTCTGAGTTACAGTTCATTCCGAAACTTTTTCTCCCAGCTTTTCCTACTGTGACAGGCCAAACTGTTCCACACTTTCCAACTGTATACACCTGAGAACAGAGTCATGCGCCGAAAAAGCAGAGCAGGCAGCTTTCTGCTTTTCCTGCACAGGACATAGCAGAAGCAGCCCAGTCTGGGCTCTGCCGAACTTGCACCTTTCTGATTTGAATGCCCCCCGCCACTGTGGCAGATGCAATTTCTTCTCTGAATTAGATCCAGGATGTGGCATTGGAATTGATTACTGGAACTTTTGGATTGATCTTCAGCCCTTCCAACCATTCCCCGGACTGTTCTTGACAATGCAGTACCTATCTGGTGCTTGTCACAGGTAACGCTTGCCAATACGGTGCAACTAGAGAGAGTAGTGAAGTTGTGGAAAGGGTGCTCTGGGGAAAAGAGCGGAAATGATTAAAGACACAGAGATACAGTCAGAACACCAACTAGCATTGCTGTGTTAACAGTGATCCCAGATTGTGTTATTTTCTTAAGTAGTCTGAAAGGTTCAAGTTATACATAGAGAAAGTAAATGGTTGAATCAACTTACATTTTGCTGTAAATTAGCTCTTCTGAAATGGAGACTAGCATCCAGATGTGAGGATACAATGTAGTATGCATCTCTACTTCCAGACAAAGATGGACTTACAATGAAACTGTTTACTATATCTTGACAATAGGATTCTGGACTCTCTGCCATTGTCCATGCCCGCAATGATGGACATATGACTGTGTATGAAGAACTATACTTTAGTAATGATATAGAGGAACTAGGTGGGGGGGTGGAATTGGGGCTGGGATAAGGGAAATACCCGGAGCCTATGGAACTGTATCATAAAACAATAATAATAATAAAATGCAAAAAAAGAAAACTTTAAAAAACATGAGTAATGACTGAATAATCCAGAACTAAGTGATGGCAAGAGGAACTAGATCTTCATTCAGGGCCAGAAAGCAATGAATCTCTCACAAAATTCTCACTGAAAACATTTCTTTTTCCCCTCAATGATCATAAATCTTTTTTTTTAAGATTTATTTATTTTCATTGCAAAGTCAGATATATAGAGAGGCGGATAGACAGAGAGAAATATTTTCTGTCTGATGATTCACTCTCCAAGTGACCACAATGGCCTGAGTTGAGCTGATCCAAAGCCCGTAGCTCTTCCAGGTCTCCTAAATGGGTGCAGAATTTGAAGGCTTTGGACTGTACTCAGCTGCTTTCCTGTGCCACAAGCAAGGAGCTGGATGGGAAGTGGGGCTTCCAGGGTAAGAACTGGTGTACGTATGGGATCCCGTCACATTGAAGACCAGGACTTTAGCTGCTAGGCCATGGCGCCGGGCCTGATCTTTATTGATAAATATGGCGCTTTATATGCATCAATGTTAAAATATTTGATGTGAGCCACATTTGTTCATTCATGAAACATTTAATGTTTTCTTATAATGAAAATGTGCTCAAACTTTATGAAACTCTGAACATTCTATTCACATGGCCTGTGGGAATTCTATCCAGGCATATTTCAACATTTGAAAGTTGCTAATAGGAACTGCAATTAGACCAGCAGGTTTAAAAAGGAATTAATGCCCACAGAAGGGGTAAAACAACTAATCAGAAAACAAATAATCATGTCACATTATTGCTCTCTTATTGAACATATTGAGAATATCTTATCTAAAATGCATGAGATAAAAAGCATTTTGGATTTTTGTTTTAATTTTTGTTAAGATTTTGGAATATTTGCTTATACATAATGATAAATCCAGGGGAGGGGGACAAGTCTGAGTGGAAAATTCATTGGTTTCATATACATCATTGACACTCAGCTTGAATGTAGTTATATACAGTATTTTCAGTGACCTATGTTTTGAGCAGGATTTGCCATAGAAGTCAGGGGTAGAATTATATACTTACATGTCATGGTGACACGGAAAAATTTTGGATTTTGAAACTTTTCACTTTTATACTAAACATATATCTTCACACTTATTTTTGCTAAAACTTTAATCTATAAAATATAGATATTTATGGAGTATCATGTGATATTTATCCAACCAGCATAATTCAGCATTTTACAGTAAAAACATCCAAAAATTGTATTTTCTAGGTTTTCTTAAAGAAAAGCATGTAAATCAATGTTTTCTATGTTCAATTTTGAGATGAGCAATAAGTTGGCTATTGTCCACTGCTATAAACTTCTTCCTCATACTGCTTTTGCTCCATCAAATAGATTTTGGTATGTTATTTTTCCATTTTAAATCATTTCAGGATTTATTTCTTCCTTGTTCCATTGGTCATTCAGGAGTGAACTCTTTGTGTGCTTAAACTATATTTTCTTATTCATTTCTGATTTCATTGCTTTACCAGAAAAGAGAGCTAAGATTATTTATGCTGTTCTAAATGTGCTAAGACTCGTTTTGTGAATTCCCACAGTCTTCAGTAATCAGATGGAAAGTTCTGAAAATGTCTGTTAGGTCTATTCAGCCTTGTTGCTGCTTTATTGGTTGTCTGTTTAGATGATCTGTTGGTTTCTAAGTGGAGCGTTCAAGTCCTGCACTGTTGCATTGGAGTCTGTCTCTCACAGATCCAGTATTAGTCACTCTGTGTATTTTTTGGTGCCCTAATATTGGATGTATATACATTTGCAAAAGCCATTTCCTCTTGTTATTTTTAACTATCATTATATGATGATCTTTCTGATCTCATCTTTACTGATTCCTTTTTAAATACAATTATCTCTGACAGTATGGCTAGTCTTGCTTTTTTTTGGGTTCTAATTATATGGAATATCTTGTTCTATTCTTTCACATTCATCCTACGTGTTTCAATTAGGAATGAAGTGTGTTTCTTATAAGCCAAAAAGTAGTTCCACAGTGTTTTCTAATCCAATCATTAACTCTACATCTTTTAATTTGGATAATTCAGTTCCTTAGTATTAATGGGAATTATTGATTATTAAGCTCTTTCTATTGGCGTTTTAATTTGTGTTGTATTTTTATGATAGTTTTCTTTGTCATTAATGTATAACCTTTATTTATAGCTAAGTGATTTTCTCTATTGGTATACCGTGATTCTTTCCTCATTGTTGTTGGTCTGCCTATCTAGAGATTTTGCCTTAAGGTCTGTAAAATACTCCGGGCATTAACAAGCTGTCATGAAATAAAAACAACTTGATGTTGATTGAAAAGTCAGGAAAAGAGGCAAGCAGAAAGCAAGAAGAACTAAAAATATGTACTCTAATCCTCTCCACATTTAGAATTTTCGAGGTTAGCGTTTACCTTTTTCCATATTGCCTGTCTCACAATATTTTAGTGTAGTTGCTTTTAGTCTTCCTGGTAAAGATACAAATGATTTACATACTACATTTACAATGTTAGAACATTTCTGAATGCTTCCTGTTACCCGGGAATTTTCCACCCTCTGACATTTTCTTCTTGCCACTTTCTTTTTCTTCTGCTGTGAATACCTCCCTTTAACATTTCTTAAAACACAGGTCTGGGGATAAGTTATCAACTTTAGTTTGCCTGGAAATGTCTACAGATCTCACATTTGAAGGACAGTTTAACTGGAAGCATCATGCTTTGATGGCAATTTTTGTTTCCTTTAATATTGTAACAGTCATATAGCACCCACAGGGACTGTCATATTTCTATTGCAAAACCTGTACTTGGTGGCATTTTGGTGTCTTCATGTGTTATGTGCTTCCTTCATTTTGTGATTTTGAGAACCTCTCTTGGAGAGCTTGACTATAGAATGCCTTTGGGGTATGTCTATGTCTCAAGGTATAGATGACACTGTTGACTATAGTGTGTCTTCATTCTCCTGAAACTGACTGCTGAACTTCTACCTCCATATACCTGGATAGTTGTTTCTGTTTTTATGTGTTTGAATATGTCTGCCACTCCTTTGGCATCCTCAAGTTCCCCAAATAGCGATAGTCTGTAGCATTTTATGTTGTTTCACATCTGATTCCCTTCCTTTTCATTGTCTTGATTCTTTTTCTCCTTTTGCTCCTCAAATCATACATTTTTCAGCAGACTATTTGCAAGATCAGTGTATCTTTTTTCTTTGAAATATTCTGTTAATTTGAGCTATCAAGCACCTTTTTACATTTTTATTGGTATATTTTTCGGTAAAAAGATTTCTGCTTGATTTTGTTTAATTTTGGCTCTATCAAATCTCCATTAGAATATTGAACAATTTCTCTGCATCCTATTTAATTTTTCCTTTAAAATACATCTTTTGGAACTATTATCCAAACATTTGGAAATTTCAGTTCTTGGCTGGACATCATGCTTCCCTTATGTTCCTGATATTTGTTGGAATACAGTGCCTCTTGTGCATGAAGAGATAGTTTTTGTAACCTGGTTCCATTTGTGACTTTTCCTAGAGATTCTGAGAAATCTGTTCTGGGATTAAGATGGTCTGTGATCTGTCTGCTACTGAGTTGAGTTCACTGCCCACCTGTTACACCCATCAGACACTGATGATGCTGGCAAGGAAGAGCATTGCTGAACTAGGACCAAAGAACATCTCTGTCTGCAGACACTGGCATGAGCACAGGGTTTCTGCTGCAATCCGTCACTGACTCTGGAAACAGGTTTTTGGTTTTTTTGTCTGAGCAGGGTCGTGTAGGGTGGGGCAGAGAGCTGCTCAGCTACTCAAGTGGATACAACTTACATGGGTCACATCTGATTCTCACAGTCTGCAGGTTCTGTGCAATCTCGGGGCTGTACATTAGTCCTGTGAGTGGTTGATGTTGTTACACACCAGGATAAATCCATCCCACCAGGGTGCAGGTCTCTGCTTAATATTGGGGCAAGCCCAGAGGCTGTTGACACAGCACTGCACTGAATTCTGCTGCTTTTGTGAAGGTGACTTAGTTTGTATGCAGCTGTTAAAAAACTAGCATATTTGTTTGGAGGAGGGAGTTGTATTTCTGCTCTCCTCAACCTGCATTGAAACTTGAATGCATTCAGAAACATTTAAAACATACGAGCTGAAAATTACCTCTGAAGTATGTTTTATACCCATTTTACTATTTCTAATTCCTCTAGATCTCCCATATTTATTTGTTCATAGACACCAGTTATGAGAAAGTGGAAACAAATAAAACAGAGAAGGTCACAGCTTTGAAAGTAAGATGGTTTTGTGGGAGAAAGTGACATTTAACATGTGGTGGAATACTTAAGGTATCACAACTTACTATAAAAGTACTGAAGGTAAATAAAAATTAGCAAGCAAGGAACATTGAGGTTTGCAGATTGGAAATTTAAAAAGTCTTTCTGAGAAGATTATTGATTAGTTAGACTTGAATAGTGACTGTGGAGAGATCACTTAGGAAAAAGTCTCATCCATTTTAAATAGAAGTGATAGCATGTACAAAGGCCACAAAGCAAGGCATAATACTTTATCAGATCCTAAATAAAAATAGTACTTTATAAGACAATTTCTAAACATGCAGGTAGTTTTGACATGATGGGAGACCAAATTCCTGCTGTCTGCATATACAAAAACATACACACCCCATTCACTTGCATTCACTTGTACTTTGCTTCTTAAGACTTTGAGGAGCTCTCTTGTGCCAGTGTGTATGGGTATCTAGGTTGCTAAGTTTATGTTGCAGGCTCAGGAATGATACTTTACAATTTTAACCAATTACAGGTGGAGCATCTAAAGGTCCCTGGACCCTCATGGATTGGATCTGCCATGACCATAGGGCTTGAATACACTCCCCTCTCCATGTGGCTGCCTGATGTTTAAGCCCTCCTGTTTCTGCAACCCCAGTGCACATAGTCTTTGTACTTTTTTACTTCATTTACAATTTAGCTAGTCCTGGATCAACCTTCTATCTTGAGTCCCAGGTTTACTAAGTGGGCAATGTTACATCAAATGACTAAAAATGATTAGAGAGCTTTCTAATCCATGCTTAAGAAGTACATTCTGAATATACTCCAAATATTCATCTATGAATTTATTTATCGAGAGAGAGAGAGAGAGAGAGAGAGAATTGAGTCTTCTGTGTATAAGAGAATTAAAACACCCAATATGATATCACAAAAAATGGTGAGGGCTACCAGATCTATTATCAATTAAGAAGTATCTATGTAGACAAAAAAGGATGCCATAACATCTCATGGTGAGTTACAATTGGTGCAAGAGAAAACAGAAATACTATCAAGTGGTGTGTCCAAGGGAAGACTGGCATGAGGGGAATGGAAGGTGCTGACGAATGCAACAAAAAAAGAAGGAAGGAAGGAAGGGAGGGAGGGAGGGAGGAAAAAAAGAAAAGAAAAGACAAAAGAAAAAAAAAGAAAAGAAAAAAAGAAAAGAAAGGAAAAGATGAACTGTGTTCAACTCAGAGAATGAGGTTAAGGTGAACTGCTTATTTTATTTATGTATTTGAGGAAAGGTAGCAAAAATGCTAATTTTGCCATTTTTAAATTTACTTAAAGCCGAAATCAATAGAGCAAAAGCAAAAGCACAAAAAGCCAGCCAGCCTTATGGTTTGCATAATGCCATTGTGTGGTTCATTAGTTGTGTGCCTCATCTATCATCTGTGCTGTCCCTTGGGGCCTCCTGGCAGCGGGACTGGAGGCTTCCAGGGAAATGCGCTAAGGATTTGGAAAATGCTGCTCTGGGTGCTTCGGGTGGGCAAGGTTTTCCACCCCACATGACACAGCACCTCCTCTTTATCATGCATCTTTTGCAAAAGTCCTTTATGATCATGACACATAGCCCTTCATGGACACACACACACACACAACCTTAGTTTCATGGGAGATGGGACCAAAATTCTTTCGAGACAGAGTGGTGGGAATACTTAGGAGAAGGCAAGCAGAACAAAAGAGAAGTCAGTTCACAATCATTTTTTTTCTAGCTGTAATTCAAAGCAGAAACAGTATTTTACTCTAGAACAATAAGCATTTTCCTATGTAAACACTCAGGTATGAAGCATTGGTGGCTAAAATGAGGCATATGCTTCTATATTTTGAAGCGGCCTAAAAGCAATGACTTCCAACACAAAAGAACACAGGCATATTGTAGGGAATTTAATTATTTTGAGCAGCATTGCCGTCAGCAATGTAACTTTCTAGAATGGGAAATAATTCCTCTTGAAACTTCTGAACAAAACTTAAGGGTAATATTTTCTTGATTTACATAATAGCTGCATGCCAGAGAAATTCAATATATATTAGAACTGCACAAAATGCATTTTTGTTTTTATGTAAAATTGAATTATGGACTAATCACAGATAATTATAAGTACTTTATTCATGTGCATTATGCGATTGTACATCTCTGTGATGGAAATGTGGATACATAGGCATGAGTGTATTTATAGCTCTGACCTGCACCTCTGCTCTCATCTTGGGGTTCACATACCCGCATTTCCATTCACGTATTTTCATGTAAATGTCTGCCTGGTATTTCAAGCTTGGTACGTCTAAAACCACATTCTTGATCTGCTCAGAATATCCACAAATAAAACACAGTAATGAAACCTTTCCTTCTTGTTATGGCTTTTCTCCACGAACCCCCTTCACAGGTTTGGCTGCCTATCGCAAACTTTCAGACATATTAATCATCTCATTCTTTGTAGATGCCCTTCTTTCAGCCAACCGAAAAAACATCCCAGAGGCTCTGTGTCAAAATCACTCTAAATCCAATCATTTTTTTTTCTATCATAGTTACCGCCCACAACAACAGTAGCAACTGTGTTCACTTGCACTCCAGCAAAGTTGTCCTAACTTGTGCTCTTCCTTCACCCCAGTCCCTCAGTCTGTGGCAACACAGCTGAATCTCAAGGCTGGTCACATCATGGTCTATTCACAGCTCAGCAACCTCACAACCTCCTGCTTCATTCAACGGATGCTCTTTTCCCTTCTTTCCTGTCTCCTCCCTTGTGTCTTTCATCCAAAATTCCAGTTTCTCTTGACCTCAGCAGGGCCCAAACCTGTTCCTGAGGCATACCAGACCCGCTCTTATACCTGGGTTTTTGCACTTGCCTCTACCCTCTGCCAGAGTTTGCCGTTCCTCTGCTGCCTGAAGATCTCACTCCTTCCACCTCAATTATCTGCCTCAAGAGCTATTTCTCTTGATGAGTTCTACAAAGTTGGGGAGAAAGAACATGCCAGACATCGAAGCCCACCTTAAGACCTTAGATATAGCAGGGAAATGATGAAGAGAGCGCTTGAGTGTGATTGAGATCAGAGAAAGAGGAATAATTCTGGAAAGTTACACAAGAGGGGTTTTAAAAAATGTTGAATCTTGGCTTCCTGTAATTAATGGGAAGTTGCCAAAGCGCCTTAGCGTGGAGTAAAATAAGTCAAAAAGGATTGTCTGGATATTGTGGATGGGTCATTGGAGACTGAACAGGTAAGCCATAGTGCTAATTCAATTGTACGAGTACGAAGTAATAAGGCACTATTATAGGGAATTTATCATTGAAGTGGGGAGATTATATGCAGAAATATTCCCCATAAAATACATCAACTGGATGATTTGGAAGGTAGTTGGTGTTTTCTCAGATGGTATCTTCTTGGTGAGGCTTTTCCTGAGAGCTTCATCCATTCATTCAAGGTATGATGCAATATGAGCAGTAGCACACACTCATTCATTTCTTTGCTTTATCTTACTTCACTCATTTACTAAAACTGAACTACTATATCCTAGTGGACAGCAAATTGTTATATAACAGCTTGATCACAAATATTACATAGTCTGTCTTGCAGATATTCAGTTCTGCCTTTGTCTTGCTAGGGCAAACATAGATGTCACTTAAAACACCAGTGTGGCTGGGCTCCAGTGGGAATTTGTTTCCAAAAACAAGCGAAAGGTCACTGTTGTATGTGGCCAATCCTGCACGAATGATAACTTACTTTTTTCTTTTCTGATTTTATTGTTTGTCTCCCTTCTAGAATTTCAGGACCACAAGCGTACACAGTTTTGTTTTGTTCCTTACAACCTTTAAATAGCGTAGGGACAAAGTTAGCATAGGGCATACTATTACACTATAAGCCATATGAAATTGGAGAGATAGAATGAAGACTAAGCATTCCCTACCCTTTTCCTATTCATGCTCAACAGTTCTAAATATTTACTAAGACAGAGATATGCAAATCCCTGTCTAAAAATAAGCATTGGCTCTCCATTGCTGACAAATTAAATTTAAACTTTCCAGCATGGCACATAAAATATTGAGGAGAATAAATGTGTGAGTTGATGTGGAGTGGTCTAGGGAAAAGACATGTTTTTAAGGATTTAGAAGCATAATATGAGAATGCTGGTTTTTGCATTATGATTTGATACTCACAATTTCACTGAAAGGGACCAGCATTGTGGTAAAACTGGTAAAGCCAGCACTTGCCAAGCCAGCATCACACATGGGATCTCATTCCTGTTTTGGTTACCCTACTTCTCTCCACCTCTCTGCGGGTGACTTGGGAAAAGCCCTGCCATCCACATGGGAGACTTGGGTGAAGCTTCTGGCCATTGGCTTGGTCCATCCTTGACTGTTGTAGCCGTCAGGGGAGTGTACCAGTACAAGAGAGATATTCTATCTCTATATATCACTATCTCTCTCGCGCTCTCCCTTTATCTCCCTCCATTCCACCCCGTAGCTCTGATTTTCAAATAAATAAATAATTTTAATTCCCTATAAAAATGGAATATTTGCTATGAAAACTTTACATCCTTAGTTTGGTGATAACCCTAGTGATCTCATTATTCTGTGATATTCTGATGAATGGTTTACTGTCAAATATGCCGTATGCTCAGGATTGTGTGTCACACACTACAGCTGTTTGCTTCCTTCATCTTTCCCTCTGTGTAATTTTGTTACTAAGACATGAAATAATTGAAAAAATGCTCTTTATTATCTTTAATCAGGTCACAGTAAAATCTTAATCTTGGGATGATTCAGTCTACTTAATATGAGTCGATATCTCAACTATGATTCATTATATGTTCATTTCATATTATAACTTACAGAGGTTAATGCTATCTACTATTTCCAAATCTTTATTATGCTCCCAATTATCATCCACAAAGCTCTTGAGCTCACCTCTAACATTTCTTTCAATGTCAGTTGCATTGGATCTGCCTTAAAATCATTTCTGTTGTTCAAAACAATACCTCATAGGCTCAACTCTTTGCATTCATTTTTTTTCCTTCCTTCATATGCATGGTACCCCAAGAAGGCTTTCATTTTCCTAGGTAGAATAAGAGCTGTCTAACTGGATGTAACCCTAGCTCAATGACCAGAGACCTTCGACTTAACTCTTTTATTTAATTGAAAGGGAGAAAGAAGGAGAGAAAGAAAGAGAGAGAGAGAGAATTCACCTATTGCTTCATTCTCCTTATACCCACAGTAGTCAGGGCTGAGCCAGGGCAAAGCCAGGAACCTGAAACTTCATCCAGAACTCCCACATAGGTGGAAAGACTAGAGTACTAGAGGCATTGCCTGCTGCCTCCCCAGGTGTGCATTAGCAGGAAGTCAGAATCTGAAGCAAAGCTACATCTTGTATGGGTTGTAGACATCCAAGTAGCATCATCACCATTACACTAAAGACCAGTCCCTTTTCTTCATCATACTGTAACTCACTTTCCTGTTTATAAGATTCAAACACTGAAAACACGGATTTGCAAATTGTTGTGAGGATTAAGTATGCTAATTGTTTTCTGGCATATAGCAGGTGTTCAATAAAATGAGTTCATTCTTTCCTGTATTTTTTACTTGTCCTCTAAGTCCCATATCATATGGCATCGATAGTGTGAAGACTCTTCGAAGGATAAACAAGGAAGGGTTTTGAAATCATGCTGACAATATCCCTCCATTCCACTGACAGGAAGTTTCAGGACTGCCAGTGAGAAGCAGTCAAGTGGATATGAAGGAAAACAAAGACAATTTGGAATTACTTTACATTTTCTGGGGCTTCCATGAGAGTCACCTCTGGATTTCTTTTACGCCTTTTAGCAGTTTGCTTATGATGAAATTCAAAGACCAGGATGAAAATGTATTATTTTATTAAAGTTTTATGTTAATAAATTGGTTAAATAAGGATGCTGCTCCCTGAGGGGAAAAATCACACATCATTTAGATGGGAGAAAGGAAATATCTCATGGCCCAGGAATTTATGCAAAGTGATCTGCAAGCATCAAACATTCAGAATGGAGAAAATAATTGATAGGAAAGGCAAAGGTATTCAGCCAGATATTATGAAATTTAACTGAAGCTGCCTTTCCCAGTGCCAGGGCAGCTGTAGAGGCTGGCACCAGCTGGACTTTGTGTGTGTCCTCAGACATGCCTGCTAGGGATGTAGTTGCACATAAAGCTGCAAGGGGGCTGAGAAAGAAGAGTCAGTTTTGTAACCTTTTCCAGCCTGAAGTGTGCCAGACAGGTCCGGCCTTCCAGAGACAGATAACTTTTATTAACTACATATCCCAGGCAGTGGATGCATATTTTAATTTTATATGAAGCCTAAGGTAAATAGAAAGAGAAGTCTGTTATGAAAGGGCAATAGCTCTCTGAGCTGCCTATTATAATATAGTAACAGGAATCAGTGATTCCGGATTTAGCATAGACTATACTCCAGGGATAATATTGCATTGTACTTCTGTAACTCAGAAATGACAGACATCTTAAAGAAAACAGGAAACTTAATCTTAAAAACAAATGACACCAGTTGGAATGTATCGTCCAAAGGTAAATTTCAGTTCCAAAATCTTGGTCTTTGCTTACGTACTTGAAATCCTTTCCATTCTCCCTGTCATCAAGCTCAGAAGTCAAAATTTTTTGTTTGCATCAGTTTGAGATGACCCTGTTAACTTCCAGCTTTCCATAATGTGCGTTAGCTGTTCCCATACAAATGGCAAAATGTGACATGAGCCTTTGAGAAAATAATTCCATGTTCTACCTGATTTTTCTACATCAAAATTAACTTGATTTTTTACACTATCATAGTAATTTCCTTATTTGCATTTATGTTAACTGTTCATGCTCATGAAATTGACCTAGATTTATCCAAGAATATTTGAAAATACAACCAACATAATATGATCTCTAAAGAATTTGTCATAATCTCATAATGTTGATGGAAATAAGTAATATTAAACTCCAAAGATATAAATAATTTGGAAGTGAAAGAATAAGGCAAAAGATATTTTTGTAAATAGTAACAAAGAGATAGATTATTCTATTTAATAGACAAATGGTATTTTAAGTGAAAACTGTTACATGTAAGAGCATTATCTATAAAAAGCTCAATTCCTCAAGAAGATACAATTTATAAATATATAAGACATATGTAGAAGAGCCCCTAGTTTCATGATACACACATTGACAAAACTAAAGACAGAAATTGTCACGATGCTCCAAGAATGAAAATATACTCTGTTAAACAACAAATGCATACAAAAGAAACAACCATGAGGGAAGTTAGAACTTGCTTTGCGATGCATGAAGATGTAAACAGAAAATGCCAGCAGTTACAGAATGCAGAACTTTGCCCCATTTTCCAGCTAACCAGCAGTTGGGAACATCTAAAGGCCTGTCTGAAGACTAATGCATGCTTTACCACACAACGAAAGAATCTGATCATATGTCTGAAGAAGGCCGTGTTTGCTGGAGTAAGTCCTATAACTGAACACCTATACATACAGTCAAAGGTGAGTTTATTTCTTTTTAAACTTTATTTCTTCTCAATTAATACATAACAAATATACTATGTGGGGGTACAAGAGGGTGTTTGCATACATGTATACTGTGTGTGCTGATCAAATCAAAGTAGCTAGCATTTCCACGTCAACGTTTCTTTA
Organism: Ochotona princeps; assembly: GCF_030435755.1. NCBI lineage: Eukaryota > Metazoa > Chordata > Mammalia > Lagomorpha > Ochotonidae > Ochotona > Ochotona princeps. The sequence continues at coordinate 111,858,752 of NC_080835.1, read as the reverse complement.
TGCACTGAGCCTTCCAGCGCCTTTTCTCCGGTTGTTTATAAAATAAATATCAGGTTGTTGTGAACTACAGCCACCTATGGAACATGGGACTTATTCCTCCTGCCGATGTGTTGGTCCCTGTTCCTTAGTCACCCCCTGTTCCTCAGTTACCCCGTTCCTATCCCCACTGCACTTCCTAGTATCCGGTAATTACTGTTCTGCTCTTTGCTACATTGAGATAAAATGTTTTGGATTTTACCTGTGAGAGAACACATGCAGTTTTCTCTCAGTACCTCACTTATTTCACTTAATGTAGTGATTTCATTTTCATTCATTTTACCAAGAACGTGAGGATTTCATTCTTCTTATGGATGAATAATACAGTATTGTGCATTTGTAACACCTTTTCTTCATCAGGCTGCCCACTGATGGACACCTAGGCTGATCCTACTCCTTGCCTATTGTGAATAGTGACATATTCAACATGGGAGTTCAGGATCTCACAAGCTGGTTTCATTTTCTTTGGCTCTGTATTCCGCAGTGGGATAGCTGGATCACTTTATTCATTCACTCTTTTCTTTCTTTTTTTCTTTCTTTCTTTATTTATATTCATGTGTGATTTATTACTACCAAATATTTTCCATTTTGGAAAACAAATTTATCAAAGCATTCAATTCTCAGGTTACAGCAAATGCGTAATAATTACTGCAACACATTTTTCAATAATTCTTATGTTAATGTGATCTTAACATAAGAAGAGGAGATTCATAGTAGTTCACACGTATACGTCTATGAATATGATACTTCTTTTTCTTCCCTCTTTCTCTGATTGTTCCACTGCCTTCCTTTCTTTTTTTTTTTTTTGAGGTTGCATTTTTAATTTACATTATAGTAAAAATCTTAATGCTCCACTTCAATAAGTAAAAAGGCAAATAGCTCTGCAGGAATATACACAAAGGTTATAAGCAATAATCAAATGAAACTATGTCTATTTCACACATATACAGATCATTGAAACTATAAAAAATAATACATACACATATAGACAGACATATGAATATATGTAGGCATATATATAAACATATATACACATATCATGACTATGGATCACATCCTCTTTATCAAGTCATGGACATCTAGGTTGGCTCCACATCTTAGTTCTTGTGACTTGTGCTTATTTGTTTCCCTAATCTTTGAAGTCCCATCAGACTGTTCCCCATAATGGCGTTAGTAATTTATATTTCTACCTTGCAAAGCCTGAGGAGCACCATGACTTCTTGACTCTCACCAGTATGTTTTGCTTTCTTAAAATAATGAACATTTGCTGCTGTTTTTGCTATTGCTGCCATTTAAATATGAATTTCTTTCATTGTATCTTACTGGTTTTTACTTATAATAGAGACATGGACATGTGCTTACTTACTTTTATGGTAGCAAAACATCTTGATTTTTTTTAAAAAGATGTTTTAATTGCTATATATAAGTGATCTTTATAAATGTCATGGAAATATATATTATTGAAATTATGTCTAAGTTTCAAATTTTTATGTCAAAATAAACTTTTCTTTTTATTCAATATTCATGAACTTTTTCAAGTACCATCACATGCAAAGAATTTTACCCAATATGGAGGTTATTTTAGTTGAATGGAAGAGTTACAGAGAGATGGAGAGATAAAGAGAGAGAACTTCCATCTGCTGGTTTACATTTCAAATGGCCACAAGGATGGGGGCTGTGTCAGGCTGAATCCAGGGTCCAGATGCATTAGCAAGGAGCTGGGTCAGAAGTAAAGCAGTTGGGACGTAAATCAGTATTTACCTGGGTTGCTGGGGCTGGGGTCTATGCCCTGATCTGTGCCCCACAAGGTGGCCCCAGTTTTACACAACGTAAAGAAAAAGACAGGAAGTTCTGATACATACTGCATATGTACAAACCTTAAATATCATGTGAGGTGAGAGAAGACAAACACAAAGGTTATCCTTAGTGTAATTCCATTTAGGTGACACATTCAGAATAGGTTCATCCATGGGGACAAGTTGAGAGCAGTGTTTGCCAGAAGCTGGGGCTAGGTGAGAGTGAGAATGGAAAGAAACCTCTCAACTGATAAAGGGCTTCACTCTGTTTAAAGCAAATATTTTGGAAGAAGAAAGAGATAGTGATTGTATAATATTGTGAATATATTATGTGTGAATGAATATATTATGTCCATCTACAAATGATATTTTGTTATTTTAAGTTATAGCTTAAATTATTATTTTTAAAATATCAAGCCAAAGTAGTATTTTGTAAAGATAAAGTGAAAACTGATAAATGTATTTTCTTTTAAATTCTTTAAAAATTTTAAAATGTTTCTTCTGAAGGATCAAGGTGGCAAAATAGGGTGAGAACAGGGTTAAGTGATGGAAAATAATTAGTGAAGCAGAGAGGACAGAAATAGGAGAAGAAATAGAAGAGCAATAGGAGAGGACAGGCCAATGGCAGAGGGGCACTGGAGACCCATGGACGTGGGGAAGCAGCAGAGACAACAGAGTGGTGTGGTAGTGACAGAGACTCTAGCTGCTGATCACGGATTCAGCTATCAGCAATCAGTGATCACAAACATAACCAAGACCAGGCGGGAAGGGGAGTTTTCCAGGGGATCAATAGGTGAACAAAAAAAAAGAACTGCCTGTCCTGCTGATTTGTTTGATCAGACCACAAGCAGCTGTGCTGGAAAAGGGTTGATTTCATGGCCCAAACACATGCCACATGAGATGACATTTTGTGCACTGTTACAAAGGTTGAGGTACTGAAGGGACAACAGTGAATTGTGCATGAACTAAGCCCGGCATAAAATTAAATCTGGCTCGGCATATTGCATTTGACTGACAGGAAACTCAGTAATGACTTGGCATCCTATGAGTTCCGCCCAAAATAGGTCCAGATGACATTCATATTTAAAGGCCACCTGATTTTGGCAAGACCAGGAGCCAATGATTTAGAACAGCTAATATCTATCTAATTCCAGAGCAATGCTTGAGCCCAGAGTGGGAGAAAGGCTGTGCAGGCAAGGATGGGGCCAGTGTGTGGAATTACAAGGTATACAGAGTGGTGATCCAGGAGTTAGAACCATGGAGACAGTGGTACAACCCTAGCACAAGAATCCAGAACTGAAACTTGCTGGAGGGAGCGACTCAAGAGATTAGAAATGAAGAAACAGGTACCAAATGCAATCAATATAATTGACCTGTAGACCAGTGGGCAACACAGCTTAGATACCAGCCCTAAGGACAGGAATCTGCTAACCAGAATAGCAACGACCAAGAGCGAAAAAAGAGGTACAATTGATATAACTGATGTTTCCCTGCAAAGCAGCAAAAAACGTTGTCAACCAAAGAATTAACTGAGGAAGACATCAAGAGAATGGAGGATAAAGAATTTTAAAAATATGCTATAAAACGTTATACCAACCATTAAAAGCACATACAGGAGTTCAAGGAATTTAAGGAATATATCACACAGCAGAAAAGAATCAAATAAGAGCAGATTATTTAGAAATTAAGAATGCAGTGGAGCAAATCAAGAATTCAATGGAAAGCCTCAGTAATACAATGAGTGAGGCAGAAGAAAGAACCTCAGGGTTGGGAGCTATGTCTTACCACAATGGGAAAACAACTGAAAGGTAGAAGTAGATCTGACATTAAAGCAAAAAAAAATACTCAAGAATTAAGAGACACTACTAAAAAGCAAATATGAGAGTTATGGGAGTTCCAGAAGGCACAGAAAGAGAAATTGGGTTTAAAGATGTATTCAATGAAATAATTAGCAAAACGTCCTTAATACAGAAAAAGAATTAGTGAACAATGTACTGAAGGGGCATAGAACTCCCCATATGATTGACCAAAAGCAAGTTTTGACAGGACACATTATAATCAAGCTCCCTTCAGCTGAACATAAGGAAAAGATTCGGAAATATGCACATGAAAAAACCAATTAACGCTTGCAGGAGCCCCAGTCATACTCACACCTGACCTCTCAGAAGAAACATTACAGGCCAGAAAAGAACGGAGTGGCATTTTCCAGATTCTAAAAGGAAAAAAGAATTGTCACCCCAGAATAACGTACCCAGCAAAGCTTTCCTTTGTCTTCAAAAATGAAATTAAATTCTTCCACATAAGCAGAAGCTCATGGAATCCTTCCTCTAGACATGCCCTACAAATGTTGCTGAAAGGTATTCTCCTGCCAGAGAGGATAAGCACCTGCCCAAACAAAAGGTAAACCTAGAGAACATCACAGAAAAACTACAACAGAAGACTAAGTCAAAGAATGAACAGGCCATTGCTAAAATGACAGGACCAAATTACTACCAATCCAGATTAACCCTTACGTAAATGGCTTAAATTTATCAATAAAGCATCAGCAGTAGCTGATTGGATCAAAAAAACAAAACCAATCTATCTGTTGCCTACAGGAGATACATCTCACCAACATAGATAGGTAGAAACTAAAGTAAGAGGATGGAAAAATATATTCCAGGCTAATGGAAAGCAAAAACAAGCTGGTATAGCCATTCTTACATCAGATAAGATAGATTTTGAAGTGAAGAGCATTAGAGAGATAGAGAAGGACACCACATAACGATCAAAGGATCTGTTCAGCAAACAGGGATCACATCATAAATGTATACACTTCAAATTCCAAGGCACCTAGCTACGTGAAACAGATATTAATGGATTTAAAAGCAGAAATAGACTCCAATACAATAATAATAATGCGGGACCTTTATAACCAATTAACATCAATGGACAGATTGACAGGACAGAAACTCAGCAAGCTAGCAACAGAGTTCACCCAGACACTAGAGCAAATGGAAGTTTGCTTAACTGATATCTAAAGAACCTTTTAACCTATAGAGAACACATTTGTTTTCTCATCAATACATAGAACTTTCTCCAGGATTAACCATGTGATAGGCCACAAAACAAGCTTCAGCAAACTGAAAAAAAATTGAAATTTCTCAGAACCTCATGCAGTAAAACTCGAGACCAATAACTCAAAATACTACAGAACACATGAAAGACCTGGAGACCGAATAATTTGCTACTAAATGAGCAATGGGTTACAGGAAATCAAAGGGTAAACTAAACACAATGCGTGAAACAAATGAAGGCATAAACAGAACATATCAAAAAAGAGCAAACACATAAGATCAATGAATCAAAGAGCTGACTTTATGGGAAAATCAACATAATAGATTTCACACTAGACAAACTAATCAGAAGAGGTTGGATAAGATGCATATCAATAGGATCAAATCCACGGGATGAGAGATGAAGAAGAAAACATAACAGATACGCTGGACATATATAGAATTATTAGGAACAGAGCAGAAGACCTGGAAGAAATGGAAAGAATTTGGGCACATACAACCTACCAAAATCGAATCAAGAGGCAATTAATAATTTACATAGACCTATAATAAGAACCAAAATTGAATCAGCAATTCAATCCTTCTCAACCAAGAAAACCTTAAGTTTTCAAGAATTTACTACAATCCTCCACAAGCTATTTCAAAGAATAGAAAGAGAGGCAATCCTTCCAAACTCTATGAAGCCAATATCATCTTATAAACAAAGCTATGGGCCCGGCGGCGTGCCCTAGCAGCTAAAGTCCTGACCTTGAATGCCCCGGGATCCCATGTGGGTGCCAGTTCTAATCCCGGCAGCTCCACTTCCCATCCATCTCCCTGCTTGTGGCCTGGGAAGGCAGTCGAGGACGGCCCAAAGCTTTGGGACCCTGCACCCGTGTGGGAGACCTGGAGGAAGTTCCTGGTTCCCGGCTTCGGATAGGCGCAGCATCAGCCGTTGCGGCTCACTTGGGGAGTGAATCATCGGATGGAAGATCTTCCTCTCTGTCTCTCCTCGTCTCTGTATATCTGCCTTTCCAATAAAAATGAATAAATCTTTAAAAAAAAAAACAAAGCTACATAGAGATGCAAAGAGATCTACAGACTTATATGACTATTGAACAAAGATGCAAGAAAATACTAGCCAACAGGATTCGACATCGGGAAGAATGTTCACCCAGACCAGATGGATTTATCTCTGGCATGTAGGGATGATTTAACATTTACAAATCAATAAAGATGATCCACCACATCAGAAATTAGAAAGATAAACACCATATGATCATCTCAATAAATGCAGAGAAGCCACTTGATAAAATCTAACACCACTTCATGCTAAAAACCTCAAGCAAGATAGTCAGAGAAGGAACATACTATAACACAATTGAAGCAATATATGAAAAACTCAATGCCAGCATCACACTAAATGGGCCAAATGACTGGAAGCTTTTCCATTAAGACCTGGAACTAAAGAAGGATGTCCACTTCCATCACAGCTTTTCAATATGGCATTGGGAATTCTACCTAGAGCCATTAGGCAAGACAAACAAATCAAAGGAATTCAAACTGGAAATGAGGAAATGAAATTATTTTTAGTTGACATCTTGCTCTACTTAGGAGAACCAAAAGACTTAATCAAGAGACTGTTGGAAGAGATTTTGGCAGGATATCAGTATACAAAATTAGCAATCATAAATCAATGACACTAATATACACAGGTAACTCCATGGCTTAGAAAGAAAATGTAAGTACAGTACTTTTTACAATAGACAAGAGAAATCTCAAATAACTTGGAATTAACCTAATCAAAAATGTGCAACACCTCTGTGACGAAAACCAAAAAACATTAAAGAAAGAAACAGAAGACATTAAAAGGTAGAGAAACGTAACAGGTTCCTGATCAGCAGGATCAACATCATTCAAATGTCCATCTTACCAAAAGTAATATACAGATTCAACAGGATCCCAATCCAAATTCCAACAACATTCTTCTCAGAAATAGGAAAGATGATGCCAAAGTTCATCTGGAATCACAAGAGACCATGAATAGCCAAAGGTATCCTCAAGATTAAAAATCAAGCTAGAGGAATCACAATTCCAAACCTTGAGGGATCCTACGGAGCAGTGGTGTTCAAAACAGTCTGGTTCTGCACAGAAATAGAGAAAATCAGTGGAACAGAATAGAAACACTGGAAGTGAGCTCACACGTGTACAGCCAACTAATCTCTGACAAGAGTACTGAAAACATCCATGTGAAAAGTCTCTTATTCTCAAGAAATGCTGTTGGGATTATTGAATAGCACCCTGTAAGGCACACACCACCAAAAACTTATTTTCTAATTATCAATCTTAATATATAGAAATAGAATTGTTTTTTGATGTTGACCTTGTGTTCTACAACCTTTGTAAATTTATTTATTAGCCTAGGAGCCTTGAAACTTTTCTGTTTTTTAAGGTTTGGTGACATTTCTCTACATAGTCAGTTACGTCACCTATGAACAAGAATGAGCCATTTTTCTGTTTCAAATCTGCATACTTGTATCGTTTTTTAACTTATTTTGTTAGCTAGGAGATCCAGTATAATGGAGAATATAACAGGTGAAAGAAAAGTGTTTCCTGCTTAATTTTCAGCTTTTTTCCCTTAGATACAGTATTAGCTACAGAAGCCCTCAGTCAGGTTGAGAAAAGGTTAGTACTTGTTTGCTGAGTGTACTTATTGTGGTGGTTAATTTTTCTCAGATTCTTTTCTGCATTTATTGACACGATCATAGCTACTTCTTGTCAGTCTGGTGAGCTATGATGACTGACACTGGGATGCTGAGCCAGCTTTGCAATCTTGTGCTGTGCTCTGCTTGGTTGTCACATACCATTCTCATCACATTTTGCTGGATTCATTTTGCTAATACATTTGTTTAACTTCCGTTTTGAAAGAGCCTGGGAAGCCTATGGAAGATGCAAAAATACTTGTGAGAGTTCCTGTGCACCCTACAACCAACTTCATTCTGTTGTGATTATTGAAACTAGGAAAGGGATACAAGTGCAACTTCATTACAGAGGCTATAGAGCTAATTTGGACTTAATCATGTCTTTGCATGCTTTACTGTGTCTATGTAGTTCTGTGAAATGTTATCACAGGTTTAGATGCAGATAATGACCACCACAGTCAGGATACTAGCTTTTTCTTAATCTGTTTTGAAATTATAGTAATTACTTCCTTACACATGGGCAATTAATTTTAAGAACCCACTCCTGCTCCATGGAATTCCTGAAATAGTAGGTTGTCCTGAACTCCATAATAGTTTGCCTTTGCCGTCTTTTTTAAAGATTCATTTATTAATTTTTATTGGAAAGGCATATTTACAGAAAGAGGGAGGTACAGAGCCCCAAAGATCTGTCTGCTGTTTCACTCCCCAAGTGGCAGCAATGGCTGGAGCTGAGCTGAGCTGAAGCCAGTAGCCAGAAACTTCTTCCAGGTCTCTCACGCAGGTGCAGGATCCGAAGGCTTTGGGCATCCTTGACTGATTTCCCAGTCTACAAGAAGGTAGCTGGTTGGCAAGCGTAGCAGCTGGGACAGGAGCCAACACCTATATGGGATCCTGGTGAATGCAAGGTGAGGATTTCACCACCAGGCGATCTTGCTGAGCCCTGCCTTTGGCATCTTAACTAAGAACTTACTTTGTGCTGTCGCCACACGTTTGCAGATGGAGGTGAGATATACATAATACAGATTTCTTTTTCCTTTTTCAACATTTCATGGCTAGATGATTAATTTTTACCATAGATCTTATCAACTTCATATTAAGGTAAGACATTTCTCCTTTTTACTCAAAGAAAATACTCTCTGGCTTCTTTTTGGCTTGATAGAATTACATGGGTCATCAAGTAAGTAAGTAAGAGTGGCAAAGACACACACATTGCATGACAGTAGATCTAATGATTGGAACAGATACTGAACAAATGAGTTAGTGACATATAGTGAGGGCACATTGGAGGAAAAGTAAAGTAATTCATGTCCCATTCTGAAAGGGCCAGATAGTGTGAGGTTTCATCATACCACTCAGCAATGCTTCAAAACCTGCAAAACAGAGCAAAGCCTGACATTTATTTTCTAGTGTCCCAAAAAGGGCTACCTCCGATTCATTTGGAGCAGTGTGCCTTCTGTCTTGGCAGTCACTTTCAGCAACAATTAGGCATACCTTAAAGCAATACTCTCAAACTACTCACTCCCTGATTTTGTGAACTGCTAGATAGAAACAGGCCCAGATGGCCACTTTACCTTTTGGAGCTCTGGGTCAGCAATTCAGGACTTCAGGTCTCCCATACTGACAAGATGGAGCCACCATTATCTAAAAGCAAGTGAATTCTGGATGAGCTGGCACTTCCAACAGATCTATTTAGAGTCCCAGTCACACCGCTTGTAGGCCAGGGACAGTTCCAACTGGGCTCCCACTTTTGTTCATGAACATTAGCTGTCATTAGCTTGGGGTTTCACCAAATAATCAATCCAAAGCAAGAGTTGCTCTGAGGTAATATTTATTTACTGTGATGAATAAAAAAGGCAATGAAAAGTGTAGGTTCTGGAGAAGCAATTTGGCATGTCTGACAATTACCTGGGGTTTTTATAGCAAAGGACAGTTAAGTGTCTAGAATGCAGAGAAAGGGGAGGTAGGAAGTCTCTTCTGAATTTCAGGGTCCATCTTTATTCATCGTATATGCAAAGCTCTGACTGATTCCCTCCTTACAATGTTCTTTGCTGTTGCGGTCTACCATCCTTTGACTATAGTGTGCAAGAAAAGCCTTCATAGAACATCCCCTGAAATCCAAGCTCAACACATTAAATTCATTCAGATTTCCTTTTGCCCAAATCCTGCAGTCATTGTTGCACCTTCATGTGATGCCAAATCTGCCCTTGCCTCTATTTTGAACTTTGTATCTCCAGAGATATGAACAATAAAATTTTGTTGCTTTTAAGCTACTAATGTAAGATTTATATATATTTATAAAGCCTCTTTATTATTGCATTTAAAGACTTCAGTACAGACCCTATGCTTGGGTGTGTTTTTGTTTCAAACACAAACATTCATTGTTTTAAACTGGTGTGGTTAGACGGTTTTTAAGTATTGACAGTGCTTGGATTTAGTTCTACCATGAAGTAATTACTTTCCTTTTTGCTTTTTCTGTTTTCTTTTAATACCTATGCCTTGACTTTTTTCTATATAAAATAAATTTTAAGTAAGATTTATCGTTTATTTGAAGTAGTTTACACAGAGGAAGAGAGAGAGAGCTTCCATCAGCTGGTTCACTTCCCAAATGGTGCCAGCAGCTAGAACTGGGCCAGATAGAAGCAAGGAATCTGGTCTGGTCTCCCACATGGGTTCAAGGAGCTACACATTTGAGTTATTGTCCATTGCTTTCCCAGGTGTACCGGCAGGGAGCTGGATTGGAAGTGGAGTATCTAGGCCTGGAACAGGAAGATATGGAATGCTGGCTTCACAGGCAGTGAATCTGCTGGCCAGGCCAAAATGCTGGTCCCAAATGAACATTTCTTTTTTTAGCATTCTGCTCTGGCTTCTACCTATAGATTACTTACTTATGATTGCAATACCGACGCTAAAATTTTCATTATCTACATAGAATTAATGTCTGGGTACAAAACATGCACATTTTTTTTTAAAAGACCCATTGTCTTTCTGCAATAGTGGTGCATTTGTCACTTTATTTCATCTGTACACATTGAAATGTCAACCTGACAGTACAGGTTTATGTAGCTGAAACACCTTTATAGGAAATTTGTATTTGCTCTGGTTTTAACTATTGCTTCTATGTTTCCTTCATTCCTAAAGTCCTTATATTTTGCCACTATCACATTTCTTTTGTATAAAGAACTCCTTCCAGCCTTTATTTTAAAGTAAACTGACTGGAAATCAAGACTTTAATTTCTTGAGAATGCCTTTATGTAACTTCTGATAATGAAGGGTCTACTAGTCAGGATTGCAGGATTTTTTTTTTAATTGTCTTGTTTTGGTTTATTTTTGTAGCACTGTTTTCTGACCTCCTGTGTGCAGTCTGCAGTCCATGCAATCATTGTTCCTTTAAACGTAATGTGTTCATGTGCTCATTATTCCTGGATTTTCTCCTTGCAATTTTTCTTCATCTTCAATTTTCAACAATTTGATTATAATGTTTCTGAACTCTTCAAATTTGATTCATCTTGGATAAAGATCTTCGATTTGAATGTACGTGACTTTCCCCATATTTCGGAGGTTCTTCATTGTAGTTTCTTGATATTTTTTAATACATTAATCTGTTTCCTTTTTAGTTCTGGAAGCTTAGTATTGTGGATATCAGAATTTTTGTGATTGTCCCATTGGTCTGTGGGTGCCCACATATTTGGCCCCAGTTACTCTGTATCTATATTATTTTTGATGAATTGTTATTGAGCTATCTTCAATCAATCTATCTCTGTCATTTCCATCCCAATGAGCTAATTTGGTAAATGTTTTTATCTTAGATGTAAGATGTTGTAATTTTTTAGGTTTCCACTTTGTTCCTTATTTCAGTTATTTCTGATGTGAAAATACTTAGCATATTATTAATTTGAAGAATGCTATTGTTCCCTTCATGGAACAGAGTTGGATAACATGCTTCAATGTTTGTCTAAGAGTTCCATCTCTTAATTTCTGTTGATTTTATCTTCTGAGAATTGATCCTATTTTCTTGGATGTGTGAATCAGACATCATATATACTTGTAGCATGTTAGCTTCTGGAGGAGGATTGGAAGACACATTTTGCAGGGTCAGTTTGTGAACACCGTAGCTTTGTGGATCATGAAGTTTCAGCTGCTATAGGACAAAAACACCCTGACAGCATTTATAGATGAATGAAGGGGAATGACTGTACTCCACAAAAAATAATAATAATAAATATTTATTTACAAAAATATGGAGGGTCAATTTTGCTAATCCCTACTTCAAATAATTTAGTATTTGTATAACTGTTCACTCCTGTCAGCAGTCAACCTAGTTAGTCTTGCATGGGCGTTCTGAATCACCATGTGTAGGCAGTGGCTTAAACCTCAAAGATGATCACTAAGCATTGTCTAGGCTGGATCTGGTCTGCTATCATATCCTGAACTGGGAGGTACTTTCTCCAGCAGTCTCTACTCCAAGATTCTCTTTTACTCTTTAGCCTCTCATACTTTTCTTGTTCCTTATTTCCTCTGGCCAAAAAGACAGTTTTTATTGAAATTTTACTAAACCAGAAAACTCCCCTTGTCTTCAAGTCAACAACAGTTGCAGCAAAAATAAGCAAAAACCAAACCAAAACAAAACAAGCAAAAGAAAACAAACAAGGAAAACAAAACACAGGAAACATAACTTGTCTCTCTTGAATTTTCACTTCACTCTGAAATTCACTTGTCTTTAAGAGCCTTCATATAATTTTTTTGTCTGCTTTTTGTAGCATTTTCTTTCTAATTTCTGATCATGGGATTAAACTGGTAAAGGAGAAATCGACCCAACTAAACCATTTTTCATGGTTCTCCAATTCTTCTTTACCTGAATCAAAAGAAGTAAGGGACAAGTAGAGCTCCAATTCCTCCCTCCCAAAAAACACTGGCTCCTTAGGAACTCTTGGATATAGTGAATAAACCTAAAGTTTATGTATTCTACTGCTATTTTACAAGCAAGCTCCAGCAAGATAAAAATGACTCCCCAAGATAGAATAATGACAACGGCAGAGCTGGGAGGAGAAAGGTGCCACAAGTGCCACCGGCCAGGGTGCCTCCCCGTACAAGTTCATGATTTCATCTAATAATAAAGCAGGAAGGCATGTGTACTTGCCTCTGAGAGCTAAACGAATGAAAAAAAAATCAAAAGAAAGGAAAATATTGACCCCAGAAAAGTGAGCCATGAGGCACACAAGGCTTCTAGGGCACCCATACTGAACCATCAACCTAGCTTCATTTTCAAGATTACAGAATTTATAAAAACTACAAATGAGTGGTGAGATTCCAGGACAAGGGCACACAGCAGATCAGGAAACGAACAGAGCAGCCCTCCCCTGAGTAGAGGGTCAAAATGAGGGCTACAGGCTCACGAGACCTGGGTGACAGCTGTGCCAGCCGCAAACAGCACAGGGTGTCTGGCGGGTGCATGGTGCTAGCTCATCAGTTTTCTGTTTCTTCATCCCATCCAAGTCAAAGGAGGAAACAGAAGCAGCACACTATCTTAATGCCATAGTACATAGGAATAATTCTGAAAGAATCAAATACCTAGCCAATCAAGATGCTCCTTCCACTGAGGTTGTGGCACTTAGTAACAGCGGATAAAAATATTTGTAAATAGTACAGAAAACAGGTTATTATGGCTAGAGATATTAGAGTATCAGGTGTATTCATGTCTGTGTATTATGGAGTTGTGTAGTGGTATTTGTGGGAAGTAGGGAATGAGAATTGTAACAGGCAGAGATTCTAGGAAGAATTACCTACAGAAGTGTGTATCTGGGACAAATAAAGGAAGGCATAGTCTCCCAGTGGGTAGCACATTAATAATGACAATTTCACTAAAATTGACAAGCAACACTCTCAATAAATCAAACAAGTGTTTGTTGATCACCATTTCAAGTACTCTTTTTTATTAGCTCTATGAGATAATTCCTACATTCTATCTCATTTTGAAGCTAAGGAAACAGGCATGAAGAAATAATTTGCTTAGATCTTCTAGTTAATTCACAATCAGATCAAGACATTCTTAGGCACTACCTGTTTTGCCATTTTCAGGCACATGTGTACTGATAGGCATTCAGGTTTGCTTCCTGAAAGCTCTCCCAAGGCACTACAATTAGCAGCCAAGGGTGAGAAACACCTTGCCAAAGTCTCTGCCCCTTGTTACATACGATGCCTTGGAAAGCTGTGTCCTTCTCTATCCAGACAGTCAAGTTTGTCTACAGGAAAACAAAGTCAGTTTCTCAGAGTTGGGAGCAGGAAAGACAACGAATTGTACATCTTTACAAGATGTTTTAGGAAATTATGCATAAATCTGCATTTTTGAAATACCTAACATTTGTTCATCTTATCTAAATTAAAATATTAAAAATGTTCTAGAAAAAGTCATTTGGAAATTAGAAAATAAAAATGCATCAAGAGATCAGGGAAGCTAAATGTAGTTTGAACTACTCCGGGTTTCAGCACACTGGTTAGTCATGTCAACTTCATATGCCACTATTTTTAAGTCTGAAATATGAAGTTTTGCAAACATTACTTGGTACCACTGCTTAATAATAGATGATCAAAAGTGTGACCCACTACCACATTTATTTTATTCTTGTCTTGAGAGAAGGACAACATGAGAGCAATAAATGTATGTGTTATCTTCACTACTTTTGATTCTGTGCTCAGTTCTTAGTGTGTGCATGCAAGAAGGATGGACTTGAGTATCTTAAAAAGAGCAGCCTGATTCACCTGTTCCCTGAACAATTCCTAACTCAGTGTCTACTTGGCACTGCGAAGTGTGCCTTAATTTTCTTCTGAATTGTAAATGTGGGCAGGAAAGTAAAGTCTAGATTATATTGTTGCTGTGTTTCCTTGACTGTCATATTATTTGGTTCACCAGCCTATTGCTTTTTCGCGACCTATAAGAACAACATTCCAACAGTTCTACGCTTCCTCAGGAGTTCACACATCACAAACTCTGTACAAACATCATTCTTTACTCTTCACTGAGGAATTAGCAGAACTCCTCAACCTGCCTGCAACTTGCAGTCTATGGCTCCCAAGTCAGATCGATTAAATGAAATAATTGTCTAGGTGTAAGTTGAGGCACAGATATATTTGGAAACCTCAGCCCTGATTGAGAGGGACTGCAGATGTATTACAGATACAATATTGTCTTTCTATTTTGTCTTCTAGAGTGTGGGTATCTAATCCTTGCATTCATAGTTGAATTGATTCTCCATTAAATTCAGGACCTGCTTCTTTAACAAACAATAACAAATAATAAAGGACAGCCTTGATGGTGGTTTATAGCTTACAACATGCTATTCCAAGATCTGGTTGTTTGTTTTGAGCATTTTCTCAGACTCATTTAATTGTGTAGTATCTATGATGAAAGCAGGGGCTGTGGAGCAGCAAGTTAAGCTGCTACCTGTAGTGTCAGTATTCTACTTGGTTACCTGTGCTGTTCTGACTGCTCTGCTTCCGATCCAACTTCCTGCTAATGCACTTGGGAAAGCAACAGAAGATGACTTAAGTACTTATATTCCTGCACTCATGTAAGAGAACCAGATGAAGCTCTTGGATTCTGGCTTTGATCTGGCCCAGGCTTGGACATTGAGATCATTTAGAGGGTGAATCAGTGGATGGAAGATTCTTTCTCTCCATCTCTTCCCCTGTTCCCGTAACTTTGCCTTTCAAATTAATTAATTAGTGGAGTTTTAGAAACAGTTTATGATCTAAGGCCTGCAGCAATGGCAGCTGTAGAGCACTGAGCAGGAAGTTGGAACAGGAGTCAAGAGATGACCTCTTTAACAGAATGGAGGTTTCAATAATATATTAAAGCTTTACTTGGAGTTGGTATTGTGGCATTATGGGTTAAACTGTCACTTTCAACACCAGCATTACATATCAAAATCCTGGCTTGATTCCAAGCTACTACCTGCTGCATACCTAGGACAGCAGTGGTTAATGGCTCAAATACTTGGTTCCCTGCTACCCCACTGGGAGAACTGGACACTGTTCTTTTCCCCTTACTGTGGCCTGGCTCTGTTTCAGCCCCAGCTTTTGCAGCCATTTGAGAAATGAACCAGCAGATGAAAGATCTTATCTCTTTCTCTCCCTATCACAATCTTTTCTCTCTGTCACTCTGTCTCTCAAATAAGTAAACAGGCAAATATATTTTTAATTTACTTATTTTTTTCTTTTTCCATATAGACTGAGATCCACCCCCAACTCCCACCCCCTGACAAATTTTCCCCATTTTACTACGGTGGTATAGACCTTCATAAGAAATCATAATTCCATCGGTCTCTTATTTAAGTGTACCCTGACGTTGCTGGTACGGAAAATATCTGACAGTCCAGTATCCCATTGTTTACACATTTCCAACAGTTTCATTAGGAATCCATCTTTCGTCTGGAAGCAGGGACACACGTTGCATTATACCCCCACATCTGGATATGATAGACCCCAGTACTCCATCACTACACATTTCCATAACTGAGAAGCCATGAAACAAGGTCAACAACTGGTTTGAATTAGAACAGCCACAACAACAACATATTACAGCACCATGAAAAAACATGCCACTGAGTAACCAACACATGAGTGACAAAAAGGAAACACAAAAGCCTCTTGGGGGAAAAATTATGCCAGCGTGTAATCCACGAGCCAGCAATGAATTATTCCAAATACTTCCTTTTCTCTTGGCAAATATATTTTAAAATCTCTGTTTCACCCTATTTGAAGGAAAGAGAAGAAAGTAGCTCCACTTGCTGTTAGGAACAGGTAAAACAAATGCTTCTCTTGAACTTCTGTTGGTCCCTGTTGTACTCCTGGACTGGGATGGGCACAGGAACCCAAAGTGACATGGAATGTTTCCAACAGAGAGTATCATGAAGACATGGGCAGATGTCAAGGCCATCAAATCAACCATTGTGGAATGCAGCCTGATTACTTGTACCTTCTCGAAGCAACCACCATGCATACTTGGTTCCAACAGTTGGTGTGAGTGAGCCGCATGGCCTTGTGGGAGGAGCTGAAGCAGCTGGAAGCAATGCCTTCTCTCCTCAATTTAGTGGGTGCAAAACTGTAATTCCCTGAATACTGGGAAGAAAAATACATCATTTCTTCAGAACCATGTCCCCATCGTGTCTGTAATGCTGAGGAGGTAGAAAAGGGAGCTGGCAGGAGGTTTCCCCCGTGGGAAGCCCAATGGAGAGGAGTTAGATCTGGATTGCTCCTCTGAGGGGCGATGCCAAGCATCCCAATTCTCTTTAGTGTCACTATTTGGGGATGGTGAGCATCCACTTGTGTTAAGAGCATCTTGCTTCTGCCCCCAACCTTCCTTCATCTTGTCCAGATACAAACAAAAGAAACCACTTTAGAAGTCTCTTTAAGAATCTGTGTTAAGGAAAATTCCTTGAGCTGCCACTAATGTCTATGAATTTGGGGGAAAACAAAACAAAACAAACAAAAAACCAACTAGCCTTTTATTTCATTTTAGTAAAGCCAAGCGGTCTGTAATTTTCCAGTTCCTTCCACTTTGCTTCCTTAGCCCTCGACTTTCCCACTGCCACCAACCCCCTCTCTGGGCTTCCACTGCCCTTTTTCACTTTCTAGATTGATCCTGAGATCTTAAGTGCCCTTTTATTTCCCCTATCAAGAGCTTTACCTGGTGGTAGAATAAAACACCTTAAGGAAAGTAACATGTCCAGATTGAAACTGCCAGGCTAGGGATTGCTCTGCAGCTACGGCAGTTCAATCTTGATGCCTGTTTTGTGTAAAACGTCTTGGTTACAGTGCTGTGTTTAGGATACAACTGCCTCTGCCCCTCTCTGCACCACACGAAAACAAGCTGTTACTTGTAGAGATAACCCAACAGAAATTTCTGTACACATTCACCAACACTGCACAGTGGTACAATATGACAAAATAGTGGCATCTCTTGTTTGTTTGCTGTCATTTGCTTTCATCTTCAAGGTCAAGTGTCAGTTATTGCATATCTTGTCAGCTGTGTAAGCACTAACTTTTTGCATCTTAAAGATCTATTTGCTTATATTGAAAGTCAGAGTTACAGATAATGAGGGAAAAATCTTCCATCTGTTATTCACTTCCAGATAGCCCAACAGTCAGCACCGGGCCAGGCTGAAGCCAGAAGCTGGAGGCTTCACCTAGGTCTCTCATCTAGGGACAGAGGAACAAGTGTTGTTGCTGCTTGTCTCAGGACATTAGCAGAGAGCCAATCAACTGGAGCTGCCAGGATATGAACCAGTACTAATATGAGGTGCTGGTCACTGGTGGTGGTTTTATCTCCTATACCACAATGCCATCTCTGGAATTAACCTCTTAAAGCTGACTTATAGTGTACATTCCACAGTCACATCACCACAATGATAATCGCAAACAATATTAGACATTAAACTGCAATAACAACAAAATTTATAACAGTTACCAGTTTCTAAACTGTAAGTATAATGACTCAGTATCTCTAAAGTCACTGTTGAAGAATTTGAGAAAATAGCCTGCCTGCCTCCTTCTGATTCACCCTCTTCCTCCTTTCTGTATACTGTCTTATAATAACATTTTAGATTATCGTAACATTCAGATAGATTGGAACAAAACAATCCAAACAAGTCTCATATTTAATGGTCTTTTGGATATTTGACTCTTCTGAATTAACTTTTGTAAAGTAATAAAAAAAAGTGTTGGCTAATTTAACAAATCTTTTCATGTGCATCTGTTGACTGTGTACAATGCAATATATTTATATATGAGTATGTATTAATATGTGAGCATATATATGTAGTTACTTATTTTGTTATATGCAGGTAAACATGTATGTGTATATATGTACAGATACAATGTTCCTACTATGATAAATTCAGTCCCCACCATAGACACTTGGTATTTAAATCATCCATACCTGTACAACACAAAGAAAAATACTGTCGTATTTTCTTGTACCCTTCACTTTTTCCTATGCCTCTCATTTATTACTGTAGTCTAAGCAACATGGTTTACTTCTCAGCTCTTTACAGATAGATGTCCTGTGTTAAACATGACATTTGAGAACGGGCCTGGAATCGCATTTGTGTGTCCCAGCGGAGAGCTCGACCTCCTAGGAAGGCAGGGTCTCTGAGGAAGGACACCCCCTCTTGAGAAGAAGTAGTCTCCCAGCTTTAATGATGGATCCTATAAATATTCAATGGCATGGGCTTGCATTTTTATCTCTCAAGTGCTTTTCGGTGTAGCAAGTGTGTAAGGGCACATCATTAAGAACCCAGGGGAGACATTTCAGAGTGTGCCAGGCCCAGCAGATTACAACGAAAGGTTTGAAAATCACCCTGCTCCATAGGATGTGACTAATCTCCCTCTTACAGATGCACCGTGCAGCCTGCACAGGAGAAATCACTGTATGTTGGTGTGCCCGGTACTAAATAGCACTGAATGTTTTTAAGATTTGGCAGGATATGGAGAACACATTAATAATTCCCTTTGAATAAGAAGTTCTCTTTCTCCTTATGAGCTGGCAATCATTATTTCTCCTTTTGCCCCATATTGGCTCAATAGCACAATTGATTTTTTTTTTCTTTTACCTTGGATGTATTAGGTCACAACAAAGAGGAAATACAGAGCCCCTACGGTCTGCAATGAATTTCTGGGGCACACTGGCTGCTCTTTCTCTTCACATGGCTGGTATTAACTTGGGCCCCTTGCAGCTCTTGGTAAGCTACTCAGTTCTCTATGCTTTAAGCTGCAGTGAGTGGGTTAGAACTAAAATCTGTGCCCCAACATCCAAGGTTCCTCAACTTGCACTCTGTCCTCAAAGGCGTTCCTTTTTGGATTGCTTCTGAGGTTTCCATTTGTGCTCCTCAAGTCCCCATCCATGAATAATCACTCATCTTCCCCTTAGGCCATTTTCACTGCTCCCCCTTCTGCCCACAAATTCCCCCTATAAAATTACAATAGAATAGTCCTTAATTATTCATAGTCTTTCAATCTGCTGTTTCCATGAATCTTGACATTTCGGACATAGAGAATAGCAGAGTCCAGCATCCTACTGTCAAGATATATTTAACAGTTTCATTGGGAGTCCATCTTTGATTTGGAAGTAGAGATGCATACAGCATTATATTTTACATCAGGATAGGATAGGCTCTATTACAGTTATAATACATCCCCTTAAATAAAAAGCCATAAAACAAACTGAACAATATGAAGAAAAATAGAACATAAACTACAAAATGAAGTTAAATAATAGGCTTCTAAATGACCAATGTGTCGCTTCTGGA
Source organism: Ochotona princeps (assembly GCF_030435755.1). Taxonomy (NCBI): domain Eukaryota; kingdom Metazoa; phylum Chordata; class Mammalia; order Lagomorpha; family Ochotonidae; genus Ochotona; species Ochotona princeps. Next base: position 111,838,881 of record NC_080835.1, on the reverse strand, counting down.
ACGAACAGGAAAATAAAAAAACTTTCCTGAAGCAAATTATATCACTTTATGACTTGTGAGTCAGTGAGGAAATGAATTTAAAAAAATGTAATAGTGGGCCCGGCGGCGTGGCCTAGTGGCTAAAGTCCTTGCCTTGAATGCGCCAGGATCCCATATGGCTGCCAGTTCTAATCCCAGCAGCTTCATTTCCCATCCAGCTCCCTGCTTGTGGCCTGGGAAAGCAGCTGAGGACTGCTCAATGCTTTGGGATCCTGCATCCGTGTGGGAGACCTGGAGGAAATTCCTGGTTCCTGGCTTTGGATCAGCACAGCACCGGCCATTGTGGTCACTTGGGGAGTGAATCATCGGATGGAAGATCTTTCTCTCTATCTCTCCTCCTCTCTGTATATCTGACTTTGTAATAAAAATGAATAAATCTTTAAAAAATGTGATGAGTGAAAATAAAAACAAAAATATGTAACCCCCTGAGTTTCAGCAAAAATAGTATTTAAAGGGATATTGATCTTGTATTTTACATGAAGTTTACCTAATATCAGAAAGAACATATGGTATTTGTCCTTTTAGGATTGACTTATTTTACTGAGAACAATCATCTCAAGTTGGGATCATTTGGTTGCAAATAGTAAATATAGGAGTACATAGTAAATATAGGACTACATAATAAATACAGGACTGTAAATACAGGACTGCACATCCCTTCCTATGCAGATTTCATTGCCTTTGGATGTATTCCCAGAAGTGGGATATCTGGATTACATGGCAGGTTTACTTTCAGTTGTCTTAGCACTGTCCATACTGACTTCCATAGTGGTTGTACTAGCCTACACTCCCACAAAGAGTTAAAGAGGGTACCTTCCTCTCTACATCTATGCCAGTATGTGTTGTTAGTAGAGTTCTAAATGTGGGTCAACCTCACTGGAGTTAGGCAGAACCTCAGTGTGGTTTTCATTTGTTTTTCTGTGATACCCAGGGAGTTTGCACATTTTCTTCCTATGTCCACCAGCCATTAGAATTTGGTCTTTTGATAAATGTCTGTTCATTCGCTTCCACCATTTCTTCACAGGGTTGTTTGTTTTGCTGCTGTTGAGTTTATGAAGCTTTTGATTGAACTATTGATGTTAGTCGCTTCCTACTTGCGTAGTGTACAAATATTTTCTCACATTCAGCTTGTTGCTTTCTCACTTTATAGACTGTTTCTTTTGCTGTACAGAAGCTTTTTAGTTTGATGTAGTTCCACTTCTTTATTTTGGCTTTGCTTGTGATTTTGATGACTTTCCTAAGAAGTCCTTCCCCATTCCTGTATATTGGAGAGTGCACCCTATGTTTTCATCTACTAATTTAATGGATTCTGGGTGCAGAATTCTAATTATCCCAACAGCATTTCTTGAGAATAACAGACTTTTCACATGGATGTTTTCAGTACTCTTGTCAGAGATTAGTTGGCTGTACACGTGTGAGCTCACTTCCAGTGTTTCTATTCTGTTCCGCTGATTTTCTCTATTTCTGTGCAGAACCAGACTGTTTTGAACACCACTGTTCCGTAGGATCCCTCAAGATTTGGAATTGTGATTCCTCTAGCTTGATTTTTAATCTTGAGGAAACCTTTGGCTATTCATGATCTCTTATGATTCCAGATGAACTTTGGCATCATCTTTCCTATTTCTGAGAAGAATGTTGTTGGAATTTGGATTGGGATCCTGTTGAATCTGTATATTACTTTTGGTAAGATGGACATTTGGATGATGTTGATCCTGCTGATCCAGGAACGTGTTACATTTCTCCACCTTTTAACGTCTTCTGTTTCTTTCTTTAATGTTTTTTGGTTTTCGTCACAGAGGTGTTGCACATTTTTGATTAGGTTAATTCCAAGTTATTTGAGATTTCTCTTGTCTATTGTAAAAAGTACTGTACTTACATTTTCTTTCTAAGCCATGGAGTTACCTGTGTATATTAGTGTCATTGATTTATGATTGCTAATTTTGTACACTGATATCCTGCCAAAATCTCTTCCAACAGTCTCTTGATTAAGTCTTTTGGTTCTCCTAAGTAGAGCAAGACATCAACTAAAAATAATCTCATTTCCTCATTTCCAGTTTGAATTCCTTTGATTTGTTTGTCTTGCCTAATGGCTCTAGGTAGAATTCCCAATGCCATATTGAATAGCTGTGATGGAACTGGACATCCTTCTTTAGTTCTAGGTCTTAATGGAAAAGCTTCCAGTCATTTGGCCCATTTAGTGTGATGCTGGCATTGAGTTTTTCATATATTGCTTCAATTGTGTTATAGTATGTTCCTTCTCTGACTATCTTGCTTGAGGTTTTTAGCATGAAGTGGTGTTGGATTTTATCAAATGGCTTCTCTGCATTTATTGAGATGATCATATGGTGTTTATCTTTCTAATTTGTGATGTGGTGAATCATCTTAATTGATTTCAAGTGTTAAATCATCCCTGCATCCCTCCTGTCCTGGTGAATGATCTTTCTGTTGTACCGTCGAATCCTCTTGGGTAGTATCGTGTTGAAAATCTTTACATCTATGTTCATTAGGATTATCAGTCTCTAGTTCTCTTTGTCTGTTGCATCTTTGGCTTAAACACTGAGGTGATATTGGCTTCATAGAATGAGTTTGGGAGGATTCCCTCCCTTTCTATTGTTTGGAATAGCTTGTGGAAGATTGGGTAAGTTCCGCTTGAAGAGTATGGTAGAATTCAGCAGTGAAATTGTCCGGTCCAAGACTCTTCTTGACTGTGAGGGCTTTAATTACTGATTCAATCTCAGTCCACTTTACAGGTCTATTTAGATTATTAAGTTCCCCGTGGTTCAATTTTGTCAGGTTGTAAATATTCAAAATCCTATATATTTTTCTAGGTCTTATTTGTTGGCATATAATGCTTGCAATGGTTTCTAATTATTCCATGTATGTCTGAGGTATGTCTGAGGTATCTGTTGTTGTGTTTCCTTTTTCATCTCTGCTCCTATTGATGTTCATCTCCCAACTCCTTTTTTTAAATTATTATTATTATTTTTTGCTTAGTTGGGTTAGTAAGAAGTCTATTGTGTTGGATTTCTCAAAGAACCAACTATTTGATTCATTGATCTTATGTATTGTTCTTTTGCTTTCTATTAGGCTTACTTCTTCCTTTCCTTTGGTTATTTCCTTTTTTCTTGCTAATCTTGGGATTGCTTTTGCTGTTATTATTATACGTCCTTCATTGTATGCTTAGCTCATTTACTTGATGCTTTTCTAATTTCTTAAGATAAACATTGATTGAGATGCACTTTCCTGTTAGTATTGCTTTGATCATGTCTAGAAGTTTTGATATGTTGTATTGATGTCTTCATTTGTTTCAGGAAATATTTTAATTTCTGATTTGATTTACTCTTTTATCAATTGCTCATTAAATCACATAGTATTCAGTCTCAAGTCCTTGCATGTCTTCTGCTGTATTTTAACCTGTTGGTCTCTAGTTTCTCTGCAAAAGGTCTGAGGATGTGTATTGCATAATTTCAGATATTAAAAAAAAATTGTGGCCTATAACTTGGTAAATACTAGAGAACATTTTTGCACTTATTAAAATATGTATATTCTGTCTATAGGACGAAAGGTTCTGTAGGTGTCACCTATATCCATTTGCTCTAGTGTCTGAGGGAACTCTGTTGCTTCCTTGCTAAGTTTCTGCCCTGTCAATCTGTCTATTCAAGTTAATTGGGTATAAAAGTCCCACATGATTATTATTATTATGGAGCCTATTTCTCCCTAAAATCCATGAATATCTGTTTCACATAGCTAGGTGCCTTGGAATTTAGTGTGTATACATGTATGAGGGTGATCCCTTCTTGCTGAATAGATCCTTGATCATTATGTGGTATCCTCTTCTTTATCTCTTTTGATGTTTCCATGTCAAAGTCTATAAACAAGCTCATTTTTGCTTTCCATTACCCTGGAATACATTTTTCCATCTTTTCACTTTCAGTTTCTGCCTATCTTTGTTGGTGAGATGTGTCTCCTGTACACAACAGATACATTTTTTAACCACTCTGCTAATCTCTGATGTTTGATTGATGAGTTTAAGCCATTTACATTAGGGTTAATATGGGTTGGTAGTAATTGAGCAATGGCTTGCTGGTTGTTTGATTTAGCCTTCTATTGTCATTTTATTTTGATGCCCTCCACATTTGCCTTTGGTTTTGGTGGGTGGTATTCCTTTTCTCTGGCAAGATAACATCTTTAAGCATCATTTGTAGGGCAGGTCTAGAAGAAGTGAATTCTTTGAGCTTTTCTTTACAGTGGAAGAGCTCTATTTCATTTTCAAAGACAAAGGAAAGCTTTGCTTTGTGACTTATTCTGGGATGACAATTTTGTTTTCCTCTTAGAATCTTAAATATGTCACTCTCTTCTTTTCTGATCTGTAGAGTTTATTCTGAGAGGTCAGCTGTGAGTCTGATTGGTCTCCTTTAAATGTTAATTTTATTTTCGTGTGCATATTTAAGAACCTTTTCCTTATGTTACAATGAAGAGAGCTTGATTATCATGTGTTGTGGCACTGCTGGGGGACTGGGCCTGTCGGTTGTTGGGTCTGTGGGTCACCTGAACTTTTTTTTATTTGGAGTCTTTAGGATGCCAAGTTGGTACTGTTTTCCCTGGAGGGCCAGTGCAACATGTGGAGCAGCAGTTGAGTTCGCTCCTTGCTCAGTACATTTGCAGACACTATTGTCCCTCAGGTTCTGCAGTTTTTGCCACATTGGCACAAAATGGCACCTGATATGGTGGTCTGGGTCATGAAATCCACCTTGTTCCTGTACTGCTGCTTAGGGTCAGCCACTTTGTTTGCTTGTGGTTAAATCAAACAATCAGCAGAATGGGTGATTCTTTGCTTGGGTTTACCTCCTGATCTCCAGGTGAACTCCCCTTCCCACCCAGTTGCTGGTAGAGATCTGATAACCAATCACTGACAACTGACAGTGCTGGGGTATCTGTTCACTGCAACACTGCTCCGTTATCTCTGCTGCTTCCACTGGTCTTTGGACGCCCCTCTTCGACTGGCCTGTACTCTCCTGTTTCCTGGAATGTGTCCTCTCTGCTTCATCCTGGATAATTAATCTGCATCAGTTTAAACCTTTATTCACCTTACACCAGGATCGTAATATCACTCTTAAACCTTTTTGACACTGATATATAAGAAAGTTTAACAAAACTCTTCTGCAACAATAAAGTTCTCTGTGAATTTATGACTAGTATGCCAAATACAGGTGCTGTTCAATTTCTTAAATAGTTGTGCCCGGATCAGCCACACTGAGCTGATTTCTGTTGTCTGGAGGATGGGATTGTTTTACCTAACCACCGGAGCACCCTGGTTCAGCAACACAACACACTCTGACGTAATGGTCACTTCCCCTGGTCCTCATGGGAATGACTGAGAGCTGTGCTTATTCACACTATTCAGCATCACTGTTTGCACAGCAAAGCTGTTCAGGATCAGATTGCGTAACGTTAGCCTTGAAAAAGATCAAAATGCAAACATTTTGAAGTATGCTTTCTGTTACCTTTTGCAGGAAAGCAACTTTACAAATTCTTCAGTTGAGCTACTGCAAGCTGGGACCCTCTGAGCATGGGACAATGCAGCACATACTTGGGCTTCATTCTTCAGCGCATGGGCTCCTGTCTCTGGCAGCCTCCCAGCTCCGCTGAGTCAGTGCTCACTGCCTACCCTTCTCTCTTTAGCTGCCATTCCCTGCTTGCCCCCAGCTTGGTCATCATAGCCACTCTGTTTCCTGACTTGAGGATTAGGGAAGACCTCTGTGTGCCTTCACTTTACCTCCACCACCGTTCTGGGTACAGGCCTGGTAAGATTCTGATGGGACATGTGCCCTAAAGGATTTGGGGCTATAGAAAGGCAGAACCCATCTCTGCCTGGCTCTGTCAAACTGTGTTCAATTTGGTAGCTCATGGGTTACAGAAGTATCCATCAACTAAATCTGCTGTCTCTGGAGCAGACACAAAGTGCAAGCTGACAGTACCATGGGATTGTACATTGCAGTGGGAAGAGGAGTTTAGTTTCCTCTTGCACTGACACTGAAAGTCAGTGGTCTTGATTACATGATATCATCCCCCTCTTCTTCCCTGAAGAACTGCACTTTCCAGGATCCTTACAACCTCCCTTTTGGGGAGGAGTTGACTCAAACCTTGGCTGCAAGAATGGGCCTGGTTGGTTCTATGGACAAATGAGTCTGTCCTCTCTTCTGGCAATCATGTTGAGTCCAAGAATTTAATTTTCAGCAGAGTGCTGGCCACAGAAATTTCAGAGACTGCTGAGAAACTTCAGCCACAATAAAAGAGATACTTTGGATATTGCTAAGTCAACTTTTATGCCTGGTCCCGAGAAGCCACAGTAGCCATAACTAGAGAATGAAGCCATACCTGGGGAAGGCAGGTCTGAGACTCTTAGAGAGTCTGGTTCTGCATGCCAAGTGTCATCCCTGAACTTAGCCTATATGTGATTAATTATCAAATAAGATACAGTGATTTGGCATTGTTTTTAATTGCAGGTAATTTGTCATAGCAAATAACTCCATTTTTCTTTACTTATGGTTTGTAATTTCAGTCAGTAAGCACCAATATTTCTATTGTCAGCTCAGTCCTTCAAAAAGTGTATAAAAATCTATAAAAGGCACACAATGCGTATTTTTGCCTCCATTTTCTTATGTTTTGACTTGTTAGCACAGAAAACACCACTGAAAAAGACAAAAAATGCATATCCCTACTGTATGTAAATCTGTCAACTGAAACTTCTTGCTTTATTCTGTATGTAAACCATTGCAAATAAGATACTGTCTTTCTGATATAACATCTCCACACCTAAGAGGAAACTCTAAATGGAAGACAAGTTACTATATCAGTCTACATACCTAAGTTCTCTCTTATATGGAAAAGGCACTCATTAAGTGTAAGCGAGTTATGATCACCTGTAAAATTACCATATTTACTTCATACATTTTTCAGGAGATTTTCCCCAAGTCTTCCTATGCCTTGCTATGTCTTTCTTCTCTGATGGTTATCTATGCCATCAGAGAAAGCAGAAATAATGCCGAGCATTGAGAAAGACCTTCCATTTGCTGGTTCTCTCCCCAAGTGGACACAATGGACGGAGCTGAGTTGATGTGAAGCCAGGATCCAAGAACCAGGAGCTTCTTCTGGGTCTAGCACAGGGGTGCAGGGTCCCAAGGCTTTTGGCCATCCTCTACTGCTTACCCAGGCCACAAGCAGGGAACTAGATGGAAAGCAGAACAGCTGGGACAGGAACTGACACTCACACGGAAACCTGGAGCATCCACGGTGAGGATTTAGCCAATGAGCCTTCATGCCAAGCTTTTCAGGAGATTTTAACTGACAAATTGTACAGGTAGGGCTGGCACTATGGTGTACTATGCTAAGCCTCTGCCTGTAATGCCAGCATCCCATATCAGTGCCAGTTTAAGTCCAGCCTGCTCTACTCCCCATCCAGTTCTCTGCTTATGGATCAATTTCTTTATCCCATTACCTAGATGAGAGGCCCAAAAGAGGCTCCTGGCTCCAGGCATTGCATCCTCCCACCCCAGGTATTACAAACTAGCACATAAAATATTTGTCTTCCTCTGTGTATCCTTCTGTCTATAAATCAGCCTTTTAAATAAAACAAATGAACAAAGCTTTAAAAAATTAAAAGGAAGTTCCCAGTAAGGACTTAATGCTTAAATGGATACATTAATGGGTAAATCAATGAAAGACTGAACAAAATAATGAATTAATAAATACATAAGAGGATTCATAGAATAATTTTGAAAATAGTCCTAAGATAAGCTTATGCTACAGACAGTTTTTGAAACCAGTGAGTGTATTTTTTAAGATCATTTGAAAGACATCACATATGCGTAATTTAAAACTCTTTTCAGCAAGACAAAAATGCATCGCTCAACTTCATTTTCTATGAAGTTTTTGAAGTACCTCATATTGTACCCACTGCTTGTAAGGTACTATTTTATTTCCTAATGATATTTTCTTCTATTGCTTTTCCATTGCTTAATTATGGAGTTTAGGAAACTGTGAGTAGTTTGAAGGTTGGGAATGCTTTATATTTTATCATGCACTCATAAGAGCTTATCAGATGCCTGAGTGTGTTGAAAGTTTTTAGAATGGATGGGCCAGGCATGGTAGCCTAGTGGCTGAAGTCCTCACATTGCATATACCTGAAACCCATATGTACGCCAGTTCTAATCCTGGCAGCCCCACTTCCCATCTATCTCCCTGTTTGTAGCCTGGGAAAGCAGTCAATGATGACCCAAAGCCTTGGGACCCTGCACCTGTGTGGGAGACCCGGAAGAAGCTCTGGGCTCCCAGCTTCAGATTGGCTCAGCTCCAGCTATTGTGGCCACTTGGGGAGTGAATCAGCACACAGAAAATCTTCCTCTCTGTCTCTCCTCCTCTCTGTATTTATGACCTTCCAATAAAAACAAAATAAATCTTCATAAGAAAAGTTTCTTTGTTGTTATACTTGTTATTCGCTGGGGACTCTGGGGTAAGAGTTTTTTTGTATTTGTTTGCTTGCTTGCTTGCTTCATGATCAAGCAGATTACCAGACCTATCTAACCAAAAGGCATTTGCTGAGCACCTGCTTTATAACAGGTACTGATTTAGATTCTGAGGACAAAAATGATTAACAATTTCTCCTTATCAAGAAAGTTATAATCTAGAGTCTGACGTTCTGGTATAGCTTAAGCATCTTCTGGCAATACCACCATCCAGGATGGGTACCAATCCATGTCCAGGCTACTCTGCGTATGCTCCAACTCACTGTTACTGGCCTAAGAAATCAACAGAAAATGGCAGAAGAACTTGGACTCCTGCAGCCATGTGAGCAGCTAGGATGAAATGTTTAGTTCCTGGTCTTGTCTGGACCTGTTCTGGCCATTATGGCCATTTGGTATGTGAACAAATGAATGGAAGATTTCTCTCTCTCTCTGTCTCTCTCTCTGCCTTTCAAATAGATTTTAAAATATTCTTTAAAGAAGAGAAAATTTTAATCTAGTGTGTGCTAACAGAAAGTAATAAAGATCCAGATAAAGGAGTGTAAGTCAATATCATTTGATTTCTAGTCCCTATGATAGTTAACCCAAGAAAATAACCAAGACAGATTGAGGAGAAGGCAAAACTAATGACCTTCTGTGAGTGGTGCGGCTACAGCATCCTTTGGAAGATTTGGGAAGACTAGACAATGGGTTGTAACATAAGATTCTTGGCTAAAATTCATGCAAATTTAAATTTCTCTCTGATTCCTTAACGAACGATCTCTCGATAGTGAAGGGACTGTTAATGAAGAGGATATCAAATTTGGATTCCAGTTCCAGGTCTGCCAGGCACCAGTCTTCCCTCAGTTCCACTATCTAACTTCCTCACTTAGGAAATGAACAGGGAGCTGAGCCTAGGTTCTGTCTCTGAGAAGAAACTAAGGTAATGTTTTGGTTTCTATGCATTTTGAAGCAGCTTTCCTTGAAAGGAGTCTCTTTTTCTGAAAATCATACACTTAGTGGGAGTGATTTTTAACCCCGAGTTCGTGAATTCTAGTTATGTTAACCAGATCTCTAAATTTCCTCAAATCTCCAATTTTCTCTATTGGGAAGTAGAGTAACCATAAAAATATAAAACATTTATTATGAAAATTAAATGACATGGCGTCTTAAAAATTGTGAATGGAATCTCTGAGCTATTTGGTACAAATGGAAGAAACATTTCTTGGTTCTCTTCAAATACGTATTGAAAGTATATGACATTTCCTTTATCCTTTAATATTTTTATGACAATCGCTTCTCGGCCTTTTGGCTAAGATCAAGTGTAATATTTTTATGACAGTAAAACTAAAACATAATGATAATTAAGTGTATGTACTCTGGTGTGTATTATTTTCTTCACATGAAGAACAAAATCACATCTAAATTAAGCTGAAAAACTTAGCAATTTGTGAATCTAATAGCTGAAAATATGCCTTTTTCACTTATTCTTCACTTAACAATAGTTAGAAAATAACCAATGATCTTCCAAATTGAATATTTTCTTACGTTTCATCAGCTTGTTACTTGTCTATTCAGTTACTTGTCTATTATTCAAAAAATGCAATACACTTTTACAACATTTTGAAAGTATTTTTTCATATTTATTTGACTTATTTAAAAGGAAGGGCTACAGAGAAAGACAGACAGAACATTTCCATTTTCTGGGTCACTCCTCAGATGGCCACCACAACAGCCAGAGGTAGGCCAGGCCAAAGCCAGGTATCTGGAACTCCAACCAGAAAAAAGACATCAGCGAACAAATTCTCCCCAGGTACATGGATTTTCTAACGCAGAAAAACGGTTGCCATGTAATCAAGTGAATCTTACTCTCCACACCCACACAGACATGTAAAAATAAATATGTATTTTAAATATATAAGCATATATATTCAGCTATACTTACATATTAATATAATTTTTTTTCTCAATAGCATTTTGTGCTTAAACTAAGTAACAAGCAGAGAGATGTAGAGATGAAAGACTCATTTGACTGTTAGTTTGAGAGAATCATGGCCATTACCTCTGTCCCTGTTGCCTGCTCCTGTATAATCCACTTAAGTTCACCCAGAAATCCTTCCTTTCTCTACCATGGGGATGATTATCTCCAATCCTTGTGTTTCTTTTCCGTTAAAAAAAGGGCATGCGTTTCACTCCTGGAGATCTGACTCAGCATGCCCATTCCGATGAGACCTGTTGGAGAGATTATCTGTGTACAGGACCATGATATGTGATCAGATAAGGACACAGTCAGGCTGCATATTAATTTGGCTCTACTGGGATATGAACAGTAAATTCAGGAAGAACCTGCTCATTGATGCGGTAATTATGCTTTCATCCCTTCAGTGGCTATGCATAAGGAACACGATGAGGTGTAGTACAGCCAGGCTCTCTGACTTTTCCTGATATAGGTGAACTCGGTGCGGATGTGATTTACTTCCAAAAGATACATTTTGCATCTATGCATGCAAAAGGCAATTGAACTGAAAATAAGGAGATCTAGATTTCTGGTTCCCATTCTGACGCTAAATAGCCACGTAAGCTGAGGGTCACATATGTGCTCACTCTCTCACTCTGATGAGCTTTCTAATCACAACAATGAAGGGGTTAGATGATCTGCAAGTGTCTTTGGAGATTCCCAAACTTTATGAATCTTTGAACAGTTCTGTATCCTGGGTGGAACATGAATATATTTTTAGAGTGCATACTATATTTGCCTTTCTTCTCTCACCTCTTGGGAGTAACAAGTTCTTCCAAACTTTCATACACGAAGAGGCAGGCAGAAAGCTAAAGCTTGGGAAACAAGCAGTAGACAAGAACCGGCTGGCAGAGTCAGCTTCCATAGCCTGCTCACTCAAGATGCATTTAAGCCAAATTGCAAAGAAACACACTTCCCTTTGACACATGTGGTTGGCATGTAACCCAGGAACAGAAACCAGTATCCTTGTCAATATGTTGTGAAATATTAATGAATGCAATCTTGTTACACAAGATTTTTAAATGGTTTTGTGCTCATCGGGATTTTTGTCAATACCTAATCAACAGCTAAGTCATTCAAATAAAACTTGAAGGGATGAAAGGAAAGTCAAGAAGCAAGCAAGCAATGTTGGGATAATATGATTTCATTACAAAAATCAATAACGTTATGTTAAAGTTTCATTTTGAAACACTTTCAGATTGTGTGGATTTATACGCATGTATGTTTGTGCCTGGGAACTTTCAAATTTTAAATACTGGTACTCATTGTGGCAGCAGATTAAGCAGCCTCCCACGACAATGGCATTCGAATGTCAGATCAAGTTCCAGTTGCCCCACTTTTGACTCAACTGCCTTCTGACATGTCTTGGAAAGCATCAAAGACTGCCCAAGTACCCCATCCCTGCCAATCATGTGGGAAATATGGACAGTTTCAACTTTTGGGTTGACCTAGCCCTACTCACTATGGGGAGTGAACCAAGGAAGAGAAAAAAAAAATCCTCATCTCTCCCCCTCTTTTATTCACTCTTGCTTTCAAGAAATAAATAAATATTTCAAAAAATGAAATAATCACAAAAGAATGGCAGTGTACTCAGGGTCCAGTATTTAAGGTTATCCCCCCAAGCTTAACCTTGCTGTTCCTGAGGATGGGGCCAAGCAGCTAGGAGCACTGCCAGACAAAAGACCCTAAAGGAAACAAAAGAAAAGCCACAGAAAAATCTCTAGTTTTACAAACTCAGCAGTTGATTTTACTTTAAAAAAAAAAAATTTTTAAGATCTATTTATTTTTACTGGAAAGACAGGTTTACAGAGAGAAGGAATGTCCACCCTTTGGTTCACTCCCCAAGTGGCCACAATGGCTGGAGCTGAGCTGATCTAAACGCAGCAACCCCTGGTTTGCCCATGTGGATGCAGGGTCCCAAGGTTTGGGTCATCCTCTACTGCTTTCCCAGGCAAAGGAGTTGGATGGGAACTGGAGCAGCTGGGACATGAAACAGGGCCCATAATGGGTGCCAGAGCTTGCAGTATGAGACTTGGCACTAGGGCATTGCATCATGCCCAGCAGTTAATTTTCCTTTTATGATATCTAATAATATCCCCATGAATGCTTCCTAACCCACACAGGCATTCTCTGATTTATCTCAATCTGATGTTTCTCGAGTAAGTGGATCTTTTTAAATTGCATGTTTTGATTTAGTAGGCCTCAGGTAAAAATTAAGGATTTTGCATTTTCACTAGATATCAAACTGTTCTCTTGGGGTCATATTTGAAGAGGAATCTAACATATCTTATTTGTGGGCAAAATTGCCTGCAGACATTTTCTTTACTATTTAGAATTCTAAATTCTAAATTTTAATTCAAAATATATACATTCTAAATCATAATTCCCAGTAGTGACCTCTGTATATCTCTTAGTAACAACTCTAAACTTCTATTTCAACATAACTTTGCTGCTCCACATGCCTCAGCCCTCAAACAGAAATCTGCCTATTTCAAGAACAATGTGATTTATTCTATAGACTTGGATTTATAAAAGTCTCCCTTAGGGCCCGCTTGACGGCCTAGCGGCTAAAGTCTTCTTGAACATGCTGCGATATGTATGAATGCTGGTTCTAATCCTGGCAGCTCCATTTCCCATCCAGCTTCTTGCTTGTGGCCTGGGAAAGCAGTCAAGGTTGGCCCAAAGCCTTGGGACCCTGCACTCATGTGGGAGACCCAGAGGAAGTTCCTGGTTCCTGGCTTTGGATCGTCACAGCACTGGCCGTTGCAGTCATTTGGGGAATGAATCATTGGATGGAAGATCTTCCTCTCTGTCTCTCCTTCTCTCTGTATATCTGACTTTGCGATAAAAATGAATAAATCTTTTTTAAAAAGTCTCCTTTGTTTAAGAATGTGAAATAACTGTTCCATCCTATCAATTTTAGTCCTAATAGCACCCATGAGAAGTGAGCATTCAGCAAGAGAATTTCCACTGTCATTGCTCCAGGCCCAGATACTTTCTCATCTAGAACCATCAACCCAGTGATTTTCTGAGCTTTATTTTGTTTCCACACTGTGTCTCCTATAGATACAACCACCATCCTCAACTCTGCAAGCATTTTACCGACAAGTAGGTGGTGATGAATATGAATAGGATTTACTCTATCAGAGCAATTAGGAAGCTGAACTGAAAAGGTAATACTTGATTTCCCCCTACATTCAAATGTTCATATATTTGGGGCCATAAGAGGGCCCCAAGACCCTGATTGGTGGGGAAGAGAAAGATTACCATCTCTTCTCATTGAAGCAATCCAAAAAGTGGATATCATGACCTACTTAGACTTGACAAGGCTAATCAGCAGAAGGTTGCCTGCGCCTGAGACCAGCAGGTTTTATACCAATCCAAAATGCTTCTTTCTCTTAGCTTTCTGTCCACTAAAATATAGCCATGCTCCTACAGAGTTACGTGGAAATAGATTCATTTCTGCTGGTTGATTTTTCTACTCCTGTGAAAACCAAATACATAAGGTGCATCTCATCCATGAACAGAGATAATAACCTCCCACTTACTTCTTCACATTCAGCAGATAGTCCTTTTACAGGCCATAAGAAGCCGTGAGTACTGTCAGTGGGGTTAACCCGGGCCACGCCTCGGCTGCATTTGAGCAGCAGCACTCCTGTGCTTTCATGTGGCGAAAGTAGTAACGCAATTATAGCGTCTTAGCTGACTGACAATTTTGGTTCCTGGTCTCCTAAAAAGAAGAAAGCAAAAAGAGAGATAACACCTAACATAGCAACTGTATTTTTTCAGGCTTAAAAAAAAAAAAACCCACTCAGGTGAATAAATGTCCTAAGCAAAAGAATCTCATTAGAAAACATTTGAGGACCCAGCGTGGTAGCCTAGTGGCTAAAGTCTTCGCCTTGCACACACCGGGATCCCATATGAGTGCTTGTTCTAATCCCAGCAGCCCTGTTTCACATTCAACTCCCTGCTTGTGGCTTGGGAAAGCAGTCGAGGATGGACGAAAGTCTTGGGACCCTGCACCCATGTGGGAGACCTGGAAGAAGCTCCTGGCTCCTGGCTTCGTATCGGCTCAACTCTGGCCATTGTGGCCACTAGGGGAGTGAATCAGCATATGAAAGATCTTCCTCTCTGTCTCTCTGTATTCCTGATTTCCCATTAAAAACATAAATAAAGAAATTCTTCAGAAAGTAAGCAGAGTTTTTTTTTTGTCTGTCAGCTGTGTTTGACGCAAAGTGTTCAAGAATATACCATTTAGTAAAGGGAAAGAGAAACCGTACATAGCACTTGGTACTACGATCAGACACAATCCCGGGGCCAATGCCATGGCGCAGTGGCTAAATCCTCAACTTGCATGCATTGCTTCATGCCCCAGCTGCTACACTTACCATCCAGCTTCCTGCTTGTTGCCTGGGAAAGCAGCAGAGGATGGCCTTGGGACCCTGCACCCATTTGGGAGACCTGGAAGAAGCTCCTGCCTCCTGGCTGAAGCTCAGCTTTAACTATTTTGGCCACTTGGAGAGGGAACCAACAGATGGAAGATCTTTCTATTTCTCGTTCTCTCTGTAAATCTGACTTTCCAATAAGAATTAATAAATCTTAAAAAAAAATCCAGGGACCTAGAATAACACTTTAATGCACAAATCTCTCTCTTTCCTCCTTTAATCCTTCCTTCCTTCCTCTCTCTTTCCTTTCTCCCTTCTTTCCTTCCTTCCTATCTCATATGCCAATCCACACTTTACTTTTCTCAGTCACAGTACTCATAGCTTAAGCCAATTGATTGTCATAGTACGCACGGCTTAGGCCAATTGGTGTTACTCTCTTGCTAAGGAGGCTCATGTCTTACCTGTGTTTGTATGGACCAATGCCTGGGTCTGCACTAAAGATGAATTGAAGAGGGTGCTTGCTTGGCTCTAAATCCTAGGTATAACCTCTGCAGTACTCTCAGGCAGTTCTGTGTATCCCATCATACAGGCGATCTAAGGGGCTTAAAGGTTTAAGGAAGAGAGTCAAGGATGAATAACCAGTATAAAATGGAATGCATTTAAAACAACAGTAAATAAAACAGAATTGTGCTAACCTGAAAGAAAAGCTAATTTTCTTCCAGAATATGAAGAAATATGTCAGGGATAACCATTTTGCCAAGTAGGAGAACATTGGTCTTATACTGTCCAAGAATAAGAAGCTGCAAAATCCTTTTTGTGTTGCTGTAGCTGAATTGCCAAAACCGAACGCCATATAGCAAACAGAAATCTATTTGCTCAGAGTCTCAAAGTCTGGGAAGTTGAATATCAAGGTTTAAGCATTTGGCAAGGTTTTCTCAGTTGCCGTATCAAATGGCAGAAGGACAAGGAGAGGCCAAATTCTTTGTGCTATAAGTGTGATAGCAAAACCACCCATGAGGGCTCCGCCCTCATGACCAACTAAACTCTTAAAGGTTCCACCTGTCACCCCTGCTACACTGGCATTAGATTTCGGTGTGAGTTTGGAGGGGACATCATTCAAATCAGAAAAACACAAAAGCAGGGCCTGGTGGCATGACCTAGCGGCTAAAGTCCTCGCCTTGAACGTGCCGGGATCCCATATGGCCGCCGGGTCTAATCCCGACACCTCCACTTCCCATCCAGCTCCCTGCTTGTGGCCTGGGAAAGCAGTCGAGGACGGCCCAAAGCTTTGGGACCCTGCACCTGCGTAGGAGACTCAGAAGAGCTCCTGGCCCCTGGCTTCGGATTGGTGCAGCATCGGCAGTTGAGGCCACTTGGGGAGTGAATCACCAGATGGAAGATCTTCCTCTCTGTCTCTCTGCCTCTCTGCCTCTCTGTATATCTGACTTTGTAATAAAAATAAATAAATCTTTAAAAAAAACACAAAAGCAAAAGACAAATACCTTTGTTGAAAGACTGAATGCCTTGCCTGAAAATTGGAATAAGTTCTGAACAAATATTACAAGTTGTTTTTTCTTTTTGTTTTTTTTCCCTCAGTGTGATGATCTAGAAATGTAGCAACCAGCGCAATGGGGTGATTTCACATCTGACTACCAGTCATTCAGTAAGAGTCAAAGAGCTATTGCCTTCATAGCTACTCAATGGCAGGAGGATGAGAAAGGTTTCAGACCAACCTTTTTTTTTTTTTTCCTTTTAAGGTCTAGCGTAAATATCATTTCTTCTCAATGTCTTCCCCTCTTCCTCAGAAAGAGATTAATTTCTCCCTCTTCATTACTTCCAGAGCATAGTTAATTTCTAGCTCCTCATTACTCTCACTGGATAATTAATTTCTCCCTCCCCATTAATATCACCTTTTCTATAATATTTATCAGAATTTCTTTATGATATAACCAGCGAGTCTCTAATAAATATCATGTATTCTCATGACAGTTGTCCTGCACTGTTCATTGCTGCGCAATTCCCCATTCCCCGTAGGGTGCCTGCTACTCTCAGAGGCTACATGTATGAATTGAAATGCACAGAGGTATCTGATTCTCTCAGGGAAATTTAAAGCAACAAATGCTGTAATATTGTCACTGGGACTTGACTTCCACATTTAATAGACAATCTTCACCCAAACTTTGAACAAAATATCAAAACTCAGCAGGACACAATTCAACACCTTCACGTTAGGATCCCCAGGAAGACATGGATCAGGAAAGGTGAGAGTCAGATAAGCTTTACAAAATCATCCATATGGTATCCAATTCATTTCTCTTAAAACATCTTGTTTAACATGAATTTTAATGCATTATTATGTTACATGATAAAGAGATGCATATATATATATATGTAAACTTTAAGGGGGAATGTGAAACTCAATGGAATTATGTGTTTTTCCTGAGTTCACATAATCCGATATAATTATTCACTTGGGTTTGTAAATAAAGTCAAGTTTCTCTTGGCAGCATTGGCCAAGTTGCCCTGTGAGCACAGTAGGAAGAAAGAGAAGAAGGGAGGAAGGGAGAGAGGGAGAAAGCGAAGGAAGATGGGCTAGTCTATAAAGAAGGCAGGGATGGCACTGATATGGTAGGTGTTCATAAAAAAACAAAGTTAGCTTTTAGGGTGACTCATGCAACAGTTACGTTGCTGCCTGCACGCCCATATCCTGCCTTAGAATGCTTGCTTCAAGTCCTGGCTATTCCACTTCCTCATCCAGATTCCTGCCACTGCACACCCTGAGAGACAACAGATAATGGCTCAAAGATCCTCAAATGGATCCCTGTCATCCATGCGTGCAAACATTTGACTTTGCAAACATTTGCTGAGCGAATTAACATATCTTTTTCTCTGTTTCTTTGCTGATCAAATGAAATGAAAATTAAGAAATACAAATTTTAAATGATGACTTTGTCTACAACTGAAGGTTATTAATACTGTCAGCATTTTCCTATTCTTAAGCGCTCGCTCCTCCTAATCCTGCAATTACATACGTTTACACCTCCTGTAGTTTCTTGGTAAGCTGAGGTACCCCTGGTGTCAGTAATGGTAGTGAACTGATAACATCTTCCAGAGTCATCTTTATTAGGTCCTGCATCTCTCAAATGAGTTTCCCTGAATCTCTGTCTCCTAAGGGCTACCCCTTCCTTATGACCTGACCCAAAGCTGCTCTCCTTTGATTAAATCCACTTTCTGTTAACCTAGCCTTCCTGGACCCACTGAGGTTTTCGAACTAAGGTTCAAGCTAAATGTTTTCCCATTTCATTTTCAGTGGAGGTGGAAAAAACTCTCCGGGGAAGAGTCATTTCGTGGAGACATGAGATTCCAGGACACCTCTGAGCCTGGCTGATGGGATGAGCCTGAGCTGGAATCTAATGCTATGGGAACTTTCATGTGACAACACGGGCTCCTATTCCCTGAGGTAATTAACTTCTGCTCTTCTGTCTAACCATGATTGTAGCACTGGCAGCAGGCAGGAAATGAATGTCACAGTTAGAGTCAAACTTAGTCAACTCAGGCTTGGTACCCACAGGGGCCTTTCTATTCACCAACTGTTTGCATCTTTGATGCTCAAGGACCCAAGATTTCCATCAGGTGCTATGACTACATTAGAAGAGAAAACAGTTGCCATTGGCCTGAAGACCAAGCCTGGCTCCTCAACATCTGGAAAATGCTCTGCTGGTTCATTCCTGTGCTGGCATTTTCTCAACACCCTAAGTAAATAATGGAAACACCACAGTGTGTCACATCTATGTCCCTAAATGGTAGCTGCTTGGGGAGCATGTCTGTGCTTTTATTGCTAGGGACTCCAGGCACTTCTGGGATATCCTGTATCCCAGAAGAGATAGGAGATAAGCAGTGAAAAACAACAACTTTGGGGACATTGAAAAAATATTTAAGAGGTATCTCCAAATCAGTTTGGAAATGTACTGAACGAGAGGGAGAGAGAGAGAGAGAGAGAGAGAGAGAGAGAGAGAGAGAGAGAAACTTGGAATCTGTAATGCAGGTGAAGTGTGAGATAGTGTTGTGACCACATCCTCAGATCCAACCTGAGAAGATTCAGTTGTTCTTCACTGAGGGAGACATGAAGAGAAATGTGGCTCACTGTGGTGTAACAAAGTCAGGTTAGTAATAAAAAAGTTCTTCTCTGGAGCCCAGCATGAGGGCTCTTCGGCTAAATCCTTACCATGCAAGCACCAGGATCCTAAATGGGCGCCAGTTCATGCCGGAGCTGCTGCATTTACCACCCAGCTTCCTGTTTGTGGTCTGGGAAATCTGCAGAAGATGGCCTGAAGCGAAGGAACCCTGCACCTGCTTGGGAGATCCAGAAGAAGCTCCTGGCTCCTGGCTTCAGATTGGCTCAACTCTGGCTATTGTGGCCATTTCGGGAGTGAACAGTGATGGAAGATCTTTCTGTCTTTTTTTCTCTCCATAAATCTGATCTGCCTTTCCAATAAAAAAAAATAGTGAATATCTCTTTTTTTTAAAGTACTTTTCTGGCTGGCACTGTGGCTCAGTTGGTTAAACGGACACCTACAATACCAGCACCTTCCATGGAAGCCCCCATTGGTGTCCTGGCTGCTCGTTCTCTCATCCATCTCCTTTCTAATTCACCTGAAAAAACAGCAGAAGATGGCAGTTAGGAACGTGCCGCCTCTGTGGGAGATGAGATGAAACTCTAGACTCCTGACTTCAGCCTGCTCATACCTGACAATTGTGGACCTTGGGGAGTAAAGCGAAGTTTGAGAATCTCGTTCCCACCGTCTGTAACATCCACCCACGCACCACATAATACACACACAAATAAACAAAATCCATTTTTAAATGGAAGAAATAAATTATACATACATATGTGTGTATTTATGTTGAAGAGATGAACAAAATATATACATTCTAAATCATAATTCTAAGTACTGCAGGAAGTACTGAGCACAGGAGCCAATGCTATAGTACAGCACATTAAGCTGAACTTGCAATACAGGCTCCTCATTTCAGAGTGCTCGTTTAAGTCCCAGCTGCTCTGTTCTCCAGCCAGGTCCCTGCTCATTCCTTCAGGGAGACTACAGAAGATGACCAAAGTACCTGACTCCCTGTGAAGGACCCACGAGGACAGCATGGGATTCCAGCTTTCTGGCTGCATTCCATCTCCAGTCTGGCTGTTGTGGCCATTTGGGCAATGGATCAGTGAAAGAAAGATCTTCTTTTTAAAATATTAATTTATTCTTTTAAAAATATTTTAAAGTCAACATGACAGAGCTAGAAGGAGAAACAGAATTCTTCTACTCATGGTTCCCCCATGAGACGATTGTAATAGTAACAACTGAGTTGGTCCAGTCAGAAGCCAGGAGACAAGATTTTCTTCAGAATCTCCCACATGGATGCAGGGGGCATCTTTTGCCTCTTTCCCAAGCTACTAGCAGGGAGCTGGATCAAAAGTTGAATACTCAGGACTCAAACTGGTGCCCACAAGAGATGACATTGCAGTGGGCATTAGCTGAGAATCGGAGTGCGTGGCACCAGGAGTCCCAGATCTGACTAATGGATAGGCTTGTTTTGCTGTCCTGCCAAGGCACATCCAGACTGTGCACACCCAAACCAGTTCAGTGGTATCTATGTAACTTCATTATAGTAGGATAGGATTGAGCTCACGATCTGCAGGAAGCACTGTTAAAACATGAGCCTTTTCACTACATAGAATTCACAGAAATAAAGACAATAGAGCAGAATGTTAGCTTCTGGGTCAGCAATGTAGAGTGCAACCACAGCATTAGCAATCACTCCACGAGGTGCTTGTTCTCCCTTTGTCTCACTGACTTCTACCGTCAGTCGGTCATAATCACACCTCCCCTCTGTGGCAGCTGTAAGAACTGTGACGTGCATATGTCCCGCACAACCAGGACTTCCTGAGTAATGGCTCACAGCTATCTCTTGCAATTTGTTTTTTCAAATTACTTAGCTATAGATTTATCTTTATATTTAATTTTTTTTAATTTTGATAATCTTCACATAGCTGATTAGGGCACAAGGGGTCAAGGGCTACAGGAAAGTGGGTAAGACTGTTGTTTCCACACTCTCTCTCTCTCTCTTTTTTTCTTGTATCTGGGGCTGGGGGGAGATAAAGAGAGAAGTCCCACAAAGCCTCCCACCCATCCCAGGGTCCCTGACGTGGGGCATGCTCTGAGGGCACTGCTCAAGTGGTATTGAGAGTTCAACACTTCTGAATTGCTGCTAATGTCACCATTTCAAGCATAGTGAAATCTCTCCAGAATCCACTGGCTGACAGAGTCCACCTTAGAGTGTCCGTTTGCCCAGATTTTCACTGCCAACACATGGCTGGGCTAGATGATCAATTTGCTCTGCTGCAATCTCATGACTGGCACACAGTAAGCATCTTGCTAGTGGGAACAGTGGGTATAGATGAATTTATACAGATTTTAAGAAAGTGTAATTCGTGCTTAATGAAATGATAGTTTATAATATTCCTAAAGGTATATGATTTCAACTTCTCTAAACATGGCTAGTATATTATTAAGCACATTAGTGGAAGGCATACTTTGTTTTTATTGTTTGTTTGCTTTCTCGCTTATTTTCCTGGATGATGAACTAAAGATAATATCAGCATTAGCATTTGGGAAGTGCTATTCACAGCAGTGGCAAATATTTCCCAATCATGCAAGTAGCCCAAGGTCCTTCATGAATAGTTTGTTTAAACAGCCTTAAATTGTTGTAGGTTGAACTTACACATAAACAACTCAATAGCTGCTAAACCTGGGAAATGTTTTCTCTCTAGAGTAAATTTCCCTTCCTGGAAGATCAGAAACTTAGAGAAATGGACAGGAAGCTGAAATCACCATTTTCTGTCAGGAAGTACACAGTTGGCCATAACCACACCCCCACCACTCTTCCCAGTAACCTCTCCTTCCTCCCTCAAGGACGTCACTTTCATGTCTTACTTCCTGAAGACTCGTCCCCATGCATTCATTCATTCCTGACTTGGGGATGATCAAACTTTGAGAGATTAACAGCAGTGCTTGTTCCAGATAGGACAGGGGTCTCTGTCATCACTTAGATGACAAACTTTAATATAAATATGAAAAGTCAAATCTGGCAAAAAGATGACTCTCGTGCCCAATGGGCTACAGTTTGGATCATATCGGGGTTTGAAGCAAAAGTGTAGCACTACCAAGGTCATTAAGGTCTTAAGAAATCAGTCTGTTTCTTTGCTAACATATAGAAGAAATTGTTAATTGTTAATGCTATGGTTTTGCTGTACAAAACAATAACATAATTTTTTTAAAGATTTATTTATTTTTATTACAAAGTCAGATATACACAGAGGAGGAGAGAAAGAGAGGAAGATCTTCCTTCCGATGATTCACTCCCCAAGTGAGCGCAATGGCCGGTGCTGTGCCAATCTGAAGCCAGGAACCTGGAACCTCTTCCGGGTCTCCCACATGAGTGCAGGGTCCCAAAACTTTGGGCCATCCTCGACTGCTTTCCCAGGCCACAAGCAGGG
The DNA here is from genome assembly GCF_030435755.1 of Ochotona princeps. Classification (NCBI taxonomy): domain Eukaryota; kingdom Metazoa; phylum Chordata; class Mammalia; order Lagomorpha; family Ochotonidae; genus Ochotona; species Ochotona princeps. The sequence continues at coordinate 111,816,384 of NC_080835.1, read as the reverse complement.
AGCTGGATGGGAAGTGGGGCCGCCGGGATTAGAACCGGCGGCCATATGGGATCCCAGCACTTCAAGGCGAGGACTTTAGCCGCTAGGCCACGCCACCGGGCCCAAAACAATAACATAATTTATAAGATTCACACATAACCCTGATGTTCAATGATTCAACTTAGGATTTTTCAACTTTATAATTGTGTCAAAGCTATACGCCTTCAGTAGAAACAGTAACTTAGAATTGTCCTTTATCACAGGCTAGTGATAAATAGTACAATGCTGGGAAGCGTCAGCGTGTCTAGCTCCCAGCAAGTTCCATGACGGCAAATGAATGGATATTCTACAGTGTTCTGCTGCTAACCCAGTATGTACAGTAGGTGAAGGGTATTCAATTCATTTTTGACTTAATGGTATTTTTTATTTAAAAAGAATCTTTTGTGAGATATATTAACTGTAAGGCAAGGATTGTCATTGCAAATCCTCACAGTTAGCTCTTGCTATGTCTTTGTTTTTATCCTAATTCATCAATCCAGTTAGTATGTTTATTACAAGTGTCTACTGTTGGCAACTGGAATGGAAATCATGATCTTGAAGAAGCTATATTGAAGGAAGAGGGGTTGTAATGGTGGTAGAATCTAACATACTATCAAAGATTCTAGGAGGCAACAGAGAAGAATATTTTTGGGAGAGAGAATGACATGCTGAAAATTGCCTCAGGATTGAATGAGGGTTGTTGGAGTACATGAAGTCTTAGTGAATCTGTAGGTTTCAGGAACCGGATGTTTCCACAGACAGTACCGAGCCTCTTCCATCCCCCATGATCAAGGTCCTAAGCTAAAGTCTGTGTCATGCTTTTGTACGACACAGCTATGAGGCAAAATTGCAAGCGATGTCCACTTTGGCTTGCAGAAAGCCAGCTGGTGGTCCTGAGAGCCGTTCTGGAAAGCCACATCAGGCCCCAATCCTCTAAGACGCCTATCTCTCAGCTCCTTTGATGGGGCTGGAAGGGGAAAGAGAGGCAAGAGAATAGGATCAATGGAGCTTCAGTTTAAGTTCACTTTACTACAAGTCCTGTTGGCATCCAGGCAAAACTTCTGATTTTCCCAAACGTACACTTCTGTGTTTTCTTCATATAGCTCTGGAGTTTTTGGAAGTTCCCCAGAAAAAGAGAGTCTGAGAAAGAAGATTTGAAGGGTTTACATAACTTTTCATAGATCTCACATTTGAGAGGTAGACCTACATGACTCCAAATCCCAAATCTGTCCCTTGTCAACTATGCTAATGTATACTTGTGCAAATGTATTTAATTTCTTATAGACTTATTTTTCCTCAATATAGATGGAACTCGTGGTATGTATGACATTAATTTTCTGAAATTAAAATCACTTTCTAAAAAATGATATTTTAAAAAATATTCTTAAATAATATATTTTAAATATAATAAAAGGACTTAAATCATCCTCCACTGCTTTCCCAGACCATATGCAGGAAACCAGATTGAAAGTGAAACAACATGGACATGAAGTGGAGCCCATAAAGATGCCAGTGCTGGGAGGTAACGGGTTAACCAGTGTGCCATCTCACTGATCCGTGATTTCTAATGTATCCCAGCATCCAGGCCTCAATGTTCAAAAGTTGCTGTCACTATTATTTATTGGTTACCTGAACTGTGAATTTCATGTACTTTGGATTTATTAAGAAACCACCCCATCAGATAAATTGATCTAATAAAGAGCAATGGAAACTATAAAATGTAAAAGGAAAAAGAAAAGAAAGATCTGGGACAAATGAAGAGAATGAGCTGGTCTAGCAGAGTTGACAATGGGTCTTTTTTTTAAGATTTATTTATTTTTATTGCAAAGTCAGATATACATAGTGAGGAGAGACAGACAGGAAGATCCTCCGTCTGAGGATTCACTCCCCAAGTGACCACAATGGCCCGTGCTGTGCCAGTCCGAAGCCAGGAGCCAGGAACTTCCTCCAGGTTTCCCACACAGGTGCAGGGTCCTAAGGCTTTGGGCCGTCCTCGACTGCTTTCCCAGGCCACAAGCAGGGAGCTGGATGGAAAGCAGAGATGCCAGGGTTAGAACCAGCACCCATATGGGATCCCGGCAAGTTCAAGGCGAGGGCTTTAGTTACAAGGCCATCACTCTGGGCCAGCAAAGGGTCGTGATGCCCAGAGGAAAGGGTTAAACTCTGTTGCAGTTGGGCAAGGGACACAGTAAATCTTAAGGAGATGAGAGGAAAGCATGTACTTAAAGAAACAGGGAAAGACGACGGCTTCAACATTTCATACCTTCCTAGTCTCCATGGAAATGGGAGAATTAATGAACTAATATCTGTAAAGTACTTAGAGACTATCAAGCACAAGAACCACAGAAATCCCAAGTAACGTTATAATTTTATTAAACATTTATTGAGCATTGTACAGAACATATAGAAGCTGTATGTTCTGCCCAGGGGGTTCAGAACCTAATCACAATATTTTCATTAATCATCTTGAGGGTAGAGGTGATAAGCAATAAGTTTTACACCTCTCTGAAGAATTCAAGAACTCCAGTGGACACTGAGTATGGTTGCCATAATGTTATAGCTGAATTTATGGAGATGTGATTTTATTATTGTCACTGTATAATGCTAGGACTGATATTAGTAACAATAACAAAAGTTAAAAAAATAATATATCAGATAACGGTGCTGGATACTCCATGTGTTATCCCTAGTTTTGACAATAACTTCTGAGATAGGATGTTGGTATTCACATGTATATGAGCAAATGGAGGCTCAGTGAATGGAACAAAGGTTCTCTCCTAGAGCACGATGTTCTCATAATCATTTGAGATGTTTGGATAATTTGAGAGAATAAGATCTATATAAACCCGGCCTCTGTTGTAAATAGAATTTCTTAGTATACTTTCCATAGACTCTCTCTAAAGTACCCCTGGAACTGTGAAATCGTTTGCAAACTTAAATATCTGATTTATTCTGATTGATGGGTCTTCATTAGATTCTTCATGGAGTTCATAAACCAAATAATATTTGGAATAACTGTCCCATCTTGAGCCAACTCTGTGTTGGTCAAGGACCAGAAATACCCTGGACGTGAGTCTGAGCCTTGAATACTTGGATAAAGTACAAGAGCACTTGGGGACAGGTGTGTGGGCGGCAGACTCAAGGCTCTTTCTTGCAGCTTTCTCTAACTTATTTCTAAGTGTCCTGTCATTCAGTGTTTTATTATAAGGAGAGATACTGAATAAACTAATACAAATCCACTCTAGTTTTGTGGCAATCTCAAAAAACATGCCTTCCATTATATATTTCCTATTCTTCACAGAAGAGAGCTGCACCATCATTTGTGTACCACTTAACACAAACTCTTATATGGGATATCACATTGTATCACAATTATTTTCGATGTATTAATCTCTTTTGTCAGGCTTTGCAATTCTCTAGGGCAAGAACCATATCATATTTACATGTTTATTTCATGTGGATTGCTCTGGGCCTAGAAATGAGACAATACTCAACAAAAACTTAAATAGATGGATTGTTGGAAAGATGGGTGAGTTGACAAATGACTCTACTTGCTATAATCTTGCTAAGACATTGAAGGGAGTGCATTGGAGCATGAGAATATCCGTGTATTAGGCTAAGTAATACACAGATTATGTTAGTAAAAGGCGTGATGAGCATGGCAAGAAATGCCTATCAGACATGCATTGTTGCTTTCCTTATTCTAACAGATGTAGCAAAGTGATTCACTATAATAGAATTTCATAAAGCACAAAGCATTCCCACTTACGAAAACAAAGTTTGGGGATTGGAAAGCTAGAATGTGCTGCAAGATGTATTTCCATTTTCCATCCTTCTGTAAAAGGTGTACTGTATTTGACTTTCCAGCTCTTACTTCATGTAATTTGACTAAATAGGGAGTGAAAGATTCTGATGCTCCTACAAACCTAATATTAACATCTCAGTAATGTATACAAGTAACCACCTACCTGTATGGCCTGCAGATCCTTGAAGAAACCTATTAGGACAGGAAGATTCCTGCTATTTTAGAGTATCTGACAGTGGAAAGATAATCATCTTAAACAATCTGGCAGATTTATATTTAGTGAGAATTCCTGGCTTGTTAGCTTGGCTAATCTTTGAGTGATCTGTGTTTGAACAGAAAATGCTGTTATCTTTTTATCCCATCCATTCCCGTGGTGAGCAATGGGACCGTGGAGCTAGTCCAGATGATGTCATCTTCATCACCATAGGAACACATTCCTTTAGCAAAGATGAGAGTTTCATCCATCCTAAAATTGCCCAAGGGCTCTCTTGAAATCTGGTCAGAATTTTCCATTGGGATTTAGGTATAATCCATGAGAGGTGACATGAAAGAATACACATTGCAACATTTTACTGAGGGACCATGAAGTGCAAGACTTAAAAAAGAAAATCTTTTCTTCAAATACAGAGATAAAAAAAACAAAAGGAGTCCATTTTCACAGAAACAGTCAGATGTTTGCCTAGCAGGGTAACCTGCGTGTTTTATTCTTTCCTGGGTACTCCAAGGGATGCTTCCCACCCTGTAGCTTGCTTTATAGCCTGTCATCTCAAGAGAATACCTTGCTAGAACAGAGAAATGTTTTCTGGACTATTTTAGTGTAACTATCCTGTCTCTTCAGGCAGTCAAAGAGATTTGTATGTGTGCCTCTTTGTGGTAAAGAGTTCTGACTTCACAAACCTGTGATTCATATTTTTCCCATTTGTTGAATGGGAAGTTTAACTGGAAAGTTTCAAGATGCTCACATTGGCAATAGCATTCCCTGTGGCATGAAAAATAGCACTTTGGTTCTAAGTGGACATGTTAACCTACCCCTGGATTCGGTACCCTATAGGGAATACCCCATCAGAGTCAACATGGGGCCTACAGAGATTTTCTTTATTGTTAAAGTTTCATGCCTGCAAAGAGATTATTCATCCTATATACCCTGTAATGTCAAAAATCATGGCAAAACCCATAAGGATATCTGAGTATTGACACCAGGTTCATTTTTCATCCTAAGAAGAATCCCAGCTGTTCTCTACAGTCACTGGAACCTTGAAAGAGCAGGTATTAAGTTCTTTGAAGCGCAGGTCTGATACCTCTGCCAAGGAAATTGAAAAAGTAAGGTCAAGCCTGTGGACCACCTCCAGGTCTCTAAGGTTATGGTACCCTGACTCTGAGATGCACACACAGAGAGAAGATGACAGGTGAGCTAAAGACACTTCTGAGATGCAACGTAGTATTTCCTTTTGTGTCTGGGTCCAACACCCCCCAAGCCCGCGTGCAGAGGCTTGTAGTAATTTGCTCAAAATCCCTAACATGTTAGGCCACAAAATTGTTTTTTTTTTTTAAATGATCTAACTTAGTTGATTACGGTACAAAGGGTCAAGGGCTACAGGAAAGTGGGTAATATCATTGTTTCCACACTAATATCATTTTTTGCTGTATCTGGGGCCAGGGGAAAAACAAATGGAAAAGCCCCACCCAGCCTCCCATCCATCCCATGTCCCTGATGTGAAGCAAGCTCCGAGGGTCCTGCTCACGCAGTTTTGATAGTTCAACAGTTCTGAATTGCTGCCAATCTCTCCGTTCTAATAGCGATGAAACCTATTCAGAACCCACTGGCTGACCTAGTCTCTTCATGGTTGAGGTTCTGAGATCAGCAGTTCAGTTGGAGGGATCTTCAAAGAAACTTCATCTGAGATGATCCCAAACCTGATTCTTGTGTGCGTTTGCCAGTACAGGGTCTGGCAGCATCCATCACCCCAATCAGCTTGTGGTTTCAATTGCTGGGTCAGTTCTGTTTCCAGCCCTGTCATCCACTTGAACCAATGGGTGTTGTAGTCCAGCTTGATCTTACCCACTTCATACTCGGTCCTCATGCAAACCAGCAGGAGCTGCGGCCTAGTTGGGATGACTCCCCATAACCCCCACCAGGCTTGCTCCTTCCCTGGTTCCATGCATGCTAGTATGTACCGCAGGCTTGCTCAATCTGTCCCACATCCCATTTAGCTCTCGTACTTGTCAATGGGCATTTAATCCTAGTTCAACCCAACCAACCTACTATCCAGCCCACACACATACTGCCAGGTGCCTTTCTGTTTAGCCACCTCTGTCCCTGTCCTGATTTTCATGCTCTCTAGTGGGAGTGGTTACCCACGAGGGAGGTGCCCACTATCTCCCTACTAGACCACTCCAACTTCTGGATTATGCACTCTCCAGGTGGTTCTGGCATTTAACTTAACAGAATTGGCCCCCCAGTGCCAGCCTCTGCCATCTGCACAGAATTGGATTTTAATATGTGCTGCAAAATCCATGCTACAAAATGTCTCTGCTTTTTAGTAAGAAAACTAGAAGCTGTTGAGGATTATTGAATTTTGTCCCAATGCTGTTTTAGTCTGTGTCGTTCACTATGCTTCTTCCATCCACTTATTCCTGTCTCACCAGGTTTGTAGTGTCACCTTCATGAAACAGCAATTTCATTGAAACAAAAGTTCATCTTACTACATTTTTTGCCAATATTAATAGGATAGTAAAAAGAAACAAGTTTACACCCTGAAAAAAAGCCTTATCTTCAGCACTGATTCCAGTGCAATTGACTAAATTAACTTTGGGAAGCGTTTGATATTTTGCAGTTACTTGGAGATTATAGGATATTGAATTAAACTCTTTGACTCTGCTAGGTGGGATATAGATCAGGCTCAGACTGACTGCTGTCTTACGTCGGCAAAGTAATTTGGGCAATTCATCCACAACCTTCCTTTTGATCTGTACATAGAAGTAAGAACTCATGATTGTTTTAGTGCATCGATTGGGTGCTCAAATGCTCATGGGAATGAGAATGCTGTGATATCACAGACACAGTTCGATACTTAGTCTGTAACACTGCTTAAAAGGAATCCTTCTAAAAGGCAAACCCAATCATTATCCCCACTCCTGACTTCAACACCTTCAGTGACATCCTTTTTATCAGCACAATACCAAACTCCTCTTTGGAATGTACAGGTTTGCCCTAAACTAGCCTCTCTTCAGACCTATTTCCCACCCTTTCTATTTCACACATCAGCCCTTGTCCCTTCAAAAGCTAATGCTTTGCAGATGCTGAATTCTTCCAGAACATCTTCCTATCCACTCCTACACTTCAAGGCCACCAACTGCAGAAAGCTTTCTTCTGCTTGAGCTCATAGGGCGTTTTCCTACACTTTCATCACATCTGACTTTTGAGATTCATCACACTGAATTGTGATCAGTGGTATTCTTACAGATTCTCAGAGCTCTTCTGAGGTAGTCCCTTCCTCCAACCCAACTGATTGCTAAACATAGACACTTTGATAAGATTAGCGAAATAGCAAATAGATTATCAGTATTTGTGGCTTAAAAAAAGATTGGGGTACAAGATGTATGACTTGATTTACTTGTCAGTCTTACAATTTTTTAGTCTCAAATTTTGAAGCCTAAGTAATACATTGCCAAGTGAATTGTACACTAGCTCTGGGCATATAGTGCCACTATTGAAATTGTAAGCTGCCATTTGCAGTTCACCTCAGGTACAAACTGAATCCCCAGTGCTGAGCCATGGCAAGGATGAAGGTGAATCAGAAAGAAGGGCACCTTAGTACCAACTCCAGGTGGAACCATGCAAAATTCAAAAGGTTTCCACTTGCAAACTGATTGGTGGGACTGATATCTAAGTCCAAAGAAACAGTCCAATGTCAACACTAACATGTCAGTGAATAAGAGAGGAAGCCGCACTGTTTATTGAGAAAATCCCCACACAGACAGCCTCTAAAGAAATGGAAACTAAGCAGGCTGTAGGAATGTTCAAAAAGGTTATACGTATACTTTTCATCTCTGATAATTCACTTATTCCTACCCATAAATCAGATCCTTCTACATATTTCGTAATATCCCTCAGGGTACCACTATTCACCCAGTCATCTTAAAATAAATAAATAAAACACAGAGGCAATTTAAAGCAATAACTTCCCAAAGTCACACACAACCAGGACTTTCACCAAGGCACTGTTTAAAGAACTCGCATCTGAAAGTGCTTAGATATTACCTACAAGTCTATGTTATACTGCCATCAAGCTGAGTTAAGTTGATGTTAAAATAGACCACATTCCTTTTTGTAAGTTAACATTCCAAACACCGCTTTTGCTGAAGCTCTTTCAACTAACATTTGGATAAGTCCCCTTGACTCTTTCCTCTATTCCTGAAAGAGCCTGGGTTTCACAGTTATGCAAACTTTGATTGAGGTTATCATTTTGACCCGATACATTGTTTGCCTACATAGTAAATTCCAAATATTTACTCCATGAATTTTGTAAGTAAGCAAAAATGATATAATGAATTGCAACTGACACATAATAGGTGGTCTCTAACATCTAATATGTGCTTTAGTTATGAAACAACCTGTATAAAGTAAGCAACCTATTCCCTCTCCCCCTTTTTTAACATGTATTTTTATTTGAAAGGTAGAACTACACAGAATGGGAACAGAGAGCAAGAAAGATTTTCCATCATCTGGTTCACTGTTCAAATGGCCACAATGGCCAGAGTTGCACCTACCAGAAGCCAAGAGCCAAGAGCCTGGAGTCTCCTACAAGTTTCCCTCATGGGTTCAGAGGCTGTGAGTCATCCTCTCTGCTTTCCTAGGCCACAAGGAGGAGGCTGTATCAGAAGCAGAGCAACTGACACTAGAGTTAGTGCCCATACAGGATGCCAGTGATGCAGGCAGAAGAAGAACCTACTATGCCATGGTGCCAGCATCACCCAATCCCCCTTTTATATACTGCTGTGCATTAAATCTTTTAAAAAAAAAAAAAGATCTAATCTCAGCGAATACTGCCAATTTCGATATTCATTGAATTTTGATAGCATATTCTCTCAGACTGGTAAATTATTTCTGAGATATTCCTTTGCTTTCACTTTATATCTAACTTTTATCTACAAAGCTCCTCTGTGACAGATGCAAGTTCCTTCAACGTCTGCGTCTTCCTTCAGTGATGTCCTTGAACATAACAATGGCCTCCTGGTCATGAGCATTTCCATGTGATTCATCTTTTATTACTATAACGAAACACTTGAGACCAGCTTCCTAGGAAAGAAAGACGTTTTAATTTGTCAGGTTTGAGGGTTCATAATCCACTATCAGGTGGTTCCTTTGGTTTAGTGTCTGACGATGGTGGTACAGCAATGTGCAGAGAAGCAAACTGAAAGCAGTAGTGGGAGATGGCCAATCTCAACATAACCAAGCCTCATGACTTACTGAAGGTATGCCCCCAGTGACCAAAGCCTCTCTCACTGGGACTGTATTCAAACACCATGATTATATAAAGTTTCCACCATGAATCTATTAACTAGTAATCTTAAATCACTGCATTAGGGGAGATACCTAAAGTATTATCAAACTGCCAACATTCCCTAGAAAACAAAGATCAGCAAAGACCATAGTTGAAACCAGCGTTGAGCATATTCCAGGAGACAGAAAATTCAAGGAAACTATTTAATATAAAAATTAATAACTGAATTACAATTAAAGCTTCAAAAGCCAGTGGATGGGAAGAAGAGGGTTGGAGAAGGCGGGAGGTTAACTATCTCTAGAGGAAAGAGGATAGTGGCGTAGACTGTGCACATGTATTGTCGCCAACAGAAAAAGTCTAACAGTCAAGATCAAAACCAGGAAAAACAAAGTGAACGATGTTTGTCTCTGGGCTATGACTGTTCCTAGAACTTGCTCCAAAGGAGTTGCCTATTTATTCAGACCCAAGGTACAGCCTCTTAGCATCCTTATGTCTTTGGGTGAAAAAGATAAAGAAATGGTGTCCTTTGGAGTTGTGATGGCACAGCAGAAGGAGGAAGTGAACAAAGGGAAATTAAGGATACTATGGAAACAAGATAAGTAAAACCATTCCTTACTACCTCTCCTCTTCTGTATCATCGATTAAATTAACTGTGCCCAACTAAGTTGATGAAAGAGAACAGTCTATCTCCTATATGTCTTGAATATTAAAAATTACATATCAAATTAGCTCCATACAAACTCAGCGTAAGAAAAGAACACAAAATAGAAATACAGGCAATAAATCTGGTTTCTGGCCTGGCTTTTAAGGAACTCAGGCATTGCCATTAGGTCCTAACACCAAGTGAAAAACTGTGAACTTTGGGGATGGCATTGTGTTCTACAGTGCCTCCATTCTATATGAGCACGGGTTTAAATCCCAGCTGTTCAGCCTCCAATTTGGCTCTCTGCTAATGGCCTGGGAAAGCAGCAGAACTTGGCCTGAGTGATTATCAACCCCTGCGTCCACATGGGAAACACAAAAGAAACTCCTGTCTCCTGTCATTGGCCTGGCACAACCCTGACCCTTGAGGCCATTTGGGAACTGAATTAGCAGACTGAACATCTCTCTCTCTCTCACTCCTTCTTTCTCTCTTCTCTCCCTTCCTCCCTTCCTCTGTAACTCTGCATTTCAAATAAATCAAATAATTATTTTAAAAATAAATGAAACAGGCTGAACAGGGAAAAACAGCAACTGTGTTTATATCTAACAGAGGAAATAATAGAGTTCCTGAATTGAATAATCAGCAGGTGAGTACATAAAAGCTCAATTCAGTAGAGCAGAACCCTATTGATGAGAAATACTTTGGAACCAGCACTAGTGTTGGGAAATGGAAACTAATTGGCAGATTGCTTGGGACTGGAGCGGTGGCATAGCAAGCTAATTCTAGACCTACACTGCTGGCATCCATATGGGCACTGGTTCCTGTCCCAGCTCAGATCTCTGCTTATGGCTTGGGAAGCAGTGGAGGATGAGCCCTTAGACCCATATAGAAGACCGAGAAGGAGCCCCAGGGTCTTGGCCTCACAACAGTTCAGCTTTGATCATCGTTGGGAGTGAACTATCATACAGAGTCTCTCTCTCCCTCTCTCTCTTTCCTCCTTCCTGTAAATAAAAAGTGCTAATCAGTTACAAAAGGTATCACTGTGTATCCTGGGAACACAGAGAAATGAGAGAAAAGAACAGAGAAACATTGGAAAGAATCATGGCTGGGAATTTCCTCAGATTATCATCAGATTCCAAGTCACAGAGCCAAGAGGTGCAGAGAATATCACACAAAGCAAATGACAGGAAGCATGCATATCAAGCCCAAATTGCATAAAACCCAGCTATAGAAACCATTTTGTAAAAAGCCAGAAAAATCAAATCTGCCTGCTGGAGGAGCAAAGGTAACAATTACACCTGACTTGTTCTCAGCAGCCAGACAAGCAAAGGAGAATAAAATGAAATATCCATGTTTATGTTGTTGAGCGAGAGAAAAGCAATCAGCTTATAATTCTGCAACCCATGAAATTGTCCTTCATGAGTGGAAGAGGGGGACAGTCGTTTGGCACAATGGTTAAGACTATTGGGACATTGACATCTCATAAGAGATGAGATCTGAGTCCTAGCTCCATGCTAGTCTAGCTCCCTGCTAATAGGGACCCTGGAGGATTGCAGGTGGTGCCTCAGACACTTGATCCTTGCTGCTCACCTGAGACACCCAGGTTGGGTTCTAGGATCCTGAGTTCAGCCTGGCCTACTTCCAACTATGTCAGGCATTTGAAGAGAGAAACAGCAAATGAAACCTGCGTCTCTCTGTCCGTATCTTCCTCCAGGTTTTTCCACCACTTCAATAAACACATTCTTATTTTTATTCTTCATTGTTTTTCATGATACATTCCTTAGGCTCAGGGATTTCCCCTTTCCACCCTCTCCCTCGCTCCCTCTTCTACTGTTCCCCCCGTATTTATAACAATAGTTTAGTCTCTCAGCAACAATTACAAGGTCACCATCCTGCTATTTAAGTGTGTCCTGACATGGTAGTTATAGAGAACTGTGTAAATGTGCAGCATTCTAGTGTCAGGATATATACATTTTTATGAAGGTGAAAAAAATTTCAGCCAGACAAATAAAAAATAAAGACATTTTCCAAAAGTACCAATGGATTGATTTGCAAAAAAAAAAAAAAAAAATTATTGAAAGAAGTTCTTACAGAAGGAAAATAATACAGGGTGGAAAATTGAAACTCCATAAAAAAGTTAAAAAAAAAATAAGGTACATCACAGAATGAATAAATGAATGTAAATACTTTCCTACTTTTCCTTCTTATATTCACAGATAGCATTGTTTAAAATAATACATTGATTTGACAATAATAAATGAATGTGCATGTTCACATGTGTGTATAAGGAAATGCAGTTAATATACAAAGGCAATTTCCTTCCTGTTCTTTAAAGAAATTGAGAGACATTTATTTTTAAACTACAATAGTCAAGACAGGTGGCAAAAGATTAAACAAGTAGATCAATAGAGCAGGATAAAGAGACCATATACGGATTCACAGCAATATATTCAGCTTTTCCTTGACAGAAGCCCAAAGAAAATACAATGAAAAAAAGACAATCTCTTCAAGAAATAGTGCTGGAGCAACTGGATATTCATATGAAAAAAAAAGCCCTGTAGTTAGACTGATCTATGCCCCCTCACAGAAATTAATTCAAAGTCAGTCATAGACCTAAATGTGAGATGCAAAATTACAAAACTCAAAATATTACATAGAACAAAACCAAGATGATATTGGATATGGCAATGACTTTTTAGATAAAACATCAAAGGCATTATTCATAAACAAAATAATTGATAAGCTTGGTTTCATTAAAATTAAAACCACTGCTATGAAAAAGATAATGTCAAGAGAATGAAAAGAAAAGCCTCAGACTGAGAAAATATGTTTGCAAACGACTCATCTGATAAAGGGCTGCTTCAAAAGTGTTCCTTTTACTCTTAAATTCAGCAAAAAGAAAATAGACAATTTAGTCAAAATGGCTTAAAAAGATACCTTACCCAAAAAGACATACACATGGCTATTAGGCCTGTAATAATATAATAATATGTTCATTATCATTTGCCATTTAAAGATTGGAAATTAAAACAGACATACAGTTACATAAATAAAAGAATGCATGCATTCTAAAACTGTGTCCACATCAATACATTGTTACCTGCAATAAATGTACCTCTGTGATTGGAATGTCCATGATGAGAGAGACCACGTGTGTATGGGGACATGGGGTTAAAAGGACTTTCTATCCATTCCAGTCAAATTTGCTGTAAATCTAAAATTGTCCTAAGCATTACAATGCATTGATTTTTTTTAAAAGATTTATTTATTTTTATTAGAAAGGTGGATATACAGAGAGGAGAAGAGACAGAGAGGAACATCTTCCATCCGATGATTCACTCCCCAAGTGAGTGCAATGGCCGGTGCTGCTCTGATCCGAAGCCAAGAACCAGGAACCTCCTCCAGGTCTCCCACACGGGTGCAGGAACCCAAGGCTTTGGGCCATCCTCAACTGCTTTCCCAGGCCACAAGCAGGGAGATGGATGGGAAGTGGAGCTGCCGGGATTAGAACCGGCGGCCATATGGGATCCCGGTGCATTCACGGCGAGGACTTTAGCCATTAGGCCACACCGCCAGGCCCAGCAATGCATTGATTTTAAAAATCTGAACCTTCATAAACATCCCTCTTCAAATCTGAAGCTTAACACAAAATAAAAAAAGTTTCATAATTTTCAAAAAAAATCCTATAAAAAAGCCTGGGGATTTTAGAAACACACATATAGAGTAGAATTTTGTCAAGGGGTGCAAGAGAGAGCACACCAGACATGTCTAAGGATTATTAAGGAGTCTTTATTAACCAAGCTTGGTGATAATAGAGTATACTAGAAACAGCAAATCACAAATCCATATGGCAATCCAACCAATCATAATCCAACCAAACATAATCCAAAAGGGAAACAAATGGTCATTGCCTTTAAGTCCATCTGTTAAACTGAAGACCTATGTCCCAGCTTCCCCAACAATATAAGTTATCCTAAGAGACATGCAACAAATAACCTGGACACACTTCCAAAGCTGCAGACATTCACCTTCCCTGGCTTCTCTGCCCACATTCCATCTCTGCTAGGCCTCACCTCTCCTGGAACTCCAGATAGTACACAAGCCAGAAACAACATTACTACATCCATTGTCCCGTCTAAGCAGCACACAGGGACCATGCTCAGCGGATTACCTGTCCTGGCTCAGCCAAGAGTTGAGGTGCCAGAGTAACAGAAGCACCTGACCAGAAAAGGAGCGAGCATGCGCTTCACGGGCCTTTTAAAGGGGCTTGTGCAGGGTGTGGTTACACAACAATGCAATTCTCTGAGTTGATAGGAGAGTCACAGGTGGACAGGAGCAAATACCTGAGGGGTGGAGGTGGGGAGTGGCTGAGGATGGAATTAACATTCCATGGCTGTTAGGACCCACCTTCAGGACAGAGGGCAGGGGACACAGCCACATTTCATTTGCCCACTGTCAATTTGTGCTGTCACTGGCTGCACCCCATAACAATTTAAAAACATTGGAATAGGAAAGGATCAAAGTGGGGAGGGTGATCTATTATACTAAGGAGAGAAAAATTGAATAAAATGAAAGAACAATTTCACATATGCAGAACAAGTTACAATATGTTCAAAGGTAAACTTGGATGAAATTTGAATAAAAAACATTGAAGGAAGAAAAAAGAAAACAGCCACAGGTTTGAAAAGGAAATACATAAAGAAAAAGTTCAGAGAAAAGATTGTAAAATTGAAGACAAATAAAATATCCATCTTAGCATGTAATTGGTGTACCTGGAAATTGTGATATAGACACAGAGAGAGAGGTATCAAGCTGTAATCCAAGATATGGGATGATGTGGACTTGAAAGCCTCAAAGCCTCATTGTAGTCCTAATGAAACTGACAGTTAACTGTGAGAGTCTCTGGAGCCTCGAGATGAAGAGGAAACCATCTATCCTAGATGAAGTGATCAAATTTCTTTGAAGATGAAAGTAGGTGGACATCAATCTTCTCAAGAATACTAGGTGCCCTATACAGTGGTCTGGTGTGTAAATCCCTGTCTTGCATTCACCAAAATCCCATATGGGCATCCGTTCATGTCTGGGCTGCTCCACTTCCCATCCATCTCCCTGACTGTGGCCTGGGAAAGCAGCAGAGGATAAAGCCCAAAGACTTAGGCCCCTGCATCCACGTGGGAGACCCAGAGGGAGCTCCTGGCTCCTGGCTTCGGATCAGCCTAGCCCCAGTCTTGTGGTCACTTGGGGAGTGATTCAGCAGATGAAGAACTTTCTTTTTGTCTCTTTCTTTCTATAAGTCCGACTTTCCAATAAAAGTAAATAAATCTTGGGAAAAATATGTAAAAGAATAATATACAAAGGAAACAGTGAAAAATTAAAATAACTAGATACATTATGCACTTAACTGAAAATGCTAGCAGAAAAGGGAGGAAAAGGGGAAAGCAGAGTAACTGTTGTGAGCTATGTTTGAGGGGAACATGCTAACTATTTAAAAGTAAGAAAATATAACAAATGTAACGTGTTTTGAAAGAAAATACCAGATTGGAGAAATGCGAAAGGGAAACATACACGATATATTGAAATATAAAAATATTCAATAAGCCTTAATCATGATAGAAGTCATACTGTAATGCTGGGGTCAGTCATGACAAATACGATATATGTTGGTGACTTTTACTTACCTATGCAAGCAACGAGCCTCTTCTAGTTGGAAAAGGAACCAAAACAGGAGGTACACTAAAACATAAATACTACCTACCCCCAAAGCACTAGAAAATACTACAGAAAACCAATACTAGCGAAGTTAAAACAATTACAAAATAATATCTACCAAAAATATAACTAACAAAGCAATACTTAATGAATGGTAAATACAAAACATTAGTAGTTTTTTTGTCACTTAGAGCGTGAAATGCTAGTGAAAATGGAGAACATATAAAAATATAATAAGGAAGAAAAAGATTTATGGCTATGTATCAAATAGCCTGATGAGAAAGCATACATCTTCTTTTAAATTCACATAGTTCATTCAAAAGAAAAATGACCATATTTTAGCACATGAAGAATAAGTTCCCTAAAGGAGAGCTATTGGAAAACCATCATTAGCTATAATGCAAAATGAAGCAAACCAAAATCTAGAAATGAATTAGCAAAATTAAATGACCAAATTGCCAATCTGGGAATTAAAAAAGAAAAAACACCTTTATATTTAAAAATTGTATGTAAGAGTTTTAAAGCAAAATGGGAGTTTTAAAAAATACTTGTACTGAATAAACATAATGCAGTATAAGGTACCCAGGATGCTTGCTAAAACATTATGTTTAATTTCCACAGTCCCCTCACAGTCGCAGCATCAATTCCAGTAAAACTGAATGAATCAAAGTTAATGAAATAAATTTCCAAGCATAAAGCTGGAAAAAGGACAAAAGTATGCCTCAAAAACAAGGAAATGATAAAATTTGAAGTTAGTAAGATTAGAGATAAATAACAGATAAAAAAGTTGCATTTTTGAAGAAAAAGTTAGTTAAAATTGCAAACTAAAACCCACACTTGTTAATTCAATCAAAATGAAGGAAAATCTGAAATACAGAACATGAGATGAATGGTATTTTATATGATAGAATATAATAATCAAAATTACACACAATAAGATACTTAGAATAAGGCAATTTTTGAAAGTAGTTTCATCCATTTTCTTTATTATCATTATGAAATTAATAGGTAAAATGTTAAGAAATCAACCCAGCAAATTTCACCAGGCCTAGGTGATTTCACATGGGATTTGTTTTTAAATCTTTATAGTCCAGAAAATACCAATGCTAACTAAAGAGTTTCAGAAAATAGAAAGCAAAGCAAAGTGTCCAAATTAATTTAAACATGAATATTTTATGACTTTCCCAAACCAATAAAGACAGAATAAAATAAATTTTTAGACAAATAGTTGTCAATATGATAATCATCCTAAGTAAAACAGTAACAAATCGATTCCACCAATAAATACAATCATATTCATTGTGTCATGTTAAATTGGGACTTCTAATAAAAATATAAGATGAGTCATCATTAGGAAATCCATCATGCTAATTAACCTCATTAAAGGTCCATAATTATCTACAAAGACGCTGAAAAATTCTTCAACAAAATTTAATACTGCTCCCTAATAAAAATATTTTGAGGAAACAGAGAAAACGCTAAAATCACTTACACTAGGGCAGGCTAAAAGCAAGAATGCATAAGCTGCACATGAGTGTATGATATTTTACTAAATGTATTTAAAGAACGTTGAGAAAAGAAAAATAGAATAGCAAGAGCCTTTAAGAAATAAAAAGAAAGAGTGATGTATAACTGCAATTGAAGATGATATAGAGTCTTAGAAAACCACAATGGTAGAAGAAGCTGAAAGTGTAAAAATGTCAGCAAGCAACCTGATATTGAGTTAATGTTAAAAGCTTTTGTATATGGAAATAATAGCCAGTTAGAAAATACAATGAAAGAGAAAATCCCATGACATTGACAAAAACAGGAGATAAAACACTCAGGAACAGTCAATAACAAATATTCCTCACTTACAGCACAAGAATCTTGCACATTCCACAAAAGCACAAGTGGCCCTGAGCAAATGAAGGACATCTCCCCTTGTCAGTCAAACACAGATTCAAGGGGTCATTTTTTCCCTCAAGTCCATTTCAAACTTTAATATAATCTGTTTTCAGAAACCAGCTTTGTGAAGGTATTTGAATGAATAATAAAGTCCATATGAAAAAATAAGCGTGAAGAATAACCAGGAGAAAACAGAAACACATAGTTGGAGGGTTCTAGGCAATGCTAACAGCTATTTTACTATTGTTGTTATCAATGCATGCTTCTGGGATGACCGGGCGAATATAATAACCAAACAGAGAATATCCAGAAATGGATGCAATTACT
Organism: Ochotona princeps; assembly: GCF_030435755.1. Taxonomy (NCBI): domain Eukaryota; kingdom Metazoa; phylum Chordata; class Mammalia; order Lagomorpha; family Ochotonidae; genus Ochotona; species Ochotona princeps. The sequence continues at coordinate 111,798,491 of NC_080835.1, read as the reverse complement.
TGTAAATCTGTCAATGAACTTGGCATCTCAAACCACCGAGAGAACCTTTGGGTAAGTGTCATGGAGAGATTACTTAAGAGATGCTAGAATGAAGATGAGCCTGATTTCATTCACAGGAAAAGGTTTTGGATAATTTAGATACCTAATTCAAAACAATGAAATAATACAAGTATTTAAAATAAACACAACGTTGTAGTGTAAAACCCAGTTATAGGAGAAGCCTTCAAAAAATTGACTCAAAATATGGATGCATTAGATTGCTGATTTGAGAATTACACGAAAAAGTCAAGTTCTGAATGGTTAAAAAGGACACAATAAGAAATGACAATTGGAGATCTGTCTGTCGTCTATGTTGCAGATGGGAGTTTAAGATAAAGTGTAGACATTTAACCTGCAGTTTGTAGGCTTTCAGCTTAAGTAGAGCAATGCAAGCCTAGGGTCCACTCTAAACATCGAGGCCACCCATGATGAGATAGTTGAATTATTCTGGAGCTTATAACTTTGAATTGTTTAACATCAGATGCCTCACCATTGATTCGGTATTCCCATACGTAAAATAAGGAAAACAATAATACATATATGATTTTCTCTGGAACTAAGGAAGATAAAGCAACATTTATAAAACAGCTCGTTGTAACCCATGAAGGATATTAGTTTTACTTACTACCTTTGCTATTGTTTTTCTTTAGCATCAACTTTCAAGACTAACTTGAAAACACAATCTACTTTTCACAAATAATCCATTATTGATGGGTCATCTCTGAGTTTACTTAAAATTCATTAAGAATCATAGATCCTATTTTAGTTGTTAAAATTATAAGTTCTGAAGCTGGCATGCTGTTATTGCATTTAATCACAGCTTACAGTACCTGCATCCCATGTGAGCACCAGTTTATCTCCCGGCTACTCCACCTGCCAGCCATATCCCTGCTTGTGGCTTGGGAAACAGGTGTAGGATGGCTTCAGTCTTTATGCCCCTGTATCTGTGTGGGAGACCTGGAAGAAGCTCCTGCCTCCTGGCTTCAGACCAGCGCAGCTCAGCTATTGTAATCATTTGGAGAGTAAACCAGCAGATTAAATGCTCTTCCTCTCCCTCTATCTTTCTTTACCTCTCTAAATCTACCTTTCAAATAAAAATAAATAAATCGTTTAAAAAGTAAGTCCAATCGATATTATCTGCTGTGTAACACGACATTTCCTTTACATTGTTTTAACTCAGCTTCCCCAAGGACACAGCTTCCTCAGAGTTCCCAAAACCTAGAATTACCTGTTTAATTCTGCTTTGGTCCAATTCATTCTCCTGAAATTTTCATAGCTGCCAATCATAGCTTTTACATATGCATCAACATTCTGGACCAAAGGTGTTTGCTTTTTTTTTTCTAACTCCTGTCTGAGCTAGAACCTAGCTCTAGCTTCCTGAGCCAGACAGAAGCCCAGGTGCTTTGATGATACATCTTCCTCTGTTGTCGTGTCCTGACAGTCTTCTACCATTGCCGCTAGGTGAGCTCCTGGATGCCTTTGGTCCCAACTCAACGGATGACATAAAAGAAAGACTTTGCTAACCTGGGCTCATAAATTATTATTTTGATGTTGTATCTATCTGAATCCTTTCTCTCAAATGGAAGGGGGTTTCTCAGCACCTTTTTTGTTTGTTTGCCTTTCTGATATGGGCCTTGTTGGACTTCACAGATCATTGTTTCAACGAGTAGAAGAGCAGATTCAATAATATGCCCTTGATTTGCATTTTAATGCTTAGTACACTGCTGACTTTGTGAGCCACAGGAGGAATAAATTATATTTTGGTGGATCAAAAGTTTAGCTCTGGCCCAACGGCGTGGCCTAGCGGCTAAAGTCCTCACCTTGAATGCGCTGGGAGCCCATATGGGCACCAGTTCTAATTCCAGCAGCCCCACTTTCCATCCATCTCCCTGCCTGTGGCCTGGGAAAGCAGTTGAGGATGGCCCAAAGCTTTGGGACTCTGCACTGATGTGGGAGACCGGGAAGAGGTCCCTGGCTCCTGGCTTCAGATTGATACAACTCTGGCAGTTACACTCACTTAGGGATTGAATCATTGGACAGAAGGTCTTTCTCTCTGTCTCTGCTCCTCTCTCTCTCTCTGTGTCTCTCTCTATCTCTCTCTATATATATATATGTATATATATCTGACTTTGCAATAAAAAATAAATAAATCCTTTTGAATAGTCTAGCTGGATAGACTGCACAGAGGCATGCAGAGGTGAGAAACGAGGATCGCACAGTGTACTTGGCTGTACTAGCACAGAAATGAAATCAGCATGAGTAACAGACTGGTGCAATCCACGAACACACTCGAAACCCTTGCAAACGGGAAGAATTAGATATAACGAATACATGTGAGTGAGAGGGCTCTCATTTATGGGGACAAAAAAAAGAATTAAAAGATTGTTTTGCAAAATAAAATTCAAATCAATACATAGTTTTTATAAGACATGCGTTCAATGAACTTTTGAAGAGTCATCTATGATGCTTAACAGAGAAGTACATATTCATCTATAAAGATTTTCAGGCACGCAGTTGAAAAATAAGTTACCAAAGGCTTATAATGTAGAAAGCATTTTCTTGTCCTTCCACTCCCAGGCATCAACTCCCCAATGCAAATCACTTTCGACACTTAGAAACTTTCTCTAACATTATCCTTATTTTTCAAACCACATTAAAGTACTCTAATCTACACTTGCTAAATTTTATTTATTTTTAAATTCTTTACATTAAAAAAATCATATTTCTTTGAAAGGCATAGAGATACTTCCAGGGAGAGACACACACAGAGAGCTCATACCTTCTTTCTCCACCCAAAGATGCTGCTGGAAAGCAAATCCAGGTCTTACCTTGTTTCAAGGACATTTATGCCCTCAACTTCTGCACCTGGGGTGCACACTCAAAGGTCACTAGGATAGGAACCACAGCTGATCATCAAACGCAGTACTTCAGATTGTGGACACTGCAATCAACATTTCAACCACTAAACCAGAGGAACACTCCAGCTTGGTTTCGACTTTCTAAAAGACTGATTTGACTTCCTTACAACTCGCTGGATGACATGCCCTCACACTGACTGATCTGCTCCTACCCACGTACCCTCAAAATCTTTGTCTTCTCAAAGCTGTGTTATCCTTTTTTTTTTCTAGAAATTTAGGCCAACTTTTCCTTTTATGTGCCATCTCTTATTTTCTTATCAAAAATTAAACCGATTACCTCACTGTCTTTCTGTCCCTCTTTAGTTCTTCAAGTAGCCCATAGCTATTTATCTGTAAACAGTTGTCCATGATGTAAATATTCTCTCACACCTCTCCTTTTTCACATCTTGGAGGCCCTTCTCGTCTCCTCTGGGATCCCCTGCTTTCCCCCAGGTGGACAGGTGCTTTCTCAGCTCATCACACACTTGTTGTCCTCAGGTCATCTTTATCATCCTAAGTGGACCACTTTCACTTATCCGTTGCTTGGTTTCTATGTCTTAGAGCTCAGACTTGGCCCATTCCTAATTTGTTTTCTTGTTTTGTTGTAGAATTTTCTGCAGAAACTCCTTATAAGGAATCCCAGGTAAGTTCTTGAATACACATGCCTTTCTTTTTGTTTTGTTCTTATTTCATAGTTCAGCTGTACAGAATCCAAGGCTGCAAATCATGTTTTTTTGAGAATTTGGAAGACATTGTTGCCCTCTGTTCTACCATTGATCCGAACCAATGGATTTCTGATTTTATGTCTGACAGTTTTTTTCCATCTAGATTTCCAAACAATGACAATATGCTTTGCTGTGACTTTTTTATTGTTTTCATTGATTATCCTGGAAATATGAGGTTGCTTCAAAAATTCTTGGAACAATCAAGTTAAAAATAGTTTTATTTTGGTTCAAACATTTTGAAGTCAATCCAAGAGGAATCTAAAAAGTTTGTGAGAAATGCAAATATGAAAATATTTTTGTACCAAAATAACATTTTTAAAGGATTAATTAATTTATTTGAAAGATTGAGTTACAGAGAGGGAGAAACAGAGAGATAACTTCCACTCACTGATTCATTCTGCAAATGGCTACAACAGCCAGAGCTTAGCTAGGACTAAGCTGGGTCTCCCACATGGGTCACAAACACTTTGATCATCTTCTGCTTTCCAAGGTGTATCACCAAGGAACTGGATTGGAGCAGTATCATCAGGATATGAACCAATGCCTGTTTAGGATACCAGCACCACAGGTCATCACTTAATCCACTGTGACTCAACTCCAGCCCAAACACATTTTTAAGTTGATTTTACTATGAACCTTCTAAAGCCCCCTCATATGCTGAGTTCGTTTGATCAAGAAGTTTATTTTTCAAAATCTGGAAATGTCAAATTTTAAAGTTTAGTTAATTAGTGAATAAGTCATAATGGGGAGAAAGACACAAAGAAAGAATATCTTCATCTGCTAGCTCATTCGCCAGACGCCCACTACCCAGGGCTGGGTCAGACTGAAGGCAAAGCCAGGAGCCTCTTTCATTATTTTACATTTTTTTCTGTTCTTTTTACCACTTTGATTACTGAAGTAAGAAGACCAGTATTGTCTTATCATTTATCTGAGTTTAATAGATTCTTTTTCATTTCATTCTTTACTTTCTGGGGTATTTCATTAGATTCAGTCTCCAACATTAAAATATTTTTCTGCAACTCTCATGGTTTAGTTTTTCAATAGTTTTTTTTTAATCGAGGACTTTTTTTTTTTCACCTGATTTCTTTTTTATTTCAAGGATCAAAACTTGAATCTTGTCCCTCTGAAAACTGTGCATTTTCTTAAGCTTCCTTCTGATCTGTGCATAGCTTTTCTTGCCTCCAGTTTCCCTTTTCAGTACTTTTGTTTTGATCTTTGCCTTTTATATGAAAAGTTTTTCTTAAATATCTGATAAGTCTTAGCTGCTAGTTAATATTTAAAGAATGAGTTACCAAAAACCACTTGAAAGCTCTGTGAACCTTGAAGGAGTTTTCTGTTGAGGGAAAAATTATTTCCTATCTAGAAATCTATATCTAGTCTATGTTTCTCTTGAAGCTCTGCCCTTAATTTTAGATGTGTAGCTGTACAAATTGTCACTCAGTAGGTTGCAGATGGGGTCTGACATACTGCCGAAATTATGCTGCCCGGTAAGGCCTGTGGTGGCTGCTGTCAGGGCACCAGAGAGCAAGACATTTTTTTGTTTGCTTATTTGTATTGGAAAGGCAGATTTACAGAGAGAAGGCGAGAATGACCGAGAGGTCTCTCATCTGCTGGTTAACTCCATAAGTAGCTGCAATGATCAAAGCTGAACTAATCAAAAGCCAGGAGCCAGGAGCTTCTTCTGTGTCTCCCACATGGGTGTAGGCTCCCAAGGCTTTCGGTCTGTCCTGTACTGCTCTCCTAGCAGGCAAGAAGGCAGCTAGATGGGAAGTGGAACAGCCAGAACCTGAGGCAGCATCCACATTGGACTCCCAGGAGTGCGAGGTGAGGATTTAGTCAATGGGCACACACACTGGGCCTGAGAGCAAGACATGGAAAAATGAAGGGACTGGACAAGAAGACAAAAGGGGAGCTGGCTTGGTGAATTAGGCTGCCATCTACAACACCAGCTTTCCTATGGGAACAAGAGTTGAATTCCTGACTATTCCGTATCTTATCCAGTTCCCCGCTACTATGCCCAGGAAAACAGAGGAACATGGCCAAGTTCTTCTGTCCCCTCCACCCACATGGGAGACCAGCATGGTGTTCTGTGGTGTTCCAGGCTGCTGAATTTGTCCTACTCCACCCCTTGTCACTGTGATAATTTCTGGAATGAACCAGTGGATGGAGTCTCTATCTCTCTCTTGCCTCTTACTGTGCCTCTCAAAGTAATGCAATAAATAAAACACTTTTTAAAGAAGTCAAAAGATCCTGGGAACAGGTGAATTAAGACTGGAACCTGACCAAGGCAAAATTCAAGATTACAGATTTGAGAACGACTAAAAGACAACCAGCTCAGAGGGCAGAAGAGACATACGGGTTAATTCATAGAGAAACATGAAAAACAGCTGGCATTTTCAGATGTTTGAGATGAAAATATCCAGTTTCAGAGTGATCCTGAGAAGTTAGGCAAAGAAAATACCTTCAGGTATAGAGCAAACAAGCACATTTTAAAACATAAGGCAAGTATTAATTCTAGGAAAAGGAACAGTTGTACATGAAATAGAACATGATCTAAAAAAGCATGTGGCCCAATATTGAAATGTGTGCATCTTTATTTCAACCAAAATCTGTGCTAGTTAAAGGGAAGTTGGTAGATGTTGCAAAACTACTAGTAACTAAAGGAGAGCAAATAGATTCTATCTAAAATTAGTAGAACATGAAAAAGGAACATAAGCACATTCATTGCAGTGTCTAAAAGAAGAAGCAGCATAAGGAAGGTCTGAGTGCTTTGAAAGAGGCTGTTTCGGTGGAAGGGTCTGGGCTGTGAATGAATAGGGAGAGCAATTGCTGATGTTTCCAGGGCCTCTCAGCACTGTCTGACTTTAAACTTCTTGTCTGCGCTACTTGGATAAAAATTGGAGTGTGTGGGTATGCGCATGTTCCTTCTACTGTGACTATAGATAAAATGGTAAAACCTTATTTTTTTATGCTCTTCTTGCTGGATTGTGGTGCTGTGGCTAATTCCATCCTTTATTAGTCTTTGAAGAGGCCTGGAGGCTTGGTGAACAGAACACAGGGAACTCAGTGCCCATTCATTGCTGAGTCTTGATGCATTGGCTCCTGTAGCTACATTCATTTCCACCAGCAGACAGAGCTGCAGCCCCACAGGCTCAGGCAGAGATCAAATTGAAAATGCATCTCCGTCTCGCTTATGTCCTTTAATCGTTATGACAGGCCACAAGAAAGGGTCACTTGCTACGTTTCAACAGCTCGGTGGCTGGATGCATGAGAGAGATTTCCATCAATGAGATTTTTCTTTTTCTTTCTTTTCTTTCCTTTTTTTAGAAAACTGATACTGTCTTGCAAAGCCTCAAAAGTAAACAGAACAGTTTCTGTCTCCATGAATCATTTAGAAAACTATTTGAAAAGTATGGAGCAAAAGACACTGCACTTTGTCAAAGAACAGATCCTCCTCAGGGGATGATTTCAAACTTCTCAGCCATCACGCTTCTGTGCCAAGTGCGGCACAACCCTTCTCAACTGTACACACTGCACAATGAAGAGGTGCAGTGAAGTGGGGAATCCCAAACACCCCATCACTTCCAAATTGCCATTGCAACCTTCATTTTGAATTTACTTATTTTTCCAAAGGATTTCCTTTTCTAATTGTATTTTGATTAGGTTCACATTTGTTTGAATACCCTGAATTTACACCTCCTCCGTTGCTTGTGTAGCAAACACTTCAGAATAGGTTCAGTGAGGAAATCTGTCTCAAGTGGAAAGAAGACTAGCATGAACTTAACGATTTGTTACAGGTAATTCAGACATTGACATCTGAGTATCCATTCATAAACACTTCTTGTCACTGACATGAATAGAAATATAAGACTAGATTTCCACCAAAGTTCTGGTTTTGACATTTTATTTATTGATTTCCATTTATTTGTGTATGATATAGCAAGTGAGAGGCACCTACAAAGAGAGGTTCCATTTACTAATGAACCTCACAAGTGCCAGCAAAGAACAAACCTAGAGACCGGAATTCAACCATATTTCCTCGATAGGTGGCAGGAATCCAATCCTTGCCAGTAAAATGGAGACAAGTATTTGAACACAGAATCACTGATATGGGACATGAGCGTCTAACAAAAACTTTAACAGCTGGATTAAATGCTTGCCCCATTCAAATTTCAGATGCTCCTGTATTAGTCAAATGTCTAAATATCAGTTGTCCTTTGAATTTATTCATCCATCCATTCCTTCATGCAGTTTATATTTATTTCTTCATTCAGCAATATACACAGTAAACGTTATATATTCTGAGCACTGTATATTGCTAAATGACAATATATTTAGTGAGTACTGGATACGGAGAAAATGAAGCAGACATAATACATTAATAATTCACCTTTATGAAGCTTATAGGATAATCTTGTGCAGTTAGCAAAAGATTAATTCGGTGAACTGATTAAAAAGGCAGATTTCTGTTATCTGTAGGCTTTAAACAATACATATGGGTTTATATTCTAATCAGTACCCGAGAAGAGTCTAAGAACAAATCTTTTGATCTCAGAGAATCACTGAGGGTGGAATTACTCCAAACAACAACCAAGGAAAGAACTGTGGCCTATTTGGCAGTACATTGAAAGTTCAAACCTTTTATCTATCCATCCTCTGCTGTTGGGGCAGTTGGACCTGGTGGCATCCTGAAGCAGCTCCTTGGCTTCTCTTTAACGCTCCAGAAGCCCTACACGTGTTCAACAGGGATATTACATGGGCCTAAGGAAGCTACAGCGGCTACTGTGCTGGGGTTAACAGATAGTTTCTGCTAATGGGGTCTGCTAGGGCTGAGACAACTATTGAATCAAAGTGGACCAACCAGATGGAAGTGTTGAAAGATCAAGCATTTGAAGTGTGCTTCCCATTATGTTTCTTGTGGATTACTGCAGAACACACACCAGAATTGTATCTAAGAACAGAGGTGCTTGGACTGTAGCAGGAATCAGACTCATTTGGCAAGCTCCATTATCTTAAATTTCTGATCTACATTGCCATCTGTTGATTCAGTAGATCTGGGGCAGGACAGGGAAGGGCAGGGGTGGTATTCAAAAACTTATATTGCCAATCATTCCCCGGTTGACCCTTATTGATGGTCTGGAATCCCCACATGAAGAATCGTTGCAGTAGTGTGACCAACAAGTTATGCACTTACGGAACAGCATATGTGGCTCTACAAAACAGAATGACTCATATGCAGGGCACTGCAGAGTCTGCAAATGCCACTTGCAAAAGACATTACAATTATTTTCTATCTTTATAACTCAGATTGCTTCAGAAAATGAAAACAGTGACAAAAATCACGAAGCCTACAGTGGTTTCTTTTTTTCTCCATTTTCCAACACATAGGTTGGAAACTATTCTATTGCCACTTGGAGTAAAACTAGAAGTCATGGTTACTAAAACTTCTACTGAATATTAAATTGGATTTGAACTTGTACTCTGCCAGAAGTTTCATACCAGAAATCCCCTTACCTAGAAGATTCTCCTGCTTCTTAAATATTGACCAACGTTGGCTTATTTTTAACAACTAACTAGCATAAATTGCTAATTTAGAAAGTTACAAAGGTTCATTTAAAAATGTAACATACAGAGTTACAAATTAGTCGTGTATTCACTTAAGTGGTTGATATATTTGAGGGGATTTTCCCACATGTGATATTCTCATACTATTCAATATTCCTTGGAGGACTAAAACAATCTATTCAAAAGGCCAACTGAAACATGAAAAATAGAGTTGTCCCTGCCCCAACCAAAAAAAAAAAAAAATTGTGTGTGGATAAAAGGTAAAGTACTAGATGGAAATTAGCTTTTATTTTTTAATCAAGCTCCACAGCAAGAAATGCAGAGATGGGAACACAAAGTGTAATTTTTAATAGGAAAGTTGCCCTAAGCTCTCACAGAATTGCAAATAATTACTTTTTATCTACCTACATCTCCCAGGTGAATTAATAAATGAATCTCTCCACTCCCACTAACTTTTGCTGCTCTATTGCTGCGTAAATATTGCATAACTACTGTTTTTTATCTAAAGTTGTGTTTTCAACCCTACTTATTTTCCCAGCATATATAGCCTCTCAATACCTATTACTAACTAGAACAGTGTGAAGTCATGAATCAAGCCATTTTTGAGACTAGGGAAACAAAACATTTTTGATTCTCTAACATAGTCTTTGTGAGCTCTCAGCTTTGTATGGGAGAAACACAGGGGCAGTTGGAAAAGCTAAAACCAGGCACCAGGGCCTCCGAGATTTTCTTTCCAGTACTATGGAGGAAGCCTGCATTTGTATCATGAGTTTCACCTGAGCATTTGCAGATCCTTCCTGAATGCAGTGAAACAGGGATTCTAGGTACAACACCCTTACCTCCGTGCCTTGACCAGGCTTCTGGGTGATTCTGACACCCACTAAAACTTAAGAACCATGGCACTGGCCACCGACTCATTTAGATACATTCTAATATCACAGAGTATTTGTTCAATTTCACACATTATGATTAACCACTTAGCAGTTTGCTTTGCACCAGGTAATATGTCACTCCACAGAGAAATTATTGTCATCCTCATTGTTTCCATGAGAAAATTGACAGAGATGAAGTAATTTTCCCGGGTAAAGACTGCTGCTACACAATGGGTTTTGGACTCAAATTTGTAGTCAAAATTTTGGAAAAAAAATGTCATACCTGATGACACCAAATCTATAATCCTTACTATTCCCATACCTGGGAGGAGTTAATACTGAAATGTCAACTGTGGTTTAACTAGGTAGCTGGTGAGTGAGCAACTCAGAGGTAGGATGCAGCTTGGTCCACCTTTGTCCTCAGAGAGTGAATTCTCTGCTTCCAATCCAACTTCCAGATAATGCACACTAGGAAGCAGGAGATGAGGGCTCAAATACTTGAGGCCCTGCAACCCATGTGGGAGACCCAGATTGAGTTTCCAGCTACTGTCTTCAGTTTGACCAGCCCTGGAAGGGATAGCTATTCGGGCATTTCTCTCTCAAATAAACAATATCTGCATATATGTGTGTTAGTGTGAGTGTGTATGTGTGTAGGTACCACAGCTAAATGCAGCTTATGATACCTGAATCCCAAATTGGAGATCATGAGTTCATGTTCTGGTTCCAGTCTTGGGAGACAGTAATTGATGTTTTCAATTATTTGGATCTCTGCAACCCACGTGGGAAACCCAAGTAGAATTCCTGGCTCCTGGCTCCTGGCTTCCGCCGGTTCAATTCCACTGATCAAGATTTTGAGGTGTGATCCAGTGGACTGATCTCTCTGCTTTTCACACACATATACATCTTTTAAAATAAACATGTAGACTCTTCTAAGTGATAACTTCTATAGAAACATTTCAGATTGCATTCCAGCTGGAGTCTCCTGGCCATTTGGAGTGTTACCGTCAGTTTAACTGGGAATTATATGGAAACAAAACACAACCCAAAACTTGGTATGAATCATCTACTGCAAATATACTGGCTAGACAGAATCAAAAACACTTCTTGAAATTCTAGCCCCTTGCATTTTCATCCTGTGTGGGTGCATGTTCTTCCAGAGACTTGATTTTTGCTTCCAGATCTTAACTGGGATCTTTGGCTAATGAGCTGAAGTAGCGTCATCCTGAATAGTTCCTTGGAGCTTTGGGGAGTGCTCCTTTTAATGCAATGAACAAAATAAAGTGTGGAAAAGTACTCCGTGTTCAGTAAAGCACCATTCGGCTGTCAAGTATTACTATTAGGAGCTTGCACCACAAGGGAGAGACTTAAGCAATTAGGGGAAAAAGGAGTTTGACTTAAAGATTCTCCACAAAATAATTTCAGGTGATGAGGCCAATTTCTCCCCCATCTTCTTCTTGGCAAGACAGAGGGCACAGGGGACATCACCCTGCATCTCCAGGTCCCACTGAAAGTTCTATCCTGAGGTGAACATTTTTATAACTGGATTTGACTTTTTTCCAAGGTTTTCGGAGCTACACAAGTACAATAAAATAGTTTTGTCTTTGTGCCTACTGTTTTCTTCCCAAGTAAAATTTCTTTTTTTTTTTTTTTAAGATTTATTCATTTTATTACAGCCAGATATATACAGAGGAGAGACAGAGAGGAAGATCTTCCGTCCGATGATTCACTCCCCAAGTGAGCCGCAACGGGCCGATGCGCGCCGATCCGATGCCAGGAACCTGGAATCTCTTCCGGGTCTCCCACGCGGGTGCAGTGTCCCAATGCATTGGGCCATCCTCAACTGCTTTCCCAGGCCACAAGCAGGGAGCTGGATGGGAAGTGGAGCTGCCGGGATTAGAACTGGCACCCATATGGGATCCCGGGGCTTTCAAGGCGAGGACTTTAGCCACTAGGCCACGCCGCCAGGCCCCCCAAGTAAATTTCTATGTGAGCTTTCTTAACATCATCTCTCTCTCTCTCTCTCTCTCTCTCTCTCTCTCTCTCTCATTGCAGTTACCTATTTTTTCCCATTTTCCCCCAAATCCCATATCTCCCTCCTCCTCTTAGGTACCTCATTAGCTGCTTCTGACCCCTACTAGCCCATATCCTGCTGTGCTGTCCGTTATTTCAACGGTTCACCTGGAGCTTTCAATGAACCAGTGCTTTGCTTACTCCTGGGATACTTTATGTTCAGCCTAGAGAATTGCCTTTCAACAAAATTCACTTGCAAACAAATTCTGAATGATAAAATGAAGAAAGATGTCTGGACATGGTAAGTCTGAGACATAGAAAAATGTAGTCAATAGGAATTAATGCCAAATTAGGGAAAGGCTCCAGAGACTTTGTTCACAGAAAGGTAATTTCAGGACTTCTCTCCTTTCTGCTTTGCTGTCATAAGAATCTTCACCTTGAGCCTGATTGCCTTCATGTTTTCATGAAAGCTTCTTTTCATTGAATCATGGTGTTTAAGCCAACTCTATCTCAGAGCTATGCTAAAGCACTGGAAAGAATCAAAAGGAATTATCACCAGCCCAGTAATGATGTTGAATCCTATGTTCAACAAATGTTTTCAAGGGAACAGCCATGATCATTTCTATGCAAGATTTTAAAACAATTAAATAAAGCCACATGTAGCAAGCTTTGCAAAACCATCAGCTTCCCTGCTTGTCAAGGTTTGATGGAGGGCATCTCATGAACTCCGACCTATGAGAAGGTGCACAGTTGTCCGAATGTAAAACTAGCTAAGTGATAGAATACTTGCTTATGTCTATAAAAATGACAACAAATTAGAGATGTTTTCTTTTTCTGAAACTGTGAAATAACTATGCTGTTTTGTTGCAGAAAGCATTTGCAAATCTCAATTGCTCCGATGAAACCATTTCTTCTTGTCTAAAGCATCTCCTAAGATTCACACTACAATGGACATAACCTCCTTAGCTACAGGGTTTGCATATTTGCAGCAGAAAATAAAAACAAGTGGGAAAATCAGAGAATAAGTGGGAATGTTCTCTCCTTCTAGCAGCTTTATTTTAATAAACCGTATTTTACAAATATTTATTAGAAAGGCAGAGATGCAAAGAGAAAGGGAGGAACCAACAGGTTTGGTTTTTCCTTGTTTTTTTTCTGTTTTTGTTGTTGTTGTTGTTGTTTTTAATCTGCTGGTTCACACCACAAATGGTCACAGAGCTGGGACTGAGCAAGACCAAGGCCAAGAGCATGAAACTCTGTCCAGGTCTCCCCTGTGCTTGGCATGGTCCAGGCACTCAGGCTGTCTCGTGCTGCTCTCCTAGGCATATGGGTCAGGAGCTGGATCAGAAGCAGAACAGCCACGATTGGACTTGCGCTCCGACAGGGGCTGCTGAAAGTCACAAACAGAAGCAGAAGCTGCTATACGACACCACCTGCTCCCACGTCTCAGTTTAAAACAAAATCCACCCCAATATTCCCTCTCCTCTCTGCTTACAGTCAGATACAACAGCAGAAAGGTAAGTGAACTCCAGACATGCATCATGTCAGGTGCTGAGTGAAGAAAACTGCTTTCTACGACAAGTCACTGAATTAAAGGCAGAATGTGTGTGTGGTTTTTTTTTTTTTTTTTGGTTGTTTTTTGCTCCTGTCAGCTTTTTATCCAGATTGCCTTTTCTTTATTCATTGTCATACTTTACATTTTTGGCCTTGACATTATGTTTGTGTTTGCTTACTTATTTCAGTAATCAAACCTTGCCCATAACTTCTAATTTGCCTAATAAACACCTAATCTTGGTACTCATTTATGTTTTCATGGTGTTTTTAACCTCCCAGGAGACCACTAATTTGGGGGTCTATCTTTCCTAATCATAGGTTGACAGCACAATGCAGCAATGAACAATTGCTGCTGATGCCCCAAATCAGATGGGTGACATCACCTTTTGTTCTGTACCTGGGATCCATTCCGTGGTATTACAGATCAGCTCCCATACATGCCGCCTCCTAATACAATCAAATGTGATGTTATTTTTGAACAAACCACCAATTTATTTGGGCTAAAAACTAGACACTAGAAGGAGGAATTGCTTTTTCAGGAAGTGGGAAAAGGCATTATGATGCCAAAGAAATAAAGGGATTGGTGCAAGCAACGAGGTCAACCCTGTGTAACGTTCACACTTTATGACCCCATCGTTTGGTAAACAAGCCACTTTGAGGAAAACCATTTGATGTTTCCAGTATAAATGTTATGGTTGCAAAGTAGAATAATAATGTTCTTTTAGAATTGTATCAAACTAGGACCATGTGTGTGAATAATGTTTTAAAACCTAGAAAATACTGAAACCAAGCATTGTGGTTGGGGCTGATATCGTTAAGTCACTGCTTGCCATGCCAGTAGCCCATATCATAACACCATTTCAAGTCTAGCTACTCCATTTCTGATCCTCCTAACTCATAAAGTGCCCAGAAACGCAAAGAAGGTGATCCAGGAACTTTGGGCCTCTGTATCCTGTGTGTGACCAGGATGGAATTTCTAATTCCTGGCTTTAGCTGGCCCAGTCAGTTGTGAAATGCAACAACAAATGGACAATCTCCCTCTTTTTCTCACTCTCTTTCTTTCTAATTCTACCTTTCAAATAAATAATACATCTTTTTAAAATTGTTTTGTTTGACCACAGCTTATTGCCTTCGTTATACAAATTTTTTATTGTTTTATTTGAAAGGTATAGTTAGAGAGAGAGAAGGAGAAAAGGAAAGAAAGAGAGAGATAGGTCATCCATCTGCTAACTCACTTCACAGAAGGCCAAATTGGGTAGGGTTGGGCCAGACCAAACCTAGGAGCCAGGAGCTTCTTCTGGGTCTTGCATGTGGGTTTAGAGTCCCAACCAGTTGAGCATCTTATACTGCTTTCCCAGGCACATCAGCAGGAAGCTGGATCAGAGGTGGAGCATCAAGGGTTCAAACCAGCATCCATATGGGATGCCAACACTGTGGGCAGTGGCTTCAACCACTGTAGTGCCAGCCCCATATGAATCTAGTCTATACTTTGTTGCATCTGCCATAGGAATAGAAGATTAAAGAGTGTAGGCTAGTCCAAAGACACAACATAATGAGCAACTAATAATTACCAGCAAATAACTTTCCAAATAAATTGACTGACCTTGAGCCCAAGCTTCTTCTGCTTTTGCTGAAAAGGGATAACACCAATCTGTCATTTTTACCTAAGGAAGACAATTCCAAACCTTCCTCTAACCAGATGATCAGGCCAGAATTTGTGCTGTCATTTCATCTTCCTTGCAAGCTAAAAATGGCTTCCTCCCTTCTTTTCTTGAGCAAAGTATTATGCAGACTATTAGGTAACCCCAAGGGGTGTGGTTATAATGCGACAGCCACCTCCCTAGGGCCTTTGGGACATTTTTAATAACTCTGACTTCACTCACGGGTGTGATTACATCTCCATAACCATCCTCTCCTCTCTTCTCAGCCCAATCCCAGCAGTTCTGAATCCTCCCTGCTTACCTCATTTAAATAGACTCTTAAGTTTAGAAAGACTTGCAAAAATTGCAAGTTAATTGTGTCTTCTATTTTGTGAATGCAAATGTCTTAGGCACTTTAATCCCAGTCTCTCCCTGGCATATTAGATCAGATGCCGCCTTCCTTGCTTCTGCCCATGAGGCAGCAAGTGCGGAGATCAGAAAACCTACGGTGGAGCCCACTGCCAACAAAGGATGCAACTCAATTAGCTTCCATCTTTACAGTTTTACAGCTTGAATGCAGACGGACAAATCCCAGGTGTCTCCCCCAGAAACCATGATATGCACAATGATGCAGGAAGAGAGAGATTTACAGGGCCACTTTCTGATTACTGTTTAGTACTGGATGCAAATAGCTTTGAGGAAATGGAACCCCAGAGATCACTTACTGTGAGTGGGTTAAGCAGACCCCTGGTGAAGGTGGTTGGTGCGTGACCCATCAAGGTCATGGCAAGGATATTGTTTGTTCCATGGGGAAATCTGTCTACAGCCATTGCAGAATGACCACTTTGTTTCCTGAATTCCAACATCACCAAAATTGACTGAACACATATTTGAAGAATTTCTTTCTTTTTCTTTTTTTCTTTCTTGTTCTTCTTTTTTTTTCTTACAAAATGGAAGCATCATTTAAGATGCGTTTAGCACATTTTCCCTGACAAGCAAACTTTTCTTTTTTTCATATCTTGCAAAGTACTCAGTAATAAATTAGGTATTGTATGAATTTGTGTAAATTAAGTGTTGACATTTAATTTGGCAAAGGAAAAGACACATAATAATTGAAGGTCAAAAATTTATGACTATAGGGCCCGGCGCAATAGCATAGTGGTTAAGCTCCTCACCTTGAATGCGCCGGGATCCCATGTAGGCACCAGTTCTAGTCCTGGTGGCCCCACTTCCCATCCAGCTCCCTGCCTGTGGCCTGAGAAAGCCGTGGAGGAAAGCACAAAGCTTTGGGACCCTGCACCTGCATGGGAGACCAGGAGGAGGCTCCTGGCTCCTAGCTTCAGATTGGCTCAGCACCAGCTGTTGCAGCTGCTTGGGGAGTAAACCATTGCACGAAAGATTTTCCTCTCTGTCTCTCCTCCTCTCTGTATATCTGCCTTTCCAATAAAAATATATAAATCTTTAAAAAAATAATGAGTATGAAATTTTATAAGCTTCTTTGGCTCAATAAATTGCTGGCTTTTAAAGATTTTTTTTTTTTGAAAAGTAGTTATAGGCAGAGAAGGAGAGACAGAGAGAATCTTCCACCCACAGGTTCATTCACTAAATGGCCACTGTGACAGGAGCTGGGCCTCTCTGACGCCAGGAACCAGGAGTTTCTTTTGAGCCTGTCCTATTGGTTCAGGGGCCCAAGCACCTGGGCCATTCTCTGCTGATTTCTAAGGATGATAGCAGGAAGCTGAATCCGAAGCGTTGCAGCCAGGACTTGAACTGGCACCCATATAGGATGTTGGTTCTGCAGGTAGAGGATTAGCCTGCTATTGCATGCTGAAGGGACAACCCTCAATAATGTATTCCACCCTAACACTCTTGATTCCATGCATATAATAGAAATGTGCATGTAATTAAACTCAGTGACTGTTGAATAGATATGAGCGAATGGTAAACAGTCTAAGGCAAACTGAAAGAGCTCAGGTGTCGAAGCTGGCATTGTCGTGCAGCACGTTAGGCCACAGCCTGCAGCACTAGCGTCCTAAATCAGAGCTCCTGTTCAGGTTTCTACTGTTCTATTCCTCACCAAGCTTTCTGTGAATGCTGCTACTAAAACAGTGGAAGCTGGTCCAAACATGTGGGTCCCTGCCATCCCTGTGGAACATCTGGACTGAGTTTTAGGCTTCTGTCTGCAGCTTGGCCAACCCCTGGCCTTTACAGCTGTTTGAGAGAGAATCAGGAAATCAGTAGGTAGAAGATCTCTGTGCCTCTGCCAGGCTGCCTTTCAAATAAATTAGTCTTAAAAACAAAATAAATTTGAAGCAGTCGAGTGCTAAAGAAAATTGCTGGCAATGAATGTACGGCAGGATACTCAGGGGCTGGTAGAGATCTGAGCTGCCTTATTCATCTTTCTTAACATTGACAGATAATCCACACCACATGATTTCCCTATCCAAGTTGTATGTTGTCATGTTTATAGCCAAAGAGTTGTTCAGGTACAAATTTGAGAACGGTTTCATTCTTCCAAAAAGTAACCACATCCATGAGTGTTCCTTCTCCATTCTCCCCACCCTAACTGCATTTCTTACAAACCACAAATTGTTTCGGTCAGTGTACATTTTCCTGCTCTGGACATTTCATAAAATTGAGTCTATATCCTGTGTGCTCTTCTTCCGTGTTCATGCTTTCAGCGTCCAGCCATATTGTGGCAGGAGCTAGTACTTCATTCTACTTTTATATGCAGATATTGCATTGCATAAATTCACAAGCCATTATTCTTTTATTAACTTAGGAGCATTTATTTCTCTTTCCTAGTGGTTACAATTGATACTGTTATGAACACTTGTATATAGGATTATTTTTATTTAATTTTGACATGTTCCTAAGAATAGGACCCCTAAGACCTGGCACAATGGCTCAATTAGCTAGTGCTCCCCCTTTAAGCTGCAGGACCCTATATGGGCACCAGTTTGTCCTGGCACTGATGCTGCGCATCCAGCTTCCTGCCTGTGACCTGGGGAAGCAGCAGAGAATGTCCCAAAGCCTTGGGACCCTGCTTCTACATGGAAGACCCAGAAGAAGCTGCTGGCTCCTGATTTCAAATCAGCCCAGCTCCTGCCTTTGTGGCCACTCTATTTCTCCTTTTCTCTGTATATCTGCCCTTCCAACAAGAAAAAATAAAATAATAGATCTTTTAAAAAAGTATCAAATGCCTATATAATTTAGAAATTTTGTGTTAAGCAATATTTTTAAATTATAGTTTTGTGTTTTTGAAAATGTATTTCATAGAACTGAGGGAAAGAGAATGAGAGAGAGAGAGATCTTCTATTTGTGCTTCACATTCCAAATGGCCACAATTGCTAGTTCTGGGACAATCTGAAGCCAAGAGCCTAGACTCCAAAATGGATAGCAGTGGTCCAAGGATTTGAGCGATCTTCTACTATATTCACAGACTTTTTGGCAAGACCTCTATGGGAAGCAGACATTCACAACATCATAGATAGTGGATTTACTCATTATTCCGCAATGCTACTCCCGATTACAACCACCTTCATGAAGTGCTATTGCATTATGAATTTGGTCTAAATTTTCTTACTTCCTGATCATATTGAGAATCTGTCCATGTCCAGGTTGTTTACATATATCTAGAGGAATATGTATTAAGATCTTTAAGTTTTTCTTGGGTCATTTGCCATTTTTAATTGCTGAGTTGAATAAACTCTACATTTCACATATACACTTTTCAAATATTTTGTTTCATTTTTAGTTGTGTATTTAGTTTCTTGATGGCTTTTTCTTAGTCCTTTGATATAGTACAGTTCATTTCCTTATTTCATGTCATATTTGTGACATAAACAATCACAAGTAGAACACTGTTGCCTTTTCCAAGGTCATGAATATTCACTTATGTGCTTTCTTTTTCACAGATTGATTATTTTAGCTCTGCCGTTTAAGTCACTGATGCATTTTAATTTTTTTCTCTGGTATGAGGTAAAGGATCCTAATGTTTTCCTCATAGAGACACGTTTCTCTAGCACTAGTTGTTGAAAAGGCAAGTCTTCCTTCCAGCTGGCTGTGCCGTATCCGTGTGATTGTCCGTTTCTTGCACATGAAGACTTTCCATTCCATCATGGTTCTCTGAGTGTTCATCCTTCCTGCTGAACCACAGCATCTTGGTTATAATAGCATTAAGTGTTGAAGTCATGAAACACAACTCTTTCAACTTTTTTCTTATTACTCAACATTATTTTGGTTGGTACCATGCAATCACATACAACTTTTAGAATCATCAATTTCTGCAAGTAAAATAAAACAAAATAAACTATAATTTTGCAAGTAATTATAATATTGACATCTTAACAGTATTCAGCCTTCTGATCAA
This sequence comes from Ochotona princeps, assembly GCF_030435755.1. NCBI lineage: Eukaryota > Metazoa > Chordata > Mammalia > Lagomorpha > Ochotonidae > Ochotona > Ochotona princeps. Next base: position 111,778,820 of record NC_080835.1, on the reverse strand, counting down.
TTTGATGGGATATCTTTCCAATTTTTTAGATCTTATTTAATTTTTGAATGATTAATTTAGTTTTATTGCAGAGGAAATTTTAAAGAGAGCGGGAGAGACAGAGAGAAAGCTCCTCCATGCCCTGGTTCACTTCACAAATGGCTGCAACAGCCAAAGCTGAATTGACCCAAAGCCAGGAACCAGGAGCTTCTTCCAGGTCTCCCATCTGAGAATAAGTGTCCAAGAACTTGGGCCATCCTCTGCTGCTTTCCCAGGCCATAATCATGGAGCTGGATAGAAAATGGAGCAACCAAAGGACACAAACCATTGCACCAGCCCTGGCCACAGATCTTACTTCATTTTCTGTTTTATACCTTTCATTATTTAATTCTCATATTTTTGCTAAGCATTATAAATGTGATGGTATTTTAAATGTAATTATTTTATTTCATTTTCAAAATTTTGACTTATTGTTAACATGAAGAGATATACTTGATATTTTTATTGTAACCTGATAAGGTCCAATCTTGCCATACTCCTTTGTTGGTGCTAATCATATTCTGATTTTATTTCTTACTATTTTTTGTTTACCGTGATGCTTCTTAATGTTTCTAATTGTATGAGACTTATCTTATATGTGCTACATTTGTCAAAACATGTTACTTGGATAAACCTGAAGCCTGTTATACTTTCATCCAATTGTTTCAGATAGAAAATTTTAAATATGTGTACTTATGGGTCAAAATTTAACAAAATTGACAATTTTACTGTTTCATCAAAGTTAAATTTATGTGTAATTTCACTTTCTTTTTATGTTTTCCTTTTGTATATGTCACATAATAATTGTTATAAGAATCATTAATACAGTTTATTTCCACTGTTTTGATTTATGCCTTGGTTCAGTCTGACCTATCACAGTTTTCAAATATTAGTATACAGGCTAACTCAGGGAAAGAGAAAACAATGCTTTAGTATTAATTTTAGGATATATTTGTCCTAGAGAGCCTATTATGAGGCCCTCAAACTCTCAGGCATTTGTAGACGATACGGTGACGACTGTGTTGCCGTATGCCAATGGTAGAGGTTAAAAGAAAAACAGGACATACCCCAAAGTGGCCAAAGACATGACTAAATATATAGAATTAGTAATAAACGTTTGCTGGACTTCAAGAAAAATAACTTTATCAGAAAAAACAGACTATATCTGAGAAGATAAAAATAAAATAAAGCTAAAATATTCGTGCAAGAAAATCAGATAATGAGGAGGGTTGGCAATTAGACAACAGTGTTTAGGAGCCCTTATGTGGTTTTGTTATTAATGATGCCTTGCTCTGTATGGCTTGATTTTTGACTCCTGAGTGAAGTATAATTAAGTGACCTACCCTGTCACCTTTTGACCCGATTGAGCCCCTGACACAGTTATATGCACGTCACCCACATGTGTCTTTACAAACACTGGAGCTTAACTTGGCCAAGTAATGGGAGCCTTAAAGTAAGCTACAAGATATAAGGACATCAGTCTAGGCTGTTGAGAGTTATGAATTCATTAAGTTATCACATTTTTTGGTTAATTTCCCAAATAAGCAAACACTTGAAAAAGAAGTTCAAAGAAGCATAAACCTAGGTAATAAATGGTATCTAGACTTGAGTTCCTCCCACAGGAGCAAAACAAACTCAGAGCTGTTAATAAAATGAAATGCAAATGCATGTTAATGAGAGAAAAATATGCTAATATCTTTAAAGAAATGAAATGTCACTATAGTCCCTGTGAGACTATAAGGATCAAGTGACCTGATTTGTCCAACCCTGTGGATTTTATCTGGGACTTCAAAAATTTGAGAATACTCATTCTATATCATTTGGTGACATAGTCTGGACACATTCCATCAAGACATTTCTGGACCTTTTATGCATGATGGAAGCATTAAGGAGGATTTTCTGGATTATTCCACACTGAAACATATGGAAAGCATTGGATTCAGAAGAGCCTATCAGCCATGAAGAGCCAACCATTCTCATTGAAGATGATGTATAATGCACTCATGTTACCAAAATCTATGCTCTCCCATGTCTTTTATTTTTTAATTTATGAATATCACCTCCTTATCATCCAAATGACACATGATCACTATAAACAGTTAAAGAAAAGCACAGTGTGTTGCCATATGTGTACACCGTACAACGTACAAATCGTAATGAGTGCATCTATTTCATAAATCATTCAAAACTCCTTCCTTGGAGCACTTCTTCAAAGTACCTTGCACTCATTTCTTATTCCTCCACTATGCAGTACAACACTACAGTCCACTCTCCTATCTCTCTGTAGCTCACTACCCATGGATCACCCTTCAGTTTTTTAATTAGTTAAGAGGGGTCATATGTGTTTCTTTGTGTGTACATGTAGCCAGGCATCCTAAAACTAGTCAGTGTCACTTACTATGTTACTAGGCAAATTTACCGATGTGGAAGTTATTTGTATTCAGGGAGTTAGTGGCCAGATAAAAGGAGGCATATAAACTTTCTTGAGTAATTTTCTATCTTTTCTTATTAAAAATATGATCAACAAAGTTATAACCAAAAATGCTTAGTAATCTATAGTATAACAACAGATAACCTTTGTCATATCATTGATAAATATTTTTGGCAAAATCTCTTTCTACAACCAGTATACTCTTAAAATTTCTTACCTTATTGCCATGGTCCTAGGTCTCCATTTAACACAGTCATAGCACAGAGAAACTAATAGGGGAATTTCAACTTTAATTCCTCCCTGGACTGTTTGACATTTTTAAAATCAAAACTAATGAAGGGTTAGTACTAGAACATTGTACTCACACTCTTGTAAGAGAACACTCTTGCGGGGTTGGTTAATAAATCTCCTGAAGAAGAATGGTTTTAATTTGCCTAAGTAAGCAAGATAGATGTATTGTACCCATAGGTTTTTTTTCTCCTTTCAGAACCAGATGTAAAGAAAGAGAAAGATACTTTCTAAAGACATATATATATATATTGCTATGCCAGACACTATTTTTATTTTTTAAAGATATATTTACTTATTTGAAATAAACACAATGGGTAAGGGAAAGACAGAAACAATCTTCTGTTTACTGCTTCACTTCCAAAATGGCAGGAAGCAGTGGCATGAAGTAGAGCAACAGTGAGTCCCAGCACCGTGGGGTACTGTCCATCAAGTCTGAAAGCAACAGGTCACATAGAATTGTCAAGTCATGTCCATTGCAAGCTTTGTAGCTACCGTCCCATGCCAGGAGATACTGTGGACCATGTGAAGAGAAGCCCATGTAAAGATTAACAGCCTAGAAGCAAGGACAGCATGGCCATTAATAGTTCATGCCAAAAGGAAGATATAAACTGTTATCAGTAATACGAGCATCATAAACACTGGCCTGTGAAATGTCCACTGTTCAGCTCTGATCAGAATAGCAGAGGATCATAACCATGATTCATAAGCAGAGCTGGATGGGAAGTGAAGCAACCAGGACATGGAATGCCGCCCATGTGGGTCTCAGCACTTTGAAGGAGAGGATTAACCCACAGAGCCATTATGCTGCGCCTGTATATCGTGACAATTTATGAGGATGAGGAAAGCCCACTAAATCGCTTACAGGAATTATTTGTTGCATTAAAACACTGATTCTAATTTGAATGTAAGAACCAAACTGCAGTGAGGGAAATACCTTTTGTAGGCCTAATGAGCAGTGGATTGGGGTTTGAAAGGATTTCCAAGTTGTCTAGCCTTGCAACCCTAGTTCTTCAGACATCAGTTATATCCTCTAGTGAATCTAATACATTACAAGGTCTTCTCCTATAACACCAAGGCCTAGTGGGCCCTTCATCTCTCCCCAGCAATGACGCTTATGGTAGTTTCACACTGTGTATTTCCAATGTCACGCGGCCTTATCTCATTATTTTCTAACAACCATATGACTTAAGAAGCAGAAAAACTGTTTGCATTTTTACATAGTCGGACCTGAGCACTAAGACTATAATAATAATTTGCTGATAATAGTATCTTTAAACCTCTAAGATAACTTAGAATTTCACTTTATTTTGAAATATTTTCTGGGTTTTGTTTTCCATTCGTGTGCCTGTGTGTCTTTGTGTTGATTTGCTTTGTTTCACCCTGAAGCGATCTTAGAATGTGATATTATGTTATGGTAACATAGGCTGTCAAGCCACAGAGAAGTGAGCTGGATGGGCAGCATGGCATCTGGGACATGAGATCCTGGTGCACGCAAGGCTAGGACTTTAAATCCTAGGTTACTGTGCTGGGCCCATCATCTTCCAATTTTTGTCTCTCTTTTTTTCTGTTCTCACATTGGCTCACCTCTGCAGACACACGGGAACCCGTGGGCACGCCATGGGGTAGCAGGACGACTTCCCGCAATCCAGGGAAGAAGCCAGCTGTCCTCCTTCCAGGCTTCCCTCACACCATTGCTCCTATCTCCTTCCCATTGACTTTGTCTTACTTTCTGCTCTCTCTTGCTCATTGACCTACTAGGGGTCAAACAGTCTTCTCAGAGTCCAGCATCTTTCTCAGATAAGAACAAACACCTCAGAGGCAAATGGGAAGGACCTTGTATCCCTACACTGATACAGGGAGGAGTCTCAGGGACAAGAACAAGCTGCCAAATCAAGAGATGCTCCAAGATGGCCTGCCCCCAATCTAGGCTTCCTGCACCCTGTTGACAGATGTCTAGTAGGACTCCAACTGCCAAAGCATGCTCCTTGGGTTTCTAAATATTTAAGGAAAATAATTTGAATATTTAAGGAAATTAAAATATCACCCAGAAGTTCAAGACAGCAGGGACTAACAACTGTGAGCTATCTGATGACAAAGTGGGAATCTGCGTACCAGAGATGGGATGCAGAGAAGAGACCAGGGATAGCCAGGAGAGCTGCTCAGTCACCGTTTTGTGTTCTAATCGCTATGAAACTCTGAAGGCATCCTGCATCACTGGCACCATTTTCTCCGAATCCACAGTCATGCAACAAGGAAAAGAGTGAGTGATCCTTTCCTGCTGGTTTGACTTATCCACATAATTTTTAGTATGCACAATTATTATTGCTAATAGATTGTAAACTGCATTGCTAAATTAATGGTGTTAATTTAAGGACAAAAAATGCCATCAGGCCATCGTGAGTCCTATGAAGAGCTTATAGCAAGTATCACTCAAACCTAACCTATACATTTGCTAGACACTGAAACCTGGTTCTTGAAGTCATTAACCTAAAACAGTTTTCAGAGCAGAGAATCTTGTTCGTACAATGCAAAAAGCCACCTTTGTGCTATCACAGTTTTAATTTTTTTAAAGTTGTGGCTTTTTATAAGACTTGCCCTGCCTTCTGCTTTGTCTTCCATTGCTCAGCTTCTTCCTGCCTTTTCCCAGAGCACACTTCTATTTATACCACCACACTCCAAGCATGCAGGTATGCAGGAGAGACTGTTACCCAGATAATAACTGTTAGCTGCAGACTATTCAATTATGACTTCTCTTATTTCTCTAAGGATTACTTAGGATTCTTCTTGGCTCCTGTTTGGTTCTTTGTGAAATCATTGCAGGCAAGAGGGTAAAATGGCAATGCATTAAAATTTTTTAATAAAAATGGGAATGAAAGACAATCCCTGTGGCTTCATTTCCTAGAGAGGGTAGAGGGGTGAACTTTTAATAGTCAAAGAAAGCTCAGTATACAGGAAACCAATGGCAGCATAGTGATTGCAGGTGATGCTACCATCCAAATCCCCAGAAAATAACAGTACAGCTCTGTGTCAAGAAGGCCTCCCAAGAACAGGAATGAATGAATGAATAGAAGATATGATTTCCCTATATGATCAATTTAAACAAAAACAGTTTTGCCTCAAATTATCATGGTCCTTTTAACAATGTTGCCTATTAGGACAGGCAACATTAAGGTGAAATGACACTGGAAGCTTAAGTTGCAAGTTGAAGAAAACATTTCTGAAATCAGAAATTTGCACATCTCCTATTAGTCATCCTAATAGTCATCTATTGTGCAATTTATAAAATCAGACTCAGTATCCTGCTTTATTGATGCCTTTAGAAATGTATGGCAAAAAATTAGGAGTGGTTCTTTTGAAAGATTTATTTACGTATTGGAAAGGCAGCGTTAAAGAGAGAGAGGAAGAGAAAGAGGGAGACTATCCATCTGATGCTTGACTCCAAGTGGCTGCAACAGCCAACGCTATGCCAGTCTGAAGCTTGGAGACAGGGGCTTCTTCTGGGTTTCCCACGTGGCTACAGAATTCTAGGTACTTGGGCCATTCTCCAGTTCTTTCCCAGGTATATTAGCACAGATTAGGATGGGAAATGGAGCAGCTGGGACTCGCTCCAGCACCCATCTGGACTGCCGCAATGTTGGCCCCCCAAGTGAGATGTGTAAGTTGTCTTTCTCTCCATTATAGTTTTCCTTTCTGTGCTTTACCCATGTGTTCATAATCATTCTTCCTCCCGCCCTGCTTTTCTCCTTCCTGCGATGTCATCCTCTGCAGAGAAGAAAATCTGCAAGGCGATTGAAGTGATCACCTTTCTGATGGAAAAGGTGAGCTTGCAGACTGCATGGAAAAGTCAGAAGGGGTGACAATTTCATCCAGCTGAGAAAGACAAGTGAGTAGCTGGATGTTACACGAAGATCCGTAATGTGAAGTCTTGTGTGCACACACAAAAAATCAACAGTAACAGAAAACTAGAGGAAAAAGACCTTTCATCAGCGGGAAGTGAGGCAGCAGTGACGCAGGCCATTGGGTGTTTGCTGTGAGTCAGCACGCACCTCGTGTGTGAGAGGGCACGATGTCTCCATCCCGCCATGCTGCGTGTGGAGGTCTGCCTACAGACTGTGAGCACCGCAGTCTGATAACATTGACAAAGGTGAAATGTTATAAAAGAGGAAATCAAATAAACACCCCAAACAGAGATAGTTTAACTGAAATTGAGGACAAATAAGAGGGTGGGGGTGTTGCAGCTTGGAAACTATCTTGTTAAATTTCATGATTTCTAGAGTTTTGAAGTCACTGAACCGATACTTCTCAAAAAAAAAAAAATAGAAGTAAGGCCAAGAATAGTTTAAGCTTTTTTAAAAATGTTGTATTTTAAAACTGCGTGAATATACCTACTCAAAAATGGAGGGATTATAAAATGTGATTAGTATGTTTGCTTTTTTCTGTGTTCCTAAGGAAATCAGCACATATTTTTAATTGTCATCAACATTATTATTACTTAGTGGCAGAGAGACCAAGAATTTTGATCTTTCCACCAGTTAGTTCACTCCAAAAATGCCCAAACCCAGGAATCTGGAGTTTAATCCAGGTCTCCTGCATGAGTGGCTACAATCCAGGCACTGAAGAGCAGTGCTCCCTCCCAGCTGTGAGTCAGTAGGAGGCAAGATCAGGAGCTTAAGTTCAGACTTAAACCCAGGTACTCTGATGCAGACTGCCAACACCTTAGCCTCTCTTCCAGTTACTTCAACAGGTTCAGTTTTTCCATCATTGACATGAGACTCAATCAGCCAATCCTGTTTTTTTTCCTTTTAATATCCGGCATCAAAAAACATTTCAAAGTGAGCAAAATGGTGCATGTGAGCCAATAAATCATTAACACAGACCCCTGCAGTCCTCAGTTAAAAAACAAACAAACAAACACAAAAGGCAGCAGGTTACAAGTCATGGCTCCACGGAGGTGCAGGGGCTCTGCTCCCTTCGGGCACATTGGCACTTTTCAATTATTTATCCAGTTTAATCCCACTGAGAAAGCACATTTCCCAAAGAATACCCTCAGGTTTCTTGCATGCTGCAGCTGGCAGAAAGTAATATGGGAAAATGAGGGTGAGGTTGTGCTTAAGGGAGCTCATCTGACCTTGTAGGAGACCCTGGGTATTAAAACAGGCTGTTTGCTTAGCTAATAATAACAATGCTCAAAACTTGTCATCATCAAAGAACTTTAATTAATCCTCCCAGCACCCTGCTTGGCTGCAGAGGTAAGTGTTATTGTCTGCATTTCATATGAGGCCAAATGCAGGCACAAACAGAAAAGGGAAAGGCTTACCGGGGAAAGTGAGTTAAATTTGGCACTACGGAATACCTTAGGCCACATGCCTTCTTCCTGTGAAGTCCCTTTAGTAATGATTCTGGAACGGAATGTAGGGAGCTGCTGCTAAAAGCTGCAGAGCGGGCAAGAGGAAAGCTGAGCCAGACCTCAACGCTTTACTTGATATATACAGAGCGGGAAAATGATGTTGGGCGAGAACAGAGGGAATTTGATCTGGGATACGGAGTTTCACATGGACGGAACGGAAACAGTGGTACCATCCAGTGACATTGTTAGTACACCAATTAGTTGTCTCTGAAGCAGAGAAATCTGAGGCCCATAAAATAGAACGATTCAAATTAGACACTGTTATGGAATCAAATCTTAGTTTCTGTTGAAATAAGCCGAGGAACAAACTCACTGAGCTGGAGAGGGATGCATTGTGATGTTGTCTCTGGGTCCAGGGGTGAGCTCTGGGGACCAGTGTGAACTGACCTTATCTTTCAACTCTGAAGCCTTCAGCCTCCATTACTACCTAACACTCCCTGCCTCTGTGATTCCAACCCATGGCTCTTACGAACTGCATTCTCTTCAGTTTCTTCATTGTCTTGAATTTGCTTTGTCAATGAAGAAGACTCATTCAATCTGCTGCCAATAGTGGTGTCCCATCAGATTCTGTAGTCCAAAAAGAGGAAGTTAGAGAAACCCACAGGCCTTCCAAAGTCCTCCTCTCAACTAGTGGTACAGAATACCCAAAGAAGAAACAGGAGTTGAATCTACTCAAAGTCAGCCAGAGAGTTAAGTACAGGCATGAGAGCTGGAAACCAGGCACTCTACTTTCTGTAATCACTCTTATTAAAGGAAATTCTTATAAACCCATTTACAATAGCTGCACTCAGAGTCTGTATAACTGAGGCAGCTATTAAGGAAGTGAATCCTAAGATCAATGAGAGCTAGGGAGTGGCTGCAACTTACTCCTCATGTATAATTTAATTGTATGCTCAGGTCATATTTTTGCACTGGTGAAGCTGCAGTGTTACAGGAAAAAGGGGAATACACAGCATTTAGTGCTTTCTGGGTTTTCAAAACAATCTGGCCCAATAAATTTAACCAATGCGCCATTGCAAGTTGAGAGAAAAAATAGAGCTGAGGGTGTATTTCTTTAGTTATTTTCACTGACACAGAATAAACCATGTGAGAAAAATCTCTCAAGGATGATTGTGTGCCTTCTGACCTTCTACAAATAATACATTAAAAAGTGAAAGGAAATGATCAGAGAAGGCCAATTCTATTCCAAAGAAGAACTTGTAAACAGGATCTGGAATGGTATGTGGGATATACCTAGTGGCTTAGCACACTAAGAAAACTTGCCCCCAGCTCATCTGAAATTATTTAACTTATTTGAGGAGCGGAGTTGTGGGAGCTTCATCATTCTGTGTATCTGAATTCTGGGAAAAAAATCAGAAAACCCTATCTTCCTTGAACTTTGGGCAGAGTGGCAACAGACACAGGAAGGAAGACAGCAATGATTTCAGCAATAAGAAACTGAGTGAGGAAGAGCAGTATGTAACAGAATAATGTGGAGGTATTTTGTGTTTGAGTCAACTCTGTTTACAGGATGCTGGGAGAAAGGTTTTGTCTGAGTTTGTGGAAAGTTATTCATGCCCACTGTGCTTGCTTCATTTAGGAGATGCCTGTCTCTGATTCTACAAATGACCAGATGAAGTGAACATCCCTTCTCTGCTTCAAGGTTCTTGTGTCAAGTGGGTGCAGTCCAAGCTGGGCCATGTGCTGGAGACCTGGAGCATAAAGGACCTTTGAAGTTGCCAGGTGAGTGTAAGATGATCAAGGGCTTGCAGGTGGCAACAGAGATCCCTGTCGATGGCTTCTTGTTAGTGCCCTCCGTCCTTCTCTTCACACATTTAGGCTGATTCACTTGTTGGAAGAGTGTAGTGTTAGGAAGTTGACAGTGACACCTTTCATAATCCCACAGATGTACGTCCTTCCTTGGAGCTTTGATTCACTATCTCATGAAGTAGTACCTCTTCTGGAGGCTTGCAGACTCCTAGGGTAAAATATGCATTCCCACCCACCCTCCCCAAACCAACATTCTGTTTTTACAAAAACAGTTAAACAATGTTGTAAATAATCTATTTTTTAAGTTGGTAAGGCTGCACTGAATCAAAGACATAAACATCTCCCATAGGGATTCATTTCCTTTTCATATTTGCTGTGGCAAAGTGCTTCATTTTGGACTGAATACTTATTCCTTTTATTATGCTACTAACTTTGTTAGAAAAGCCACCTACCAGAAATTAATTCCACACCCTAAACACACCCATACTTGTGCTACTTGACACAGCTTTATTCTTTAAAATTGAACATTCCTTGATTTCTCTGACTTAATTGCTTTTTGTCTTTGCATAATACTTTGTTGATAAAAGTCCCATTAATGTCATAAAATAAATGAGTAGATTGATAAGTGAACACTAGAACATTCTATTGTGATGATAATATACTTAAAGACAAAAGAAAGTGAGTTTAAATATTAGCTTCATCACCTGGTAGCTCTTTGGCCTTGTACAGCCCTTGCACCACTTAAAACCTCACATCCCACATCTGTACAACGGTAATAATAATACTGACCCTTCAGAGTAATTATGAAATTTAGGTACCTTGCATATTAAGCCCTTGGCCCTGCACACTTAAAAAAGGGGCTCAACAAATGCTAGCTATTATAAGTATACTGTATTATAGTTAATTGTGCATGCAATTTTATCTTACAGGCACTGAAGAACCATTAAAGCTTATTAAATGAGAAAGAGGAATTAGAAAGGTGTTTTAGAATCCAAACTAGAGAAAGAGCAATGAAATCAAAAGTGAACAGGTGCATAAGCAAGACCAAAATCACACACTGGCTCTTATGTCCTGGAAGGCTGCTGGGAAGAGGCTGAGGGAAAATGCCCAGCAATTGGCAAAAGTGGTTCTTGGGATTCCTGCCCCTCTCTTTGTTCATGCCTGGGCCCACTGGCTGCTCCTCAGGGCTGGGCATCTGGTCCTCTCCTGCTTCCTCTATCTGAGGACAGGACTTGGTTTCTTCTCATCGCTTGGGCTGAAGATTCTCTCCCACATCTCTGCCTCAGAAGAGTTGCAAAGGTCAGCAGCTTACAACCTCCACTTTAAATCTTTACTACTTGGTTTTCCTTCAATGTTGGTGGCACAGAAAAGATTTATAAAATGATGAAGAGGGGTTTTCTAAACACACAATGTGTGACGCTCTGTCTGTGGTCAAACTGAAGCACTCTTTTCCTATTACAACAGAACAGATTTCAATAAGGCATGATGGCTGAGACTTTGCTTAGTCACTGCTCAACATTGAAGAAGAGAGCATCAGACAGGTAGATATGGAAAAGGGTAGATTATAAATTACATTACTGGGAATGGCAAGACTGTCAAGACGGGAACATAAGGAAGCCATACAGAAAATTCTGAGAATCTTCTTCCCATGGTGAAAAACAGCATCAAAAACCCCGATGCTAGCTAATTGACACTAGGATTTGTATTACTCTAGCACTCTGAAATGTGTATGACAGCCATGCTCATTTCTGACTTTGGATGTGACCCTAAGATCAGAAGCTACCCTTCTGGAGCAAGAAAAGCCAATGTTGTCCACCTCTAATTGTAGTTTGGGCTCCCAAGGTCCAGAAAGATATCAGAACTTTCAGGGTTTTCATCACAATGTGCTGATGCTACTTAAATAAAACCAGCTCCCTCAAGACTCCATTACTCTGCTTCCAAAATCTCCATGACCTTTGTGGGTGAGAAGATGTGGATCACAGGGAGCTGAAGTCACCCAATAACACAGGCATCTTAACCATTTTAAGAGAGTGAAAACCATTTAACCCCCAATGTAATGGTGTACCGTCTGTGCAAGAAAGAAAGAAATTGGTTTTAACTTGTGCTGCTTGGGCTTCAGAGAGAAATAAAAAAGGCAAAATGGGAAGGCAAAATTGTTGAGCATCTCTCAGGCCTACCTTTTAGCAGTTTGTGACTTCTGCACAAGAAGCACTGGCATGAGGTAAATCTAATCATACTTAGACACAGCCCTGTAGTAAACAAAGCGAAGCAGAAAGATATTGCAGGACTACAATCTTCTTGGAGATGGAAGCTGGGAAGGAAAACCCAGTGACCGATTATGAAGTTAGCTGACTTACTGTTAAACACAGAAGAGTCTCAGAGGTGAACCTGGCTGTACAAGCCCAGCATGTGCCTGGTACTGATGCAATCTTCAGTGACTGAATCTGTAAGGCTGGAAGTAACCTTCAGTGTGGCTGCAGCTTAGTGAGAGCTGCAAGTAGCCTGGCACAGATCTTGGGCTAATTCTACCTTCAATTTCCACAGCAAATTATTACAGAGAAATCTCTGGATGGTTCTCAAGACCTACCATATTCCTGGCTACATGATGCTCTTTCTGCATGACTACGGCCATGCATTCCGTATCTGTGGTCTGTAGTGTTATCCCAATGCCTGGCACCCACCCTTTCCTGAGTTTGTGATGATGTCAAAACACAAGTCAGACATTCAGAACTCAGCATTGAAGTATTCACACTACTGGCTTCCTCTGACCTAGTACTGAAAGTCTACAAATTTGACCCTGGTCAAACTCCCAGATTGGCTGCTCTTATGACTATACATAAAGTCATAATGTAATGTAATATAATACAATATAGTATAATACAATATATACATATACACAATATATAATATCTGATGTGTATATAGCCATATCATGATTTTTATATATGTATGTATATATATACATATACATATTCATATACACTCAAGTAAAAGTTTATCCTTTCAAACAAGTTTCACAGAAGCAGCTCCATTAAGTAGTAGTGGTAGTGTTAGTGGTGGCAACTACATCCAGTTCTCTATATAATGTCCCTTACAATGTCCCTTATTGAGCCTTGTTTTAAAGGTGTCCTTGGCCTAGAACCCAGCCAAGATAAAAAAAAAAGTTGCCACAAGTCTGTTCTTAGCCCTGTGGAATATTCTGCCATGACAAATTGCAAGCATTATTAACTCCATTGTTTTCAGTTTAGACACCAGCCAGGAACCCTCTTTGTCTGCCTGGAATTGAAAAGTAGCTTCCTGCCCTCCAATTTTGTGATCTACGTTCCTGACTGTGCTGACAATAAGCAATGCTTCAGATTCCGATTTCAGGTATTCCACATTTTAATTATACTTATTAATACAATTATTAGTATTCTCACTAATGCTATTTACGTAACACAATTTATTTGTAAAGCACTCTGTAAACACTGGTTCCTAAATAAAGGAATGAACTAGCAAACATTAATTACAAAGCCATTCAACAGAAGATTAGTTGAATTGGGACTTCCATTTGAGGTTATAAGCCTCATTCCTGTGGGTTTTCTGTACCTATACCTGACACCCCCTGCAGAACGACACCATGTCTTTGAGTTTTGTAATTTCCTCCCTTGAAAGGGAGGGAGAGCTGTAAAATTTCAGTGAATATTATAAGGATCAGATCCTGTTTGAACATTAAGAATGGTCCACATTAAGGGGCTGCTACATATTCATAGCCTTGGAGAGTACAGATAAAAATATGACTTTTGAAATTTTGATTTGTGATCATTTCTGAATCCATATGTACTCATTAAATGCCATTGAATGCATTTTTAATAATGAGCAGGAATTTGACAAACGACCTGTCTGAGCAGAACAAAGAGATTTAACACAGCAGATCTCAGCAGCAGGGAAAGTACCTGGAGACTGTTAAAATCCCATTTGTTAAAGTATATTGTATTGTACTCAAACTGCACATTTTAAGACTGGCCACTTATAATAATCATTGTCATGATGCCATGCAGGCCTATCTTAGTAATCAAAGGTGTGATTTACCCCATGTCTGCAAAATAAATAGGCTCAATGCTAGTTTTAAGTGCACACATTCAGCACAATTCTTTCATAGCAGTCAAACCATTCTTACTGTCACATTAAGCATGGGCTTCACTCTTTTTCTTTTGCAGCTGTGATCTCTTTATTCTTCAAGGGTTGAAATCAGGAGAGAAGAAGATAGGGAACTACCTTCACATACTTAGGTAAGGAAAAGGAAAAAGAAGGAGCTCTACTAACAGTGAAAGAAAGAAAGAAGGAAATCACTATTTACTGCCCTGTTTTATGCCAAGCATCAGGCTGGCATATTTATACTCCAGGTCATTTCAAGAGAGCCAGATTTGTTTAGTCAAGCGTTCATTATTCAATGCATCTATTGATTGATTACTACTTTTCTTATTGGTACTTTTGGATAATATTCATTCATGGATCAATTAGAAATGTTACAGTAGTCTCTTTCCTGTCATTGAGAATTCCCAAACTCTTCATCCTTATTATACCTCCCAGCTGATACTTGCCAAGAAAATACACTTTGGTTGGTTTGTAATGTACTTGGGAATGTAGACTTGCAAAATATAGTTACAGTGTGATACAAACCAAATGTGAATGATTTTTCATTATCAAGTTTTTGAGTTACAATACTGATGCTAAGCTCCAATAGTGTGGCTAGCCAAGAGTTATCTATAAAGATTACTGTATTCCCCCTGAGTTTTCCCTTGGGGAAGCAGAAGGAGAGAAAGTACATTTCCATTATTTAATGTTCGTTTTTACCAAATGGTATGGATAATTCCAAAATAATTGAAAACTGGCAAAATGTAGAGGTAATGTGATAAATATAATTAATATAAAGAAGTAGGATCCTAGATGCAGGGCTGGAAATCGTGAAGTCCATTTACACTGCGTGTTAGAAACCCAAGATGAAACATGTCAGATTGCTTGCCCAAAGTCTCATGTGCTCTATTTTTTTTACTTTATTTTTTTATTAGGTATAACTAATGGGTCTTTATCCCACGGAACAGACATTGAGCATCTTTGCAAGTTATAAATGAAATATCAAAATAACAGTACATCCTCTCAGCTCATACAATATAGAGCATTTTTAACGCTCCAGAATGTAAAGTAAAACTAGAGAAAAAATGGGCAAATAGTGAGCATTCATTACAAAGCCTGGAAACACTAACAAAAACTGTTGGCTATAGCCGATCTGTACTGAGTAAACTTGAAAGATCAGAATAAAACCATGCATTAGTTTTTTTTAAATTTGATTGACAAAAAGATAATGCATAGTCACACATGTATGTGATGATTTCATTTGAATATACTTCAAAAAGATCATAGAAAATGGAATTAAAATGTTTACTGTTGTGCAAAAGATTTAGAACCATGCACAGTTTTTCATAATACACATTCTCCACAAATTCTTCAAAGTCCCCCTTTGTGCATGTATTATATAATGAATACTTGGAAATGTTGCTCCTCTAATCACATCTCAAAAAGAGGTCATCTGACAAATTCCCTTTCTTATAACGGATTTCTAGATATCTTCCCTCCTCATTTCCTATGAAAACAAAACCATAACAGCTTGCAATCAGTAGAATCAGTCATTTCTGGCTAATCTCATATACCATCTGCCATATTCCTGAAGCTTCTGTGCCCCTTCTCCTGAAAACACAACATCTGTAAAATTCTTTGATTCAATATTCATACCCCTCGTTAACAGTGATTATATCTTACAGTTTTCATCAACCATCCAATCTCTAGTTGCTAATCTGTGGTCTCTGGATCACATATTTATGTCTGCAATGCTCACTGTACTGCCATTCTTCTCACATCTAAATCTTCACCCCATTGACACTTCCACTGTTTCATTCTCTCTGACTTCTCTCCTGTCTTCACTTTCTTCTCGGTCCACCTGGGATTTCACGATTCATTATCTGATACAGTCATATGTAAGCACCATCCTCTCTCTGTTCCCCCTGTCTGTCATACCCCAGTGACAAAATTCCTGCTCCTAACCATCTTTACTGTACCCACAATCAAGCAGTTAAATATCATAAAAGAACATGGCAGAGCTTGGCTGAATAGATTAATTTTAAATTCAGAATTTCAAAACTATAATGGACACAAAATGCACGATGGAATTCCCTCTTTGGTTGAAATAAGTTCTGACCCTACAGTAAATTCTCTCTCTTTTTTTCACATAGATTCCACATTCTGCAAGATGCTGGACTTTCCTGACAGTGTGATAAAGACCATCAAACAAGGCATCTTTCACTTCCTCAGTAACCATCTCCATGTTTTCTCTTGCTTCAGTGCAGGAATCCCTTGCCTCTTCTTGAAGCTCAGTCTGTTCATGAGGGCCCACCACATTGCATCCCTTCAGATGTCTCATACCTTCAGCAATGTTATTTCTTATTCATGACTCAACCAACAAACATGAGACTATATACATCGTGATTTAATGAAAGCTCCATAAAAGCATCCGTATTTTGTTTCAAGCAGGAGCTTGAGTGGGACAAGGGCATGATGTGAGACAGGTTTCAAAGAGAAACGAGGCTGTTAGTGAATTATGGAGAAGAGAATAAGGAATACTCACCAGTAGTCTCTTGCAGCCAAGAAGAGAAAACAACACAGTGGCTCAGATCAAAGTGGTGATAGTAGAAATGGAGGGAAGGGATATAGATCAAAGATTTTTTAAATGACTTACAGGAATTGTGCATGCAGGGATTTGATAGGGAGAGAGGAGCTATTAATAAATTATAGACACGAAGAAATTCAGGAGAATATTGTGTTAGAAGTAAGCATGAAGAAGTAAAACTTTGCTTGAGTAAGTTTAGTTTGGAATACTTATTCCCAAGTGGAGACGTACAATAGATAATTGTGTGTACACATAAGTCTGGCACTCACAGGGAACTTAGTGGCAATAAAAATGTTGGAGCTATCAGTATATACCTGTATCTGGTAGAGTTCTGGACATAATCACTCCGGAGAGAAATTCTCCAAATGTTAGAGTCAGTTCTAGAATGTCCTAAACTGCTGTTTGTTTAAAGTATGTCAAACATGTACAAAACTTAAGAAACTACTAAATCACCAGCTAAGCAAAATCTATTGCTATTTTACTAGATTACCTACACTTTCTTCTACTTTTAATAAAGTATTGCAGAAATCACATAAGATCTCTGTATATCTGACTTTGTAATAAAATAAATAAATCTTAAAAAAATTAACACTTTGACTATGACTCACAAGCTTTGTCTGCTTTGTCAACTTCATCCATTATCTTTCTCGTTTCTTTTTTTTTTTTAAATATTTATTATTATTGGAAAGCCGGATATACAGAGAGGAGAAGAGACAGAGAGGAAGATCAAGTCTAATGATTCACTCCCCAACTGAGCCACAACGGGCCGGTGCGCGCCGATCCGAAGCTGGGAACCAGGAACCTCCTCCAGGTCTCCCACACGGGTGCAGGGTCCCAAAGCATTGGGCCGTCCTCAACTGCTCTCCCAGGCCACAAGCAGGGAGCTGGATGGGAAGTGGAGCTGCCAGGATTAGAACCGGCGGCCATATGGGATCCCAGGGCGTTCAAGGCGAGAGGACTTTAGCCGCTAGGCCACGCCGCTGGGCCCTATCTTTCCCGTTTCTTCCTGTGCTCACTAACTCTGGCCTCGTGGCAGCTCCTCAAACATGCTTGTTCTGCCTTGAAGCAGTGGTTTAGTATTCTTTGAATAAGATATTTCTCATGTGACTTTTAGGTCTTGGTTTAGCGTACTTTTCTCAAAGAAATCTATCCAAAACTCCCAGCCATGGTTTCTGTGGTATTTAGCAGAGCACTGCATCTTATCTCTTAAAAAACAAGCAAAAAAAAAAAAAAAACAGAAAAAAACTACATCCAAATAATGTGTTAAGGCTTTATTGGGGAAGTTCCGTCCCAGTACAATGAATATGGAGAAAGGTACGTGAGGCAGGGCAGGAAGGGGAGCAGATATGAGACAATGAGTGTCCGTGTCATCCAGTGAGGATGTACAGCCTCACCCCAGCCCAACTACAAAGGATCTTTCAGAACTGGCTGAGCATCCCATGGGAAATAAAAATATATATCAGCCCTGTCTCAACATTTACCTCTTAATAGATTTCATCCCTGCATGTCTAGCTCATGCCATGGAGTCTCTTACTATTCATTTTGCAACCAACCCTCCCTGCCTTGTAAAGTTCCGCCTGAGTTCTACACTTGGCAAGAGAAGCCAAAGCCCCAGCGTTCAAGCATGGAGGCTATGACCTACATGGAGTCCAGCACATTCTGGCATGTTCTATGTCACACAGAGTGCTGAACATGTGAGAGACAGATGAGATCAAAGGAATCAGAAGAGGTGCTTAACATATGTTAGATACATACCTTCTTGGTTTTGTTCCTGGCACTTTTCACAGATTGTGAGTACCTCTGAGTAGCTGCCACACTCACAAGCGTTTAGTTGAACGCAGGGACACAATGAGCATATCCATAGTGGGATGTCAGAGTGCACAGGATGAGGAAGATGGAGTGTCATCACCACTCCTCATTTTGGAGGTGCAAAAGGTGTGAGCAGTAGCAAAGCCTAGTGAGAGCTGGAGCCTCACGGCACAGCAGATATGAGTGCTGATTTCACTGTCTGCTACTTCTCTTCCAAACCAGCTGCCAGCTAATATTCTTGACAAGGAAGCAGAAGATGGCACAGGTGGTTTGGTCACTGCCACCCATGTAGGAAACCAGATGGAGTTCCTGGCCACATGAGCAGAAGACACCTCTCTCTCTCTTCCTCTGTCTTCCAAAGAAACAAATAAATGAACTTTAAAGATAGAAAGTATGAAAACACTGAACGTGCATAGCATGCTTATTTACTGGTTTTTAAGAAAAACTAAGTTGATGAAATAATATACTAAAAATCATATGGGCCTATCACTTCTCTAATAGAGTTTACAATATAGAAACGAAAAACTTCAGGATGGTCACTCTGTAAGTTTCAACATCTTTACTTCTACAAATATGCTTTAATAATAATAATAATAATCTAAACTATATGTTATATATATGCTATTTAAGGAGAGCATGAAATTAAGCATTTATATAACTACCTACCAAAAAGTGTAAGAAATAAAACATCACTCTACCTGTGAAATATTTCTGAGCCTCTCTTCACACTATTTGCTTTTAATTTGTATTTAAATGTTTATTCCACCTGCAAGTAATTTTTCTGCATTAGATGAAGGGATTTTTTTCTTCTTAAGGATGTATAACCACTACAAATAGAAAGTAGACATGTTTTATTTTAAATAATGTAACTATCTCCTTTAACACATTTCCATTTATTCATGAATTTTCCTCATTTTGTTCCACTGATCATGTGTCTACTGATCCTACATTGAATAATTTTAATAATTTAAAAATAATCATTGATAACTTTATAGAGAGATATTGTCTGCTTCTTACATTTTATGGATGCTTTGGTAATATTGCCTCTTTGTGCATCTATACTAATTTTATGATCATCTCATCCAACTCCATTAAAATTCCATTGTAGTTTTTGTTAAAATTTGTGTTTTGAGGAAAATTGTTGCTAATAAATACTTTGAGAAAAGTATGCCTCCCTGTTTCTCTGGCTCACATCAATGTCTTTCCACGTTGCACTGTGACAATAACTTTCACAAGAACTGTCCATCTCTTAGTAATCATTGTCCCTAAGAAACTTCTACTATTTTCAATAATAGGTTCATCCACCCAGCCCATATTCCAAATGTTAACTTTTAACCACTGATCTTGTATCTGCAACACTGGAACATATTTTATTAATTTTAATATACTGTACATGTTTAATTCTTTTACATTATAATTTAATAATCATAGTTCTGTTTCTTTCATCTCAAGCATTTTTATTCTTTTATTTTGCACTAACTTGGATCATTTTAAAAAGTATTACATAGATGCAATAGTGTTTTGTATTTTAAAAGGTAATATTGTTATGGTACCAATTTTCTGTTTTTAACTTTATTTCATAATAATGTTATTAACAAAGAATTAAAAGCAGTGCCAGGTGTGGGTCTTGGTATGGTGGTTAAGTCACAAGCTATGACACCTGTGCCTTGTATCAAAACACCTATTTTGGCTCCAGCTGTAACTCCAGTTCTTATAAATGTGTACCGTGGGAATCAATAGGTGACGGGTCAAGCAGCGAGATCCAGCCGGCCGTGGGCATGCTCTAGATTGGTCTGAACTCCCAGCCGGACGGGTAGAGACTTGAAATAAAATGGGAACTCCACAAAAGGAGAGACGGTAGAAGGAAGGGAGGGAGGAAAGTGAAGCTAGAGGAGGCAGTTGGTTATGAGATCTGCTGTTTGTTCAACAACGCTCTTTCCATGATTTATGTTCTAAAATGTCCATTTAACAAACACATTATATCAGAGCTGAACTGCGTAGTGGAGAATAGCATACCAGGAAGTGAAGATACATTGCAGCAGGCATTTCTACTTCCAAATAAAAGGAGGACTCCCAGTGAAGCAGTGGAATATACTTTGACTATATGATACTAGAATTTCTACTTTGTCCATACTTTCAATGCCAGGGAAAAGGGTAGAGGAAGGGAGGACTCCAAATGCCTAAAAAAAACTGTTTCATGGAAAATATTAAAAACAATATGAAATACTTTGTTTTACAATTTTAGTCTTCCTTTTATATACCAAATATCCCTGCTAACATTTTCTTCTGGCTCCCCAGTAGAGGAGCAATTGATGTCTGTCATATCAGTAAGCCTTCAAGGGGGCTTTAATGACCCAACTTGAGTCTTTGAGTCCTTGAGAAATAAGCTTACATAAATATAAGATTCCCATATTCAGCATTTTTCACTTCTGATGTTTCCACTATGTGAATTTTTCAGGCAGGTAAAGCTTGATCACTTAAATTCATAAAAAAGTATATATTGAATCATTTTGATTGGAAACTTTCTTAAATGTATTGCAAACTCATTTCCTTACTAAACAGAATGTTCTTGACATAAGTAAATCTTTTCTTGATGACTCAGGGCCATAGGATGGCTCAAATAAAGCAATGCCCTCAGGGATGAGTGTGGTACTAAGGGCTGTGTGACCGGGACGCAGGAAGCCAGGCATTTCCAGTTAGTCTGCCTTCTGTCTTCACTCTTTCTGACACCTGTCACTTTCCTGCACACCTGCTTCTAATAGCCCCCTACTTCGCTGCTTCTAATTTGTTATCCTCTGTCACCTTGGAAGAATGGCTGGTTGCCAAGGGAAACAAGGAAAGCAAAGCTATGAAATCAGTACCCTGAATATCCCTGGCTCTAGCCGGAGAGAGGATGGTTTCATTCTTTGCCTCCAGATTAGGTTACAGAGTACAGGTGTTAGACAACTATCTTCCTTAGGGTTCACAGACCTGGCTAGGGTACCGAGGACATTATGCTTTTGAAAATATAACAAAAGGAAAAGAGCTGGATAAAGGCTAAAAGACAAAAATCATTTGTTGGTGAAAATTAATAAGGACCCTCTCCTGTGTGAAGAGTTAGTGAGACTCAGTGCATTCCTCATATAGAGAGTGCCCTCACTGGGGTCCACCGTAAGTGTACTTAGTTAAATGGGACTGTGCAGAGTCTATTGGAGTTCAAAGGAAGAATGCAGTTAGCAACAGGCTCTGGTCAGCAATGTTGTTGAAAATAACCGATAATTTTAATGCTTATTTGTTCTCATTAGAAATGTGACAATTTAGGGAAAGCAAAGACTGAAATTCTTGATGAAATACAACGGCTAGATCACCAGATGTTGAGGATGGATAGGAACTTCCAAGTATGACTAATTAGTTCACTGAATGGCTGTTGATAACTATGTGCTTCTCATAACCTGCATTAGTCAGCTCTGTGTTGTATACAGTGATGTATGCGAAACAAGCTACTTATGAAGGAAAGAGGTTTATTTTCATGGTTCTGGATGTTCACAGCCCAAGATTAAGTGAGTTCATTTTCATCTGTTGGTGATGGCCTTGCTGACAGAGTTCCAAAATTGGGCAGTGCACGTCGGACATAGAACTGTGTCTATATCCATGGAATACCTTGTGAAGCCACCAAAATTTAATCATGGGTGAGCCATCCTAATACCAATCAGTCATTTTCCAAAAGCTTAGTTCCAAATACAATTATTGGATAAAGCTTCCGCCCCTTTAGTGCCATTAGCACAAACTTTGGAGACAAAGCCTTTAACACGTGGGTCTTGAAAGCATTCAACGACCGTGGGCTAAGATACTGCAGAACATGATTATTTCTGGCAATGTTGAAACACAAGGTGCTTAGATTTCTTCCAGAGACTTTCTCCCTTGGTTAGCTGAGGACTAGATCTCCAAGGTCCACACTTAATGTTGCTAAAAGTCTGACAACTTTACTCACCTGCTTTAGTCCTTTTGGCCCCAGTTACCTTTCCTTTACTGTGCTTGTCTGTGACCCAGCAGGTTGCCTGTATAGAAAGCATAAAGTCCCCTTTAAGTGAATGTTTGACTCAATAGTTAGGACATTGCTTGGGACACAATGAGTACACCCTACGTTGGATTCCCTAGATTCTTGTCTTTGCTTTGCCTTCCAACAAGCTTCTCACTAAAGTTAATCTTAGGCATCAGATGATAATTCAACTAATTTGGTCACTGCCAACTGCATGAGAACCCTAGATTGAGTTCTTGGCTTCTGGCTTTGCCCTGGCTGATTTGGGGGAAGCTGAACAGTAAATTAGCAGGTGTTTGTTGATTTACTCAAAATTTAGAGACATTACTCCCTAAAATTTCAGAAGAAAGTGATGTTCTAACTCAGTATATCTAAATCGGAATTCAGCCGGAGGGGTAGATCATGAAAAACTCCTGTGTACAAAGGGTGTCTACCACTTCCACAGCACTAACAGGAGTGAAAACTTCAAGCCTGTTTTCACTTCTGATAAAGAAATGAAAATGAGTGAACCTTTTCTCAATACGTATTTCACATTGATCCTACTTTCATTCACTAAAATAAATTTTCTATAAACCTCAGTAACAAATTGTTTGCTATGTTTCTAAACTCATGTTCAATAGACACAACTGAGAAACAACTGGTCTTTGAACAGATTTTTTTTTTAATGCTAGTGAGGCTCTGGCCACTAAAAAGAGAAGTTTGAGACAACTTCCTCCAAAAGCTTTTGATTATAAAGTGAGAGAATAGAAGCTGCTGTTGAAAGTCTGGCTTGTACCATCAAGACATTCCTTTGTTCAATGTGAGAGTTTCAAATCTCAATAAACTTCTTTTGCAATACATTTATATTTCAATTGTTTCCACTCTTCCTACTTTTCTTAGAAGTTTCTTGGCACCGTGATTTAAAAGGAGATCTAAGCTTTGAGGCATAAATGGGAGTAAAAACAAGGAAATATTTAAACTTAAAAGCAAATGTCAGCATCCCTTATACTTTTGTTCTTATAATTTTTTGTGCTATGAACACTTAACAAATTCTGCCCTCTTCACATTCTTTTTTATGTATACACTATCAGGGGACTCAAAAAGTGCATGGTATATGTCATTAAAAGATAAAACTATTTGGATGCAAAGATTTTCTGAAATCCATTCATATGAGACACCTTCAAAATGTTCAACACAATAAAAAATGTGTACAGGTTTCAAGAGATTTTGCACCAAAATAAACATATCACTTAATTTCATTTTACTTTTAACTGTGGATGCAATGTTGTATAGTATTTCTTTAATAAATTTCTAGAATAGATTCCCCTGTACTCTGTGACTGTATACCTGTTAGTAAGGGCTCTGTCATACATCTCTCTCTCTCTCTGTTTGGCTGCAAAAGCACTGTGACAACGTGGACGGATGGACAGTGGCACTGATCCAACAAAGACCTACTGGTGACCCAGATTGATGAGTTTCCCAAGGAGTTTCCTGGGATCGGCATCACCGTGAACCAAATTTGTATTCAGTCATTTGTAGAAGATTTGCTTGCTCTTCATTTCAAGGAGGTTTTGAAGATTTGCATACAGTCTATTTTGAAGTTGGTATGATTAGGATTGATTTGTTTCTTCTCTTATTCTCACCTGCAACTCTTTGAGAAGTATCATCAAATACATTTTTTTCTATACATTTTTTTTGTATTCTATATTAACTATCACATATCAGAAAAAACATGGTATTTATCTCTTTGGGACTGGCTTATTTTACTAAATACAATGGTTTCCAGTTGCATCCATCTTGTTGCAAAGACGGGCTTTCACAGGAAAATCATCGCAGTGCCTGAAAACTCATTTGACCACGCTCTTTCATTATTGTATTCTAACAGTGATTTTTTTTTCCAAGATCCAGCCATAGTCCAGAAGATTCCGAGTCTTCCCAATCTTGCTATATGAGCTTATCTACACAAATAGCACTTTGAGAAAGTCCTGCCGTATTCTTCAACCTAGAGCTTGGTTTTGTATTTAGAAAATAATAGTGTAGCTTCAGGACTAAGAAGATGCAAAGAGCCTTTGAATCTGCGGGGTTTTTCAGAATCTCACTTGCTGTGCTTGTGATTGGGGGAAGAGAGAAGCAGAAAGAGTGTACTGATTCAGTGTTCATTATGGGAAATGACATGATTGTTTATCACTGAGTAGGCAGAAAGGACCTCATGAATTCTAAAGGCAGTCTGCCTTCCTTGGGAGATGTCAGTATATCTTTCAGTGAAAGCTTGGTTCCTAGCATGTCTGGTGGGAAAGATTAGATTAGCTTTCTATTTATTCCAATTGGCAAAATAAAATCTTCCTTGTGAACATGGAGGTTTGGGACCTGTACATAATTTAACGCAAGGGATGAATGGCCCCGTCTCACACAGGGACTCACCTTCCCATAGCAATGTGATTACCTTTGGAGCACCAAGAGCTGCGATGGCTGTTCCTATTGACATTCCGCAGCCCTTACAGCATGCAATTTTGTCTTTTCTCACTCCTGGAGAATGCAGTAGAATACAAAGATATTTTGCTCACAATGTCATTATATGGAAAAAATAGTCATGGTGACCAATTTTTTTAAAGATCTATTTTATTTTTATTGGAGAGTCAGATTTACGGAGTGAAGAAGAGAGAGAAAGATCTCCCATTCGCTGATTCACTGCTCCAGTGGCAGCAATGGTCAGTGCTGAATCAACCTGAATCCAGGAGCCAGGAGCTTCTTCCAGGTATCCTGAATGGGTACAGGGACCCAAGTCCTTGAGCCATACTCTACTGCTTTCCCAGGCCACAAGCATGGAAGAAGGGAAGCGGAAGAGCTGGGAAACAGATTGGCATCCACATGAGATCCCAGGCATGCAAGGCAAGGACTTTAGCCAATAGGCCACTGTGTCGGGCCCCAGGGACCACTGTTTAAATTATTAAACATTCTTATTGATTGTTTACAAATATTTATGTGTGTCAGAGTGGCAAGATTAAATTTCATTGTCTTCATGTAATTGCCAAAGTAAAAATGGATTCAATAGTCCCTTCTGCCTTCTCCCACACTCAAGAGGGCACCCCAAAAGTTCATTTTGAAAATGAAATTAAGATACATGTTTTCTATGAACTTGTGAGAATTATTCTTATTCATGGGCTTAAACATTTTTGCCCAAAATAAGGTTATTTTTCAGTTATGTTTCCCATGAACTTTCGAAATACTCTGTAGATATACACACAGACACGTACATTTATAATTTTCTTGCCTCTTTTAAAATGTAATCCAGTAGCTTTTATTATACCAATTAGTCCATGCCTGAATCAACCGTGAGACAAATTCCTAGTTCGCTCCCCAAACAGAAAAACTGTAAGCTAATATGAAGCCTTTCAATTAAACATGTGTGGTTTTTCCCTGCGGCTATTAACTAGCACAAGGGACTGTTTTCTCATCACATTGAAGTTCCGCCTCCACAGAAGGAGCCACGCTGCCGATTGGAACCTCTGGACCTATGTATCCCCTTCTGCCTAATAGAGAAGAAATGTGAACTGGCATACAAACTGAAGTAATAGTTTGGGCATGCTTAATGCAGCTTCCTTTTTTCGTTTGGGAAAATGGCTGTCTCAAGAAACAAGTTCATCTTCTGTTACAGAGCTATGCTCTGTGTAGAACAAGAAGGCTTACCCGAACTTACGTTGCCTGGAAATGGGTAAATTGGCTTATTCCCCAGGTTCTTTGGCAGTCCCTTTCGGATCCTACATTAAGCTACTTTGTCCAATTTCCACTTACAATGGAGTTTCCTAATTGAGATTCCATGGTTGCTTCAGGACATACCTCTAATCTCAGGGTGGTAGGATATGATTTTGTGGTCCCAAAGACTCCACAGCATTCATCACTGACCACAAGAAGTCTCATATCTCCCTTCTAGTTTCCATAAGTATATTACCATTGTCTACATGTGCCCTGAGGCTAAGCCACTATTTGGAAAACAGATATTTTACTGGTAATAAAAATTGTATCCTTATTTTTCCATGTCCTATTTTTGTTTTTATTTGTGCAGCCTAGGAAAGGAAACTTCTCAGCTGCCTCCAAGATGTCCCCTGTGGTCCTGACCAATCCGTCTTTATCCCGTTTGCCCTCCTCCTAAGACCGATCTTTCATTTTTATCTACAGGAGTCCAGTCTTCACTCCGTGAATGCATGTTTTGGGGGTACTCTTAGTTTTCAACATTTTCTCACATTCTTCCTTTCTTTTTTTTTTTTATTGCTTTCATTTTAATTAATTGCATTGACAATTTTTTCACAAAATCTGTGTCTACTAAAACATTATAGTAGATCCCTTAAATATAGTTTTATGCAACAATTATACCTTAACACAAATGAATAAGTAGTACTGCCCAAAAAAGAAATATAATTTATTAGCCAAAAAAATGAATGAAATAAATGCACACATTAATAGTAGGCTGACTTATGACATGGGTGCCAGGAACAAACAGTTAGGAAAATATTATCAATATGATGTTGGCAAAGCCTAGGTAGTTAAATACAAATGAATGGGGATTCTATCACTATAATCCAAATCAAATCAAAATACATTAGAAAAAAATAAAATTAATATTTGATTCTTGACACTGGTCTGAGCAGCAAATGTTTGAACGGCACAAAAA
The DNA here is from genome assembly GCF_030435755.1 of Ochotona princeps. Classification (NCBI taxonomy): domain Eukaryota; kingdom Metazoa; phylum Chordata; class Mammalia; order Lagomorpha; family Ochotonidae; genus Ochotona; species Ochotona princeps. The sequence goes on along the minus strand of NC_080835.1, from coordinate 111,751,746 downwards.
TCTACATTAGATTTTATATATAAGTAAGATACTATAATATTTTCCTGACTCTTCTGGTTTATTTCACTTAGCATGATGTTCTGTCATTTCATTCATATTATAGTAATCAAGATGATTTCTATGCTTTTTATTTAAATCTAAGTAATGCTCCACTTCATGCCCATGTATGTATATAGATCTGTAAGCTTAGTGTTATCAAAAATGCTTAGGAACATTCTTTCTTTCTTTGCATCATGTAGCATTGTCACTATGTGACCACTGTCTTCACCATTTGCTTGCACTTCTTTGAAATAGTCAATAAATCTCAACAAAGAACATGGTGTGTAGCATGAGTTCTGGGACCTGATAAACTTCGTGTGAATTCTCAGTTAAAGATTGCTTTTGACCTGGGAAAACAGAATCTGCAACCCTTAGGAATTTCAGGTTGCTTCATTAGTCATATAGGGATAAATTATTCTCTTATCCAGATTGTGAGAATTAAATGAAACTAAGTGTGTATATAGTACTTCTGTTTTATGATCATAAGTTGTTTTAATCAAAGCAAAGATGTACAAAGAAGTTAGAAACTTTGCAAGGTAAGGTGTCCTACGATATCTGCTATTTTGTTAAAAATATAACAGCACTTTTTATCATTAAATCATAGATGATCAAAAGTCAGAAATAAAAGTAAAAATGTGTCATTTGTGTGTGTTGGTGCATGCTGTTATATTTTTAAAAATTTGTAAAACTGACAGAAAAACTTCAGTAGCTAGCAGGCAAAATGTTTCTAATTTAGTAGCCTGAAGTTATTAGGTATAACGGGAAGCCACTTTCCATATGTCAATCATTTCTGGGAGTGTCAGTGTCTTACAGAATGCTAGAAAAAATTGTGTTGATCGTCTTGGTCATGAATCATAAAGAAATCTCGCTGTCTATGTACCATCCAAAGAAAAGGCAGCACTGAAGCATTTTAGGACCATTTCTATTTTTAAAAAAATCACAAAAATTCTCCCAGAGGGAGAGAATTATTCACTGTGAGAATTAACTGATATGAAACACTCATTCCCTAATGATGCCAATGACAGATATCATTTAAAAACAACTTTTGTGTGCACATTGCCTTCAACTGTTAAGAAAATGTTTATAGGGCCCCGGCAGCGTGGCCTAGCGGTTAAAAGGCCTCGCCTTGAACGCGGCGGGATCCCATGTGGGCGCTGGTTCTAATCCCGGCAGCTCCACTTCCCATCCAGCTCCCTGCTTGTGGCCTGGGAGAGCAGTCGAGGACGGCCCAATGCTTTGGGACCCTGCACCTGTGTGGGAGACCTGGAAGAGGTTCCTGGTTCCCGGCTTCGGATTGGCGCAGCACCGGACATTGTGGCTCACTTGGGGAGTGAATCATCGGGTGGAAGATCTTCCTCTCTGTCTCTCCTCCTCTCTGTATATCCGGCTTTCCAATAAAAATAAATAAATCTTTAAAAAAAAAAGAAAATGTTTATATTTATAAAGTGTATTTTGATCTCAAACAAACTTGTGCTATTTGGTCTTACAATCTACAATGTGAAAAATAAAGAAATGCTAGATAGGTAGAAAAGAGCCTTAAAGAAATCTGTGCAAAACTATATAACAGTTGAAAACTGAAGCAACCTGATATTTCTTTTAGAGATTTATTACATTTATCTACCGGTTTCATTTCTGATGAGTCATATTTTGTTACTATTTAATTATTAATTGAGCATTCTTCCTTAATAAGAGCATTTTTATACAGAATGGCATAAAAATCTCCTTTTCAACTATAGTAATCATGGTCAATATTTTGAAAATGTATCAAGACCACAGATAAGATTATCTATTCAGACCCAGCGCGTCGGCTCACTGGCTAAGTCATCGCTTTATACACACCAGGATCCCATATGGACACGGGTTTGCACCCCACCCACTTCCAACCCAGCCCCCTGCTTGCAGCCTGGGAAAGCAGTGGATGATGGCTCAAAGTCTTGGAACCTTGGAATCCTGCACCTGTGTGGGAGACCCGGAAGAAGCTCCTGGCTGCTAGCTTCGGATTGAATCAGCTGCAGCCTTGCAGCCACTTGGGGAGTGAAGCAGTGACGGAAGATCTTTCTGCCTCTCCTTCTCTCTGTAAATGTGCCTTCCCAATAAAAATAAATGATAAAAATTTAAAAGCTTATTTTTTAACATCATATAATATCTGAGTACCAATTCATTTATTTCTCACAACTATTCTACAAGATACATTATTGTCTTTTAAATAAAATAAAAAAGAAACAAAAATATGAATCCATGCTTTTGTAGCCTCAATGCTAATTTTGTAGCCTATGCTATTTCTGTCTTCATACCTCATTTTCCACAATGAGTCTCTAGAATCCCTTCCAATCCTAATCCAGAGCCCAAGCAGCAAAGAGCACAGAGTGCATCCATAAATATCCTTGGCTCACCCCAGAGGAAACATGTGGGAAAAGTTCAGCTGTTCTAAGAGCAGCACTCAACACAGAAGAGTCCCCAAGGTAGGCGTTGCAGTGCTCAGGATGAAGCCACTGCTTGCAAGTAGAAGCATCCTGAATGGGCGCTAGTTCAAGTCCTGGTCACTCCACTTCCACCAGCTCCCTGATGATGTACCGGGGGAAACAGCAGAAAGGTAGTGCGAATCTCTGGTCCCTGTACCCATATAGCAGACCTGAACGCAGTTCCTGACTCTGGCTTCAGCCAGGTTCAGTTCACAGCCATTGTGCTCACTGGGATATGAACTAATGGTCTCTCTCTCTCTTTCTCTCTCTCTCTCTCTTTCTCTCTTTCTCTCTCTTCTTCTCTCATCCTGTCTATGAAAAATCAAAACGAAGAGTTCCAAGGGGTCAGTGAACCCAGACTATCAAGTATGCATAAGAGTCCCATCTGGCAAGGCTGCTAATTCAAGGCACATTTTCAGGGTTTCCTAACGTTCATATACTACTGCACCATCAATCTCATCAGCCTCTGCCATAATCTTTAAGAAGAGGATCCTGAAGTGCAGTTAGAACACACCATATTTAGTACAGAAAAACATGTATAACATAAAGAATAGTGCCTCTGATTGAAAGGAAAAGGGAAATCCTAACCAGCCGCCTTATTTCTCCTCAATGCAAAGACAAAAAATGTCCTTTGAACAGAACATCAGAGAAGCTGAAGTTTCAATGTGCAGCAGTTAGCAAAGGATCAGACATCTCTGTACAAACTATGAAACAATAACTAATTCACTTTCTAATGTGATTTATGCTTTCAAAAAATTAATGTGTACCTGGCATTCTTACCATATACATGCTTTTGATAATGGTTCAGGTATAATTCAGGGAATATGGGAATATTGCAATGTCAGATCAATTAATGCAGATATACTTGCTACCTCAATGGAAAACATACTTCTGGTATTAGTGATCATACGTGCAAGAGGAATAAATAGTTGGAATATGTTTATACTACATGCTTCATTATTTAAATCCGAAACCAATCCATTGGCGTGCTATTTAAGAGACAGGAGATGAAAGAAAAACCAAGAGACTTTTCTGTAAGTGGATTTAACAATCATGTTGGAGAAACCAGGCTGACATCAATGAAGTCGTCACGCACCCAGCTACTGATGTAGAGTGAAAATTCTTTCTTGGGAAATCACATCCTAAATTGGACAAATAAGATACTGTGTGAAACAAGTGGAATGAAACCAGGCGGGCTGATAAGATCGTATTCCGGCATGACTAACATAATGAGGACTTTGAGCCATCTTTAGACATCATGAAATATTTTAGCAGTACCTTTTGGGAGTAAGTGAATGTTGCAAAGTGGGAAGTGGGATGCAATCCTGCCAGATCCTGGCTCTTTTGATCTTGCGTTATCTAACGGGCTGTTTTTCCTTGTCCATTCCAAATCTTTAATAGAAAATCTTGAACAATCATAATAAGGAGTGATGATATCCTAGACCTAAATGCCTTAGGTATGACACCTTACACTGCTAAGCATTTGAAGAAAGATATTCTCTGCCAGCTTTCCCACACTGCAGATTATTCTTTTTTTTTTTTTTTTTTTTTGAGACTCTATGCTTTATATAGCCTAAGGATAAACCTGGCACCTTTAAAAAAAATCCATGAGCCAATTAGCAGAGAAGGGAGCAACAGTTCCTCAGCTTCCAACAACACACAGATTCTGGTATGAACCCCACAGAGAGAAAGCAACACGGTATGTACTCTTAATGCAAAACTGCATATCTATTCTCTTTGCGATCTTGAAGCAAAGGCCCAAGGAGCTTTCCTGGCTTCCCAAGGTTACCATTCACATCTGAAATGGATGGAAAGATTTGTGTAATATGTTTCTATTGGTGCAAGCCAATCAAAGATCTCTTATAATGCAGATTTTTATAACAACCATTTACACTTTGCTTTTCTTCTTGTTGTTGTTGTCTTTTGAGAATGAGAACAAGAAAAGGAATTATTTTACTTGAGAATAAAATCCCACGAGAGAGTATATTTTTACACTGAACTAAAAGATACCAGGATGCATAAGTTCTCACATATTTATCCTGAGACTTAAGAAATTTGTCTTCCTCTATATAAATTAGTTCTGGTTTGATGATGAGAAGATCATGGCCCTCCTTTTGGAGATCACAGTTCAACATGGGCTCGTTCAGTTTTCAAGAAGTACAACTAACAGCCTGTATTTGCTAAAGAGTGCATAGATATGAAGAGATGCCTTCCCTGCTCCCTCGAGTTGAGTGCTTTGAGACAGTCATCATTCATACATTCTCAATTTGCAGGTTATAGTTATTGGCTGGTCTTACAGATTTTTGACAGAAACAAAACATTATCACCCATGAAGTGCTTTGGAATTTTTTTAGATGTTTTAAATGATTAAGCGTGGTATTATAGTCTGATGAACAAGGGGATTTACTGTTTGCAATGTTCGCCAAAATGAAAACGTATTCAATTCCAGATGTCAGAGCATCTATCCTATCACAACTGAGGAGCGTGGGTAAGACCGCTCCATAGCAGTCCCAGGCTTTAGTTGCACCCTGTCCCCTGAACTGATTCTCCAGAATGACCCTGCACAGCAGCTGCGCTAGGGACAATGTCCACCACCCCGGGCTAGAAAGAAACAATCTGACAATCTTAATGTTTTCACCATCAAGGAACAATTTTCACTTACACCCAGTTTCGTGCTGTCTGGGTTTTTTTTTTTTTTTCTTCTGTATGCAGTACAAAATCTAGAACCCAGATATTATTTAACCATCTATATGTATAATTATATAGAATGAGTAAATGCTAGCCCCAGCTGAGACGTTTTCAGCTATGAATCAGAAGACAACGTGGTAAAGCCCTGAAGGTGCTTCTTAAACTTCTTCTTGAGATCATACAAATAATTCTGACTCACAGTTCACAAACAAACACAATTACACGGTGAAGCCTGGTTTCACCAGAGGACATACATGTAAGCCACAGTAAAGGGAGGCATTTTGTCAGGATTTTGAACAATAATACAACTTGCTTTTGGGGAAATGGGATGGGTGGTTCAAAAGTTCATGAAAAAATAGAACTAAAAGGTAAGTTTACTTTGATGCAAAAGAGGTTTGAATCTCCACATAGATTTGTCACATGAACACATGTGACAAATCTTCCAAAATAAGCTCTCAAAAGCAAATCCACGACCCATCATGAACCTCTGAGAGGCTATCTCACACACTCTCCTGGACACCAGTGCAGAAAAATTATATATACACTCAACCAGAATAAAAGGCAATCAGATCAATTTTGCTGAGGTTTAAAACAGATTTCTGTCTCTATGAATTCTTCACATCTGAAAGCTTTTCTAGTTCATGCATCTTCTTGCAGGTAAGTTTGGCTTAGCAAAAAATTCCCAGATATACAATATTCTAGGTTCCTTTTCTCCATATATAACTGCTCCCACTTGGTCAATAAGCGTGAATGAATAATCATTAAGATTTTATTTTGAGAAGTTACCTTTTCCATCTGTTCTTTCCCTTAGAGACTGGGTTTCACTTTGGACCCATTATTGATCAATAAATAATCCTTACACTGAGCAAACTATTTTTGTAGGCTTTTATTGCATTATTTAAAAAAACTATTTACATTTTATTAACGTAAAGAAAAGAGATTTAATGTAGTTCATAGATAAAATGCTAAGAATTATTGAAAACCTTCTTTCTACCCGCTTCCTTCTTCATTCCTCCCTTCCTTCCTGCCTTCCTTTTCTTTTTCTTTCCTCCCTTCTTCCTTCCATTTTTCATTCCCAGTTTCCCTTTCTCTTCTGTTTTCCTTTTAAATTTTTAAAAGATATATGTATTTTATTTCAAAGTCAGATATACAGAGAGGAGGAGACAAAGAGAGGAAGATCTTCTGTCTGTTGATTCACTCCCCAAGCAGCAGCAACGGCTGGAGCTGAGCCAATCCAAAGCCAGGAGCCAGGAGATTCTTCCAGGTCTCCCATGTGGGTGCAGGGTCCCAAGGCTTTGGGCCATCCTCAACTGCTTTCCCAGGCCACTAGCAGGGAGCTGGATGGGAAGCAGGGCTGCCGGGATTAGAACCAGCACCCATACGGGATCCCGGGCGCGTTCAAGGCAAGAATTTTAGCCATAAGGATACCGTGCTGAGCCCTTCTTTCTAAATTTTTGATATAACATATTTAAATCTTACTTTATAACAGCTTAGTATTCCACAAAATTCAAAAAGATGAAGAAGTAAACATTAAAATGATCATAGTTCTGCAGGAATATAGACAAGGGCTATAAATAATGATCAAAGTGCCAATTTTAATAAGATAGAAAACATTTTGTGTATGATAAATATGATACTTACCTTTTTGAATCTGACTTATTTCATTAAGCATAATGGTTTCCAGTTATAAACATTCTGTTATAAAAATTAGAATTTCCAGGGCTTGCAGCAGGCTTACTTACCAGGGGAACTCTGGGGACACCACTTGGGCTGCTGCTTACACTTGTGAGCATGAGAGCTGGTACTGAAGGCAGGCCAGTCAGGGCAGGACTATAATACCCATCTTAGCATGTGACCTTGTTCTGTGGGTGGCCCAGACTGGGCCAGGCTACTGCCTGCTGGCATACGCAAGAGTCAGATGGGTGTGGGCCAACTGTGGAAAGTCACAACACCCACTGGCAAGTTCTGGCCTGGGAGCATTTTATGCCAGGATGGACTACAGTATCCCCTGGCAAGGGCAAAATCTGGGACTGGGAGTGAACCTGGTAGGTGAACTGTGGGCACTGTGCTGCTAGGCTGCAACTCCAACTGGTGAGCCCGAGAGCCAGGACTGGGGGCGGGCCAGGCTGGACAGGCAGTGGCACCCATGGGCATGCAGGTGGAATGAGTATTGGAGTGAGTCAGGTTAAATTAAGCCACAACATCCATGGGTGTGCACAGGAGCCAGGTGGGATATGAGATAGGCTGGGCTAGGCCACATCACATGCCAGCATGTGCAAAAGCCAAGGCTGTGGGTGGGTCTAGTAGGGGTTATTTGCAGCACCCCTTCCTAGGCCATGAGACCTGTTGATGCGCATGAAGGCCAGGCCTGTGGCAGGTTGAGCTGGGCTAGACCACAGCACCCATCAGTTTGTGTGAGAGATGGGTCTGGGAACAGAACTGACCAGGAAGCTTCATTCTCCAGTACCTGCATTGGCTGGTGCGGGTGATGGTTCAAGCCTGAGCCTGAACTAGCTGGCACACATGAGTCAAGTTTGAGGTCCTCCTAGCAAGGTTTCCAGAGGGACTCAACTTCTAGATCACTGTACTCCAACGCTGGCCACAGGGAAAGTCACAACGTATGGGATCTGCCCTTGGAGCCAATAGCATATATTGGGACAGGGCCTCCTCATTTGCTGATTCCATGGACAGCATACACATGCGCGCACAGAAGGCATGGCCTCCAGCACATCTAAGCCAGCAGGGAACATGAACTGCCTCATCAGAGAATGGAAAGTAGAACCAGTTAGACAACTTTCCTTCCAAACTTTGCAGCAAATTACGGAGTCTGTGCATGCACTAAGGTAGACTTTGTCTATGCATAAGCTTTGAAAAGATTTTTTTAACCCTGTAGGAATGAAACCAACAACTTATTAGAACCAATAAAATCACTCAAGTAACATTCTTCCCCACATCTGAGTCTCTAAAGTATCATCAATGGCCATTCCCCATGCATGGATGTTGATCTAATTTGACAGTAAGCGGCGGTCCCTTCCCTTTCTCCTCAACCTCCAGCAGACACAGGAGATAACAAAGAAAACAATTGAAACATTGTCCCGCTCATCTTCCTCCACACCTCAACTCTCCCTTCCCTAACCAGAGGCTCAAATGGGCATGCATCCCTCTGAATTATGTAAACAACATTAAAAATAAAAAAGAAAAAAGAAAAATTAATGGGATCCCATTTTATGGGTAAGACTTCCTAAGGCATGCCACACTTTTCCATGTATTCTTTATCTAGACATCAGTTATGAACATCTAGGTTGATTCCATATGTGAGTCTCTCTGAACTGAACTGCTAGAATCATGAAAGTCTGGATAACCAATTTACTGAGTGATTTCCATTCCTTTGCTCATATTCCCTGGGGTAGATTCACTGGGTCAAATTGAAGATCTGTTATACGCTCCCTGAAGACTTCAGTATCTTCATCCTCAAACTGATTCATTCTGGAATGAAAGTGTTACCTTAGGCACAGCACAACAGCCCAGTGGCTAAAGTCCTCACCTTGCAGCCATTTTGATCCCATATGGGTGATGGTTCTTGTCCCAGCAACCCTGTTTCCCATCCAGCTGCCTGCTTGTGGCCTGGGAAAGCAGTCGCAGACGGCCCAAAGCCTTGGGACCCTGCACCCGCATGGGAGACCAGGAAGAAGCTCCTGGCTTTAGATCAGTTCAGCTCTGGCTGTTGCAGCCATTTGGAGGGTGAGTCAGCAGATGGAAGAGCTACTTCTCTGTTTCTCCTCTCTCTGTATATCTGACTTTCCAATAAAAATAAATAAAATCTCAAAAAAAAAAAAGAGAGAAAATGTAATCTTTAACACTTCTAAATGTATTTCTACAGACATGAAGCTTAGATACATCTTTTAATGATACTATCAACTCAGTCATTTAGGCTTCTATCATTCTATTAGTTTTCTTCTTTACTTTTTCCTTCACTCAAATCCATAAAACAGTCACCAGTTTCTGTTAACTATTCATACATATTTCCTCTATATGAAATTTTCTACTATTTCATGTTCCAAAACATGCCTTTTCAAATGTAAAGAGCACCCTACTTAAAAGAAATATGGATAAACCATGCACAATGTAGAAAAATTTAAGAACTTTAAAAATAAATTTGAAAATACTTTTTGTATTTTTTATTATTATAAAGAAAGTATATTCATAGATTTCACAGATTAAAATCTAGCAGTTCACTCTATTTTTCTCTCTCAATCCCCTGTCTTTCCTTTTTTCTTTGAATTTTTGTAATTTTTATTGTTCATTTTATTTCTACCTTCCTAATCTATACCTTTTACTTCTTTAGAATTCCTTACTGCATTAGATTTGGATTCGAATGATATTCAAATTTAATACTGAATGGCAACTCACACAAGAATCAGGTCTGGGAATGTCTCAGGTGAAGTTTCTTTGGAGATTCCCTCCATCTGAACTGCTGATCTTAGAACCCCAACCATGAAGAGACTATGTCGGCCAGTGGACTCTGAATAGGTTTCGTTGCGATTGGAACTGAGAGATTGGCAGCAATCCAGAACTGATGAACTATCAAAATTGTTTGAGCAGGACGTTCGGAACGCGCGTCCCATTGGGGATCTGGGATGGGCAGGAGGTTGGGTGGGGTTTTTCCTTTTGTTTCTCCCCTGACCCCAGACAGGGAAAAACGATAATATTAGTGTGGAAACAATGGTATTGCCCACGTTCACCCTGTAGCCCTTGACCCTTTGTACCCCAATCAACTAAGAAAGATTATTAAAAAATAATTAAAATATACATATATATATATATAATAATACTGAATGGCACATCCTTGCCTTATGGGGAAGCTTCTAGTTTCTTATCATGAAACACAATGTTTACTGTGGGATTTCTGTAAATATTTTATCAGGTGAAGAAATCTCCCTCTATTCCACTTTACTGAAGATTTATTACAAACGGGTGTTGGAGTTGATCAGATGTTTTTTATTTGTATATTGAAGTGATAATGAGATTTTGCTTCATTACTTTGTCAATGTGATAGATTACAATATTTGATTTCAGATGTTGAGCCATTAATTAATTCTGGAGAGAAATCCCACTTGATTGTTAGAGATTTTTGAAGTCTCTTTTAATGTACTGAGATGATGCCAGTGTATTCCAGCTAGGGTGAAGAAAGCTGGAACCAAAGGGAAGTGATTAAATTGGATTAGATTGTTAGTGTGCAGGCCCACGGTAGCTTTAGAAGCAAGGTCACAGATATGCAAACTCTCACTTACTATGTTGTGCTGCGAACTAGCTCAAATTTTTCCACCAAGTAGGCTTTAATCTTAATCCAAAGAAGTAGGGGTCCTAGATTTTTGACTGTGAATATCAAAAATCGTATGCCAAAATTAAACTTTCATTCCTAACTTGTGATAAGTATTTTGTTACATTAAGAATCAGATTTCTAGGGGCTGTGCAATAGCATAGTAGTTAAAGTCCTTGCCTTGCACGCACCGGCATCCCATATGGGTGATGGTTCTTTTTTTTTTTTTTTTAAAGATTTATTTCTTTTATTACAAAGTCAGATATACAGAGAGGAGGAGAGACAGAGAGGAAGATCTTCCCTCTGATGATTCACTCCCCAACGGAGCCGCAACAGCCGGAGCGCCGATCCGAAGCCAGGAACCTGGAACCTCTTCCGGGTCTCCCACACGGTTACAGGGTCCCAATGCATTGGGCCGTCCTCGACTGCTCTCCCAGGCCACAAGCAGGGAGCTGGATGGGAAGTGGAGCTGCCAGGATTAGAACCGGCGCCCATATGGGATCCCGGGACTTTCAAGGCGAGGACTTTAGCTGCCAGGCCACGCTGCCAGGCCCCATGGGTGATGGTTCTAATCCCAGCAGCCCTGCTTTCCATCCAGCTGCCTGCTTGTGGCCTGGGAAAGCAGTTGAGGTTGGCCCAAAGCCTTGGGACCCTGCACCTGTGTGGGAGACCAGGAAAAGCTCCTGGCTCCTGGCTTCGGATTGGCTTTGCTCCAGCCATTACTGCTGCTTGGGGAGTGAACCATCAGACAGAAGATCTTCCTCTCTGTCTCTCCTTCTCTCTGTATATCCGCCATTCCAATAAAAATAAATAAATCTTTTTAAAAAGTCAGATTTCTTCATATTTTGTACAAAATTTTCATATTGTTGTGTTTTATTTTTCTAGTATTTTGCTGAAGTTTCACATCTGATTTCACAAGAGGTAAAGATATCATTATGCCAGACTTCCAGGTATATGTCTTTATATTAGTTTTTCGTGTTAACTCTTCCTTTACTCAATTCCAAATAGTCATCATTGCTTGTTAATTATGTACATTTTTTATTTCTACACTTCTCTGAAATGTTTTCTGGCCTTAATATTAGGCTAATGATGTCTTCACAGACCAAGTTAGGAAAAATTTCCTTTACTCCTATCTTCTGAAAAAATATAGTAAAAAAGTTGTAAAATTTTCTTCCTTGAATCTTCAGTAGAACAGAGATGTGAATCCATCTGGGCCTGATATTGTCTATTAAAATATTCATTTATTCAATTTGCTTATTGAATATGAGCTGATTCAGAGTATTTCTTCTTGTGTCAGTTGTAGAAAATAGCATCTTTCAAACATTGCTGTATTTGAATACAGTATTCAAATTTCTGTAGCTAGACCTTCTTAAACAATCCTTTATTATCCACCTAATCTCCACAGGATCTGTAGTGATGTCTTCTCTTTTATTTCTGAATTTAGAAGCCCAGATCTGCCTCTTTTTCCTAGTTTGCCTGCCTTAACCTACTTTATTGATATTTTCAAAGAATCAACTTTTGGTGCAATTGGTTTTTCTCTATTAATTTAGTGTTTTTAATTAATGGTTTTGCCTTTGGTTTTTTCTTATGGCGTATCTTGAATTCGCTTTAGATTGAATTCACTTTCTGTAATTTTCTAAAGTAGCATCTATTATAATCCATTTAGATTTTTCATTTTTTTGATATAGGCATTTAATGCTAACATTTTCTTTCTAGGCAAATTTTCTCATTGAATTCCTTAAGTTTTAAGAAAATGTTTATTTTTATTCATTTAAAATATTTTAAAATTCTCTTACAGAAGTATGTTGTTTAATCCTCATGTATTTCTGTTTTTTTTTTTCTGTCACAAAACTCCAGTCTAATTCCATTGTTGTCAGACAGCAGACATTGTAAAATTAATGTTGTTTTAGATTGTATAATTAATGTTGTTTTAGCTGTGACCTTACTTCTAAAGTGTTTTTATGATCCACAGTGTGATCTATAATGATGATTGTTCTATCTGAGCATCAGAAGAATGTGCATTCTGCTATTGTTATACCAAATAGTCAGGTAAAGTCTATTATATCCAGATGATTAATAGTGTTGTCAGGTTTAATGATATTCTCCTAATTTTCTGCTTACTGGATCTTTCCAATTAATCAGAGTGTTAAAATCCCCAACAACAATAGTAGCTCTCTTAATGTTTCTTGCACTTTTTGTCTTTATTTATGTAATTTGTCTCACTTTTTTATGACTTTTTATGCAGTTTGCCATTATGTTGTCAGGTGCATTAGGAGTAGCTGTTCTTTTGTAGCTGTGCACAGTGGCCAACAGGCTAACTCCTGCTTGGAAGTGCAGCATTCCCTATGGGCAAGAGTTCATGTTCCAGATGTTCTATTTTCCACCCAAAACTCTGCCTTTGGCCTGGAAAAGCAGTGAAGGATGACCCAAAGCTTTCATCCCCTGAACCTCCTTAAAGGACCAGGAAGAAGCTTCTGACTCCCAGTTTCAGATCAGCTTGACTCTGACCCTTTGGGGAGTGAACCAGCGGATGGACACTCTCTCTCTGTCTCTCCTTGCCTGGCCGTAAAATCTGCCTTTAAAGTAAGTATAAATTAATCTTTAAAAATTGCTCTTTCCTTTGAGAATAGATCACTTTATAAGTATGTCTTGCTTAACCCTGAAAGCATTATGTGTTTTGAAATCTACTCTGTCTGAAATTTATATTAGTTCCTGTATTAATTTGAATAGTGTTAGTATGGCATATTTTCCAACCATTTACTTTTGATAACGTATGTTTGTGTATGAAGGGATGTTTGAATAAGGTCATACAACATGTGCATTATCTTTTAATTCCATTTTCACAGGAATGTTTTAGAGGACTTTTATATTTAATGAGAATTCTTCTTGGAGTGTGTTAACATTTTAATTTTATAAGATTTAGCATTTTAATTAATATAAGCAGAAGGGATTTAACGTAGTTTGTGGATAAAATTGGAGAAATATGATGTAAGACAGGAATATAATCAGAGCAATATGATGATACTTCCCTTCTGCCTTCTCTCCCTCCCTTCCTCTCCTGTACTTTTTCTTAACATTAGCGATCACATAGTCCCAATTCACTTGATGCCCAAAGGTTCAATGATACACTAAAGGAAGAGTTGAACAAGTAAAAAGTAGACAGGTTACTGTTCAGCAGGAACGTAGACAAAGAGTATATACAATAATCAAGTTAAAAATGTCAGTTTTACTTATATACATTAAAATGTTTAATATACTCCCTATATAGTAACTGACACAAATTTAAAAATGTGATTTTAGTTTTTACTTTTTCGGTCTGGTGTATTTCAGCATGCCTTATGATCTTTAGTTACATCCATTTTGTTGCAAAATCAGGATTTCTAACCTCTCTGTCTTCCATCCTCCTGGCCAGGATTTGGCAGGAAGTGAATGCACAAAGGTGGACTCTGTCAGCCAGCAGACCTTGGGAGGATTTTCTCAACCTTGGAGCAGCAAAGCCAATACTGTCTCAAAGCAATCAAAACCAGTCAAACCATGCCCTTGGAACATTTGTCTCCTCATCTGGGTTTCTAAGATGAAATCAGCTGGAGAGAAGGAAAGCAAATGACAATTGGGAGCATTTTGTCCTACCTGCCTCCCTCCATACCTCAACCGTCTCCACCCTATTCGGTAGTCCTCATAGGTCTGCATTCTTGTCGACTACATAAACAATGTCAAAATATGAAATTAAAAAAGAAAAAAATCAGATTTTGTTCTTTTGTGTGATGGAATAGTATTCCATTGCATGCTTGTGTGTGCTACAAATACACACACACACACACACACACACACACATCACACACACACACACACACACACAACACACAAACACACACAACACACACACACACATCACACACACACACACACATCACACACACACACACGCACAACACACACACACACACACGCACACACACACACATCACACACAACACACAACACACACAACACACACACACAACACACACACACACGCACAACACACACACAACACACACACACAACACACACACACACAACACACACACACACAACACACACACACACACACACACACACAATCACGTTTTCTGTTATCAGTCATCAGTTGATTGACATCTCATTCCAGCCCTTAGCTATTGTGAATTGAGACAATATTAAAATGGGAGTATCAGTAACTCTGTCATTTGTTGATTTTCTTTCCTTTGTTTATATTCCCAGGAATGGGATAACGGGATCAGACGGAAGATCTATTTTTAGTTCACTGAGAAAGTGTAATACTGTCCAACATAGTCAGGCTAATAGACAATACATGGCCGGGTCTTGCTTCTTAATCTACTTAAACAATATCTTTTTCACCTGGTCAGTTTAGAAAGCTGTCATTTAAAGCACACTTGAATCAATATATATCACGTTTCTGTTGCTTTGTCATTGTTTTTATGATTGTTTATTTGTTGCGCTTACTTTTTTTTTCCTATTTTGTCATTCACTTTTTCTACCTTCTGTGGTACAGAGTGAAAATTGCTTTGAAAAGGGGAGAATTTCTCTAATTTCTTGGCATATTAGGATCCTTTTCAAAAATTAATTTATCTACTTAACAGTCAGAGTTAGGGAAAGAGGGTGGGAGAGGTGTCCATCCTCTGGGTCACCTCCCACGTGGTTGCACCAGCCAGAAGTGAACAATACTGAGCCCAGTTGTTTCATTTGTGTTTCCCTCTTTGGTGGAAGGGGCCCAAGGACTTGAACCATCTTCTACACTTTTGCCCAGACCAGACCATTAGCAGGGAACTGGATTAGAAACAGAGCATCCAGGACACAGATTAGTACTCACGTAGTACGGTAACATCACAAGTTGTATCGTTGCCTAATAGTTATGCCACAATGCACACCCTGCCATGATAATTTGAACATTATTTTTCTTTCTTCTAAGTTTTTTTTATTGGTTGTCTTTGAATTTATAATATGCATATTTAAAATGTATTCAATCTTACTTTCAAAGAACACTATACACTTCATCAGTGTGATTACCTTATTGAAACAAAATATTTCAGCTTCCTTCCTCAAATCTTTTGAATTATTTGTGACATTCATGTCACTTATAAAAAAGCACACTTAATTGAATACTCATACATTGCTAAAATTTTTCTTCTAAAAAGACTAATGTTAAATCAGTTAAGAATAAAACAAATTGAAAGTTTTTCTCTTATGTTCTTATAATCCTATTTTTAAATTTTCTTCCTTTCTGTTAAAAATTCAGCTTTTGGCCTACATTTTTCTTTTTACACACGCTAAAGTCTTCTCTTAACATTAGATTTACCTAATGGCAAGAAAACCTCATACATTTTTGCTGTTCTCACTTAAAAAAAAAAAGATGTATATTTCTTGGAAAGTTAGATGTATAGAGAGAAAGAGAGACAAAGAGAAAACTTGCCCGATGATTAACTCCCCATGTGGCTGCAACAGCCGGAGCTGAGCCAATCCAAAGCCAATAGACTGGAGCCTCTTCTTGGTCTCCCATGCAGGTGCAGGGTCCCCAAGGCTTTGGGCCGTCCTTGACTGCTTTCCCAGGCCACAAGCTGGGAGCTGGATTGGAAGTGGGACTGCTGGGTTTAGAACTGGCACCCATATGGGATCCTGGCACATTCAAGGCGAGAACTTTAGCCACTAGGCTACTGCGCCGAGACCTGCTGTTCTCTTTTATTTTGAAGGATAATGTGGGTGTTTTGTCTCTACACTTTACATAGAGCTCTCCACTGCTTCTTCCTGTCATACTTTCTAACAAAAAAGACAGATGTGATTTTTAGTCTTTGCTCCTCTGTAAATAAACTCCTCCTCCACAACTGGCTTCAAGATTTTCCATCCATCTTTGAAAATTTCATGTAGTATGAAAATCATATTTTTATACTTAGTTTTGTTGGTATCTCTGTTCCTTGGTGTTCTCAGTATTCTTTGAATCTGATTTGTGTCTGAGATTAACAAGAAGAAATGATCATTCATTATTATTTCTTATATTTCCTTCTTTTCCGACTTCTCCTTCAATTATTCACAGGATGTGTAAGTTATGCCATTTATAGTTGGTTTCTTGTGTATTTCAGTGTTTAGGGTTATTTTTGTTTATGTAATATAGATAGATAGAGATATTTTTAATTTTGTTATCAGTCTTCAGAACAAATGGTCTTTGCATAGCTCTATCCAGCATACTAATACACTCATCAAAGACATTTTTCATATCTGTCAAGGAATCTTTTATCTTCAGAAATGGTTTTCTTTGTTCTTAGCATTTCTGTCTGGCGTGCAGCTCATCAACCAAAACATTTATATTAATTGTTATTGTTCTTTTTCTGTCTGATAATCCTATTATTTTGCCATATCTGATTTTGATGTCTGTTCTCTTAAAAGTGTGCATGTGTGTGTGTGTGTGTTTGCCTTAGGGATACCTTATAATTTATTCTTGATAGTTGAGCATATTGTCCAAAAGAAACTGTCAACAGGCCTTTAATAACGTCAATAGTAAGGTGAAGGGAGAGAAGTGCTCCATTGACATCCCATGATGTAGTCCCAGTTTTCAAGAAGTCTTTGGCTCTGGATTGTAAACTTCTCAAATGTGTCTCAGGCTGCCTGCTCACCTTTGGGTGGCAGGATGACTATAGCTTGCTGCATTTGAAAGTTCCTCTTTGCGAAGGTCAATTAGTTTCTAGTAAAACCCAACCTGTTGAAATCTGGTTATACCTTGAAATGATTCCTTATCCCTTCTCCCTGCGTGAAGTGTGTGAGACTTCTTTTCCCTAATATTTACTGATATCAATACAGACAGGCTCATATAAATAAAATTTTCCAAAGTGTGCTCCAATTCCACACCCTTATAAGGTTTACAGCTCTTAGAATTGTCCCCACAGAACTTCCATCCACTCTTCCTTGAAAACTGAGGTTTTTTTCTACCCAAGAGCTGGTTTCCACAGTTTTATTCTCATGAACCTCTGTTATGAAAGCCATGGCTCCTTACATTTATCTAAATGTCTTGCAAAATTGTTAGAAGTGACTTCCTCTATGTATTCACCTCCTTTATGAATCCAAGAGGTATTGATTTTTTGGCTGCTCAGCATTTGTTTCTTGTACGGATGGAGTGGCAACCTTCACGATCCTTAAATGAACAATTGGTAATTGGAAGTCCACCAGGGGTTTTAAAGATCATGAAATGATTCTGCATTGTAATAATTTGACATGATAAAAATTCTTCATTGTAACATTGAAATGATAGGTACATGATAGCATGCATTTGTCAAAACCCATACATTAAGATTGACGGCTAATGTAAAGAGTCTTAATGTAATGTCCAGGTAAATCTGAGGAGCAGCACGGCACGGGTGTCTGGGTCCCCCAAACCCAGCACGGCACGGGTGTCTGGATCTCCCAAACCCAGCACCGCACGGGTGTCAGGGTCCCCCAAACCCAGCACCGCACGGGTGTCTGGGTCCCCCAAACCCAGCACCGCACGGGTGTCTGAAGTCCCCCAAACCCAGCACGGCACGGGTGTCTGGGTCCCCCAAACCCAGCACGGCATGGGTGTCTGGGTCCCCCAAACCTCATCCACGTGACTAGTTGGGGGTACCCATGCCAGTCCAGACTTCCTGCTGAGGATCCTAGCTCCCCATGCAGCACTGCTAGGCAGGGGGAGGGTCCTGGGCCTGTGGGCAACCAGAGCACCAACTGGCACTGGGCTTTGCCTGCTGGTCACCCAGAGGTGAGCTCTGCGGTCTTGGAGGTATGAAATTACTGCTTAGGGACATCCATGGATAAGACCACAGTATATGTAGGTGAGGAATTAATCCTGAGGCACACCCAATGACAGGGTCACTGTGCTTGCAAGTAAGTGAGAGGACTGAGACCTGATAGTTTGGCGGGGAGAGACCAGAAGATCTTAATGTCAGACTGATGCACCAGCCCATACTGACTTGTTAGCATGGAAAATGGCTGACCACCACACACCAGTGCACATGTAAACTATGACTGGGGGTCTGTCTGGCAGGGCTAGATCTCAGTACCTGACAGTGAGTGTTGAATCAGGAGATGGGCCACATTAGACTGGGCCATGACACCAACCAGTGCAAGAGAACCAAGTTCAGGGGTGGATTCTGTAGGGGAATATGTGGGCCTAACCCTATGGAAATACAAATCAGCTGATTAGTTTGAGTGTTGGGATGATGATGGGCTAAGCTGGGCTTGAGGATGGGTACTGGTACTGGTACTGAGGATGGGAACAAGCAGTCAGGCCCAGGCTGCAGAATCAGCATGAGTACCCTAAAACAGGGTATAGAGCAGACTGGGCAGCACCAGCTCATACAAAGACAGGGAGGGATGGGTCAGGCCATGTTGGGTAGGGGCCACCCATTAGCACGCATGAGATCTGGGTCTCGGAGTGGCTCAAGCAAGGGATTTGGGAAACACCCCTAGTGGGTCATAGCTCCTGCTGATGAGCACATGGTTCAGGCTCAGTTGTTGGGCAACCTAGGCAGGGTAGCTCCATCTGTCGGCAAGTGTGTGAGTTGGTTTTGGAAAGGGGCGGACCAGGTGAAGCTGAGTAAACCAAACCAATGGCAAGTGCAGAAACCAGGATGGAGTGTAGGTCAGGCCGGGCTAGGCTGCCACACCTACTGGTTTGCATGAGTCAGGGATGAGAGCAGAATGAATGGAGCCAGACTGCAGTACCCACCAGCAAGAGTAGGGACTGGGGGCTGGCTGGGCCAGGTCAGGCTGCAGCATCTGAAGGCAAAGGCCAAGAGGGGGAGGGCTACACCAAGCTGGGGCAGAGCAACCACTGGGACATGGAAGATCAGTGGCTGGGATCAGGTCCGGTTGGGGAGTAAAGGGGGACACCCTGGCTGAGTTGTGGGTCCCACTGGTGAGCTTGGGGCCATAGTAGGGGATATGGTCTGGTCAGGATATGGATGTAGTCTCCCTTAGCACGGATGTGGACTAGGTCTGGGGGTGCAAGATTGGGCTAGATTCCAGCACCCATTGGAGTTCATGAGACCCAGGATGGATATAGAATGGGCTGGGCTAGGTCTCTGCCCATGCTGAGCCAGGTGTGAGCTATGTCTAGGTTTGGACCAGCTTAGGCTGGGCTGTAGCATCCAACAATAAGAACTGGAAAGGGTGAGGGCTAGTCAGGAAAGGCCACTGTTCCTGCTAGGACAGAAGATGGTCTAATTGGGGCTGGTCCCTGGACCACTGGTATGCACAAGATCTGGCATTGGGAGAGGTTTTGATGAAAGAGCTTGGCAATTCCTCTGTCAGGACATAGCCCTGCGCACATGTTATTCATCTATCTGTTTCTCTGCATCTCAATTAAAAAAAAAAAAGGTAAAAAAAGGTATTGAAAGACACATTGTAAAATCAACACATTGTAAAAAACAACAGTGAAATTATGCCAAAGGGGAACAGAAACCAGTAATCAAAAAAATCACAGATCAGGCCCAGTGTGGTAGCATAGTGGTTAAGGTCCTCACCTTGAACGCACCGGGATCCCATATAGGCGCCAGTTCTTATCCTGGCAGCCCCGCTTCCCATCCAGCTCCCTGCTTGTGGCCTGGGAAAGCAGTTGAGGACAGTCCAAAGCCTTGGGGACCCTGCACCTGTGTGGGAGACCTGGAAAGAAGTTCCTGGCTTCCGGCTTTGGATCGGCACAGCACCGGTCATTGCGGCCACTTGGGGAGTGAATCATTGGATAGAAGATCTTCCTCTCTCTCTTTCTCTCTGTACATCTGCCTTTCCAACAAACATAAATACATCTTAAAGAAAAAAGTCAAAAAGATCAATTTGTGCAGCAAACTACAGTATTAGACTATAAACTAACATATAAAGTAACCAATTAAAATGAGACCACAGTTCTTCTATGCAGAATTTCGGATAATTCACGCAGATGTGCCCTGACATTGAGGCACTGCTTTCCTGTGGCCCGGCATGGTGACGGTCCTCATAGGAGCATTCTCTGTAGATGCGTGGGGGGACCTTGACTTGAACTGCATAAACTTGACATCAGTGGCTTAAGACTCGATGACAGTCTGTTTCCTCAATATGATGTGATGAGAATGTCACATTGCTTCTGTGACATCCCTTTCCCCAAACAAAATCACAAGTCTTTTCATTTGGAATGAAGCAGAGTACTCACAACTGTGGGTTATTTTACAAAATACAAAGCCAATATATCTCAAAACTGTAAGGATCCTCAAAAATAAAACTTGTTGAAGTTGTGAAACTCAGGAGGAGCCCTTTGGGACATGGAACTCGCACATAAAAATATTCTTCTCTTGCACTCTGCATAATCTATACATGCGATATATACACCTTCTGCATATGGGGAATATTATCACATTCTACATAAGGGAAGTATACTCTTTACATACATACAGTCTAAAACTATGTAAGTTTAAGTATATTTTAGTTATTAAAAATTTATCACTTTTACCAGTTAATAATAAAAAATACACCCTTCTACTATGAGAAATTAATATTATGTACAGGGCCCAGCGGCGTGGCCTAGCGGCTAAAGTCCTCGCCTTGAAAGCCCCGGGATCCCATATGGGCGCCGGTTCTAATCCCGGCAGCTCCACTTCCCATCCAGCTCCCTGCTTGTGGCCTGGGAAAGCAGTCGAGGACGGCCCAATGCATTGGGACCCAGCACCCGCGTGGGAGACCCGGAAGAGGTTCCAGGTTCCCGGCTGCAGATCGGCGCACACCGGCCCGTTGCGGCTCACTTGGGGAGTGAATCATTGGACGGAAGATCTTCCTCTCTGTCTCTCCTCCTCTCTGTATATCTGACTGTAATAAAATGAATAAATCTTTTAAAAAAATTATGTACAGTTGGTATAGGGCATATGGGAATTCTCTATACTATATTTTCAGTTTCTCTCTAAAACTAAACTATTCTGCAATTTGAAATTTAAATAGCATAATCTTGTACAAGATGAGGTTAAATAAAAGACTTCATATCCTAAAAGATAATTAAGCACAATGAGTGCCGCTTTGAAATAAGATGCTTAAAATCCTCAAAGAGATAGGTAAAGAAATAACATGCAAACAAATGAGAATTTCTGAGTGTATGCAGATGTTAAAAAAAACCTATAATTTCAAAAAGACATGAGGGTCCATGTCTGGTATAGCTAAAGCTGCCACCTGCAAGACAGCACCCATATGGGTACTATACCATGTCCCAACTGTTCCACTTCCAGCCCAGGACCCTGCAAATGGCTTGAGAGAGCAGCAGGTAGCCCAGTTGTTGGACCGCTGCTACCCATGTGAGAGAGCTAGAATAACCTCCAGGCTCGTGGTTTTGGTCTGGCACAGTCCCAATCATTGTGACTATCTTAGAAGGAAACCAGTAGGTGGGAGGTCTCTCTCCCTTTTTGTCATTGTAACTCTGGCTTTCAAATAAATAAATAAATCTTTGCTAAAAAAAATTCAAAATAAAGAAAAATGCATTGCCTTTTGTAAGTGGGAGTAACTCAACTGAAAACATTTCTCAGCAACCTTCAAGTCTTCCTCAATTAACTCACTTTGTCTAAAATTATGAACTGGGGACAGTGTAAGGGATATTTTTTAGGATTTATATTTATTTGAAAGGCAGATAAACAGAAGGAGATACAAAGAGAAAGACCTTCTGTCCATTGATTCACGCCCCAAGTGGTTGCAACGGCTGGAGCTGAGCTGAGCTGATCTGAAGCCAGGAGCCAGGATTTTCTGCCAGGTATCCTGAATGTGTGCAGGCTCCCAAGTCTTTGGGCCGTCCTTGACTGCTTTCCCAGGCCACAAGCAGGGAGCTGGATGGGAAGTGGAGCTGCCGGGATTAGAACCGGTGCCCATATGAGAATATGTGCAAGGTGACTATCTAACCACTACGCTATAACGCCAGGCCCGGTATAAGTGATTTCAAACAAAATGGTGTCAGGTGTTCAGGACTGAGCTTATTTTGAGCAAGCTGAAGGCTGCAGAAGTAAATCAAGATTCAAATACCCCAACTTCTGAAAATTACTACCCAGGAGAAAGAATGATTTAGTGAGAAGAATCAGTTCCAAACTGAGGAGGGTGAGCCATTGCACAAAGTTGTTTAGAACTACACGAAACCATGTGTGCAATGTGAGAGGAATAAGAACTTGCAACCATCATTTTTAATCATAACCGTGGAAAGCTTTTTGCGAACCACCGATCCCTTATTCCCTCAATCACTGTCTTTCCTGCTACTCCTTCTTTAGATTCTCCTTGCTACTTCTCCGTATTCGGATTTTTTTTTTTTTTTTTTTTTGGCCGGGGGGATGATGCATCCATTTAGAAAAGTTCTCACAAACTGACAATAATTTCCTATAAAATCCTTCCAATGGCAGGGAGGCAGGAAAAGAGTGACAGCGCCCCATCCATAAATCCTACAGTGCCTTGGCCTGGGCTGGGCTAAGCCCAAGCACTACAACCTTCCCTCAGCTGGCAGTTGAGGCATCACAGCTACTGCAGTCCTCACTGCTTCGCAGGGTTTGTAATAGCAGGGACCTCAAGTCAGCAGTGAAGCCAACACTCTGATACAGGACTTGACACTGTAACCGCAGGTCAAATGCATACCCCTACAAACTGCAATTAAAATTCACAAACATTCATTTGAGGAGAGCTCATTTGCTAAGACCCCAGTGTGCATAAAGACCAGATGAAGGATAGCCTTGTGCCATAGACCACATCCAAAGCTGCAAATCACCTGGGGAACTTGGCCTTCACCTAGGACGCACAAGAGGCCATCCCGCTGGGTAGATTCCTCTGCACCTTGTGATCTTCAAAGGGAAGGCGGGGGTCTTGTTCTGCAGCTGGAAGATCCTGCAGGAAGCTGCAGTTGAAGTCTCTTCCGTGAACCCCGAGAACTGCTTTCTTCCTGGAGCAGCTGTGACAGATGAGGTCTGTGCGATGAGTCTGCAGGGCAGGCTTAGGGAGAAACATCTGGGTTTTTCAACACCCTCCTGTTCCGGCTGGGCAAGGGAGGATCCCTGTGGTCGGCAGGAAGCTCAGGAGTGCTGTGGTGGAGTAATTACCTGGGAACAGCTGACTAATCAGCCTACCTAACATAGTGGGTGGGGCCATTACTTCTAGGGAGTGATAAATGGCAATTGCGTAATTGTTTGGAGAAAGGTGTGGTGTAGTTACAATTTGGCTTGATTCCCAGTCTGAATAACTATGAGTACCTTCCAAGACAGCATCAATAATACCAGCCTGCTGCTGGCTAGACCCCATTCCACTGATATTCATTAAAGACACTATTTCTCATGTATTGTCTCAGAGGAGAGTGAGGATAGTATTCTTAATCTGCTTTTCTCATTAGGGACAATTGAGAATAAAAAACTATGAGAAATGTTCAAAGTGATACGGTAAATGTCACTGCTAGAAGCACAAATGGGGGGCCCTGCACGATAGCGTTGTGGTTAAAGTCCTCGCCTTGAAAGCCTGGGATCCCATAGGAATGCCGGTTCTAATCCCAGCAGCCCCACTTCCCATCCAACTCCCTGCTTGTGGCCTGGGAAAGCAGTCAAGGACGGCCCAAAGCTTTGGGGCTCTGCACGTGTATGAGAGACCCAGAGGAGCTCCCGGCTCCTGGCTTCGGATTGGCTCAGCTCCAGCCGCTGCAGTCATTGGTGAGTGAATCATCGGATGGAGGATCTTCCTCTCTGTCTCTCCTCCTCTCTGTATATCCGCGTTTCCAATAAAAATAAATCTTAAAAGAAGAAAAGCACAAACGGACCCCCAGTGAGTGGTCCATCAGCAAGCCAGCGTGTGTGAGAACAAACGGTACACAACAGTTTTCCCTTCCTGAAAAAAAAATCAGATTAAGAAGGAAGGATGCTTATATCTACAAAACCTTAGCACAGATACCGGTAGACAAAGCTGAGCGAAAAACTGTTCCTTTCTTTGCCTCTGCTTCCCCTCCTTTCCTGAATGTTTTGACGCTTGCCTTTTCACCTCTGCAAAAATCATGCCAATCCCATTTAAACCTTCCAATACTTTTTCTGTCCAGTAATTAAAATACCACTTTCTGCCTTTCCTTTCTGCTTGTTTCCCTAATGCCTCTCCCCTCTTGATACATCCTCCACACATGTTCAAAGTGACAGCGATGACATCAGAGAAAGAGTTAATTAATCAAGGTCAACAGATGGCAAATCAGTACAGCACATCTCACAGACAGAAGAGATGAGCGCTGTTTTCATTTTCCCTTTGGCTTCAGGAACTTGAGAAAAGGGGGGAACATCACTCCCGGTGGCGAATGTTTGATTTTTTACAACTCTGTGTTCATCTCATTCTTTGCTGGCCCCACCACCTGCCAGCGTCTGACCTGCCAGAGTTAAGGTGAGCCTGACAGGAAGTGCTGAAAGGATGTCGACAGGAAAGTTCGATGGCACAACACGCTGTGCTCACAGCCAGGGTTTTCTCACACACCTGTCCAATTAAGAATCCAGACCCATCCTGAATTAATTACTTTACAGCTTTTACTCTGAAGTGAAAGGAGATGCTGTGTGCTCCCGCTGAAGCCAGGCTCCTCCTGGGACTGTGGCAAATGCACCTGGCTCAAAGTCCGGGCACAGAATGGGGCTCATCTGCACCATCCAGATGTGGAGCACGCTTCTCAGCTGCCGCGGTACATGCTACCTGGCAGGCTGTCTACCCGTGGTCTTGTGTGGCAGGAATTCACCTTCGTCAACCACGAATTTGCACTGGTCCTCATGAGGGCTGGAAGGTGTCACTGCCAAGGGGGCGGGGCGAATGCCACGCACAAGCTGGTAGGCTTGCGTTTGAGTATGACTTCATTTTAGTTGTCTACCTTGAAGACAGACACTTCCTCAGATTCTATTTCAATAAATATAGGAGTGCCAAAATGAGGAAAGGCATTAAGTTTTATTTTCTCATGTATTTATTTGAGTAGCAGAGATGAGAGCGAGAACGCTCACCCACAGGTTGACTCTGCAAATGCCTCCAGCAGTTGAGGCTGGGCCAGGCCAAAGCTGGAACCAGAAGCCCAGTGGTCTCCCCCAGTGGTAGCTGGTACTCTACTAGGAGAGCCATAACTTACATCAACACGGAGCGTACATCAGCAGGAAAGCAGAATCATGAGCAGTGCTGGAACTTGAACCAGAAACCCTGCTGTGGATGGAATCTTAACTGCTAGGCCGGTTACCTGCTTCCAGAAATCCTTGTAATATTAGTTATGCTTGGGACCTTCATTATTTATGCCCACTTTTATAAGCCTACTCCACAATGGTTCACATAGTTCTCTTAAAAAAATAAACTTTTTTTTAAAGACTTGCTAATTTATTTCAAAGGCCAAGCAACCGAGAGAGGGAGAAAGGGAAAAACAGAGAGAGACAAAAATCCTCCATTTGCTAGTTCTTTCCTCAAATTGCTATCCAATCCAGGGCTAAGCTAGGCAAAAGCCAGGACCCAGAAGCTTAATCCAGGTCTCCTATGTGAGTCGCAGAGAATCAATCCATTTGGTCAGCTTCTGCTTTTCCAGAGAAATGAATTGGAAGTGGAACAGCTGAGACTCAATTCAAAGCCTAAATAGGATAAGCATCAGATTAACCCTCTATGCCACAACATTGGCAGTAATCCTTTCTATGTTTTTCAATACATTTTCTCCCTCTCTCTCTCTCTCTCTCTATCTCTCTCTCTTGATATTTGCCATCAATGTGCAGAAGCTATGTAAAGGTAGTGCAGTTATGGACTGATGCTGCTGCCTTGGCTGACCAAGGAAGGATTCATCAAAATGGATTAAGCACCAGGTACACAACTTTGACATTAGTCAAATCAATGCCTTAAATATCAAAAAAGAGCTAGAGATTCTTACCAAATTGTTATACATTACTCAAATCTATGCAGTGTTTTAACTTTCATAAACTTAGAAAAAAACACAGCTAAGGATTGTAAGAGCTAATTAGCTCACCTCTGTGAGAATTGAGTAGGCAGGACAGTATGGCTCCATTATCTGTTTATTAGAGTGATATGTGGAACGCAGGGGTTCATTTCCATTCCTCAAGGGGCTTCAGCTTTGAAGCATCAAAAACTGCCACTCGTGACAATTCCCCCAACCATCGTCATCACTAATCACAGCACTGGTGGCAGAAATGGCATCAGCAAGTGGTGAGGAGGAGGCTGCAGCCGATGGGTATGGGTGTCTGTCGGACTCCGTGGCATAAGTCTTCATGTTGTGAGCCTTCACACCAACAGTGAAGATGATGAGACACCGGCAGGAAGCCATATCAGTGACTGGGTCCTCGCTGCGGGGAACAGTAGAATAACAGGTGCCACGGGGAACTTGTAAGATAGACCAGGGATGCACAGACATGACCGTAGTTGTGTTTCAAGGGGGAGGGGAGCTTGAATCCTGAAAACACAGCATCTTTCTTGCTTCAAAATCCCCAGGACACTGTGTGCTAAACCAACAGGATTAATCAAGGAATAGTAAAATGTCAGGACTCAAAGACACCAGAAAATCCCAGTGAGCTGTTGAGCCATGTAGCACTGCATATTAAAACCCAGTCCTCTTTTGCAGGTCTGCAGGCTTATTGTAATTCTTTGCATTACACTTGGAAGGATAATCTCTGCTCTTCTACAAACAAGGAGTCTGTTGTCTGCCTTGCCCTGCGTTCTGACACTGGTTCACTGCCTCTTATGGGCTGTGTCACTTTGTGCAGGTCTGTTAACCTCTGCCCCCTGGTTTTCTTGGGCACAAATCTATATTATCAGGTTTTAGTGAGAATAAAATAAATGTTTACATGTGAATCACCCAGGAAATCATTTGGTCTGACCCTGCAAAGGCAACCTCAGCTAGGACTTGAAATTCAACAAATGCAAAGCCAACTGATGTTTTTAAGTTGGTAATTTTGTCTAGTCCATGGATGATGTTACAATTACCCAAAGGGATCTTAGCAGGAGAAAAGTTTCCCAGCCCTGACAGAAGGAGTTCATATCAGTAAGTCTCTTACAGATGAGGATGGGATCACTGTTCTCATCACACAATCCTAGGATCCATCAGAGAGTCATCACAAACCTAAATCAGGGAGAGAAAAATTTTAAAAAAATATTAGAAGCTGAAGACTCTGAAGGTGATGTTTAAAAGCTCATCTCGCCTATATACTTAAAGATGACTATCACTTAAGAATCAAGAAAACAGCTAACAAATGTTCCAATAAATCAGAACAGTATTTCATTCACGGTTTCATAAATAAATTGCAACAAGAAAATAAACGATTTCTGTGAGGTCAAGAAGAGCCACATCATTGTCCAGAATGCTTTCAAAATATTGTTGAGAGCGATAAAAAATAGTAAAACCTTAAAATTGTTAAATTTTTGGATGCCAAAACAAACTTTAAGAAGTCTTGTTATTGTTGTTATTTGGCAGAAAAATTGATAGCTATTTTTTCCATCATTTATGCCATTTTGAAGTGAAAGCCACTGCTTTGCATCACCAGGGCCCTTGGAAAATCAGTCATACAGCAGAGCTGTTTCAGACACATTGGATTCTTCCTTTAGAACTAAGAATTCACTCATTTACTCATTTACAACACTTTCCTTTGAACACCTACTGTTTGCCCATACATTGCCCAAGGAGCACTTTCAGTCACTATGCCAGCAGTGGATACTTGGCCTTGAGGAAACGACAGGTACTAATAACAGGCAGAGAAAATGCTGTGGCAGAAGAACGGGGTCTAATACTCTAGACGCACGTGTACGTGTGTGGGTGGGTAGACATGTAGGTGTGTGATGTAAGGAAACCAGTAATCATGGCACGTACAATGCTTGACACACATTCTCGCAAGTGAGCGGCAGTCATGCAGCCACAGAAAAGTGAGAGAACATTCTTCACAGGCAACCCAGACTGGACCCTTTGGGAAGCCATGTATCTCAGTGTTTGTTACTGGGTCAGAGGAAGAGCCGTGATGGACAACACGACACGTCTAAGTGGGGTGAGATCATATACTCACAAGGATATCGTGTTCCAGTTTAAATGGGCTGAACTTACTGCAAGGAACATGAACATGGCCATGAGTAAGCAGAGGTTTACGTGCTAGATCGTGACGCCGAGGAACACAGCAGAGAGTAGTGATGACTGCTTGAGTTAAAAGCAGTCCCTGAGGTGAACAGTGGAATGATCTTGGACAAGTTAAGTTCTTGTGACTTGGTGTCCTTGTCTATAAAATAGTATTTTGGCAGTGGGTTGTCTAGAGGATTGAATGTGCTTCTGTACAGCTCTTAGAACAGGGCCCAGCACCTAGTAACAAGTGCATACATAGGAGTTATCATTGTTAATGCATCATTGCTCTAATTGGTGAGCTTGAGACTTTATGTAAATGAGAAAGCTGTCCATTTGAAACGAGAAAAAACTGTGCCAAAAGCAACATCGTCTACAAAAAGTAAACATTTATAAAACACGTGTTACTCTGAAGCACTGCTTGATGGGGGAGTTTTGACAAAACTTTTACACAGATATTTACTAAAATAATACTTTCTAAATCAGCTGTGTGAGACTACTTTACGTGGTTTATTTGAAAGCATTTGAATACTGGTGTTTAGACTAGCACTTGGATGGTTGCATCCCACCTAAGATTGCTTGGGGTTGATAACCTGACTCCGACTTGCTTCTAATCGGGTTCCTGTCACTTCTATGGGAGAGCTGGTTGGACTGCTAGTTCCTGGCTGTTTTCCTTAAAGGTATTTGGGGAGTAAACTAGACAATGGAAACTCAATCTCTCTGCCTCTCAAATAAATTAGAAGATAATTAAAAGTAATGAGGGTACTTCAAAATATTCTCCAAAATTGATTTAAATGATGTTTAGTTTTGTGCCAAAATGCTTACAACCCATCCATAGAAAGAGCCTTCAAATAATTCAGGAAGCATGATCTTAAAATTGCACCAAAATGAACTGAATTGTGGTTACATTTTCCACACACTTTTTGAATTTCCCTCATATAGTACAACATTCTCATTCAACACCCAGGAGGCTGTGATTTAAAAGTAAAATGTGGGCTCAGCAGTGTGGCCTAGTGGCTAAGGTCCTCGCCTTGATCCCATATGGCCGCTGGTTCTAATCTCGGCAGCTCCACTTCCTCTCTATCTCTCCTCCTCTCAGTATATCTGACTTTGTAATAAAAATAAAATAAATAAAATAAAATAAAATGTACCTCCAGTTTTCTCTAGCCAATCATTGGCTTTTATTGTGTTATTTTGTTTCCCCCTCTTGCTTCTCCCATTCCTAGAAATTGTATGTCATTCAATGCTCATGAGAAACACTTTTATGAACAAAAATATGGAATGATGTTGGCATAACATTGGGTTCTACATGCACGTATTTTATGAGTCATCATGTCATGATTGTTTATTGACCAATCCTATGTTGAGTTAGATTTAGACCATTTCTAATAATTTACTTTGATATAAAATTGTGTGATTTACATCAGTACATAGATGATTTCATATAAAAGAAATAATATATGTGATATTTCTGAATCACAATTATGTTAAATTTTATGTGAAAAATTTTATGCTATATTTTTTATAAATTTCATATTTTTTATACATTTTCACCTAAAATTTATGTGAAAAGTTAACACATTGGAAAGAAGATTGATAAAGAGGGAGCAATATAGAATAAAGACATCTTCCAACTGCTGGCTAGAAATGGCTTCGATGGCTGTAAGTGGGACAGGCTGACTCCAGGAAGCTGGAACTCAGTCTACAAGGGTGGCTGATATGCCTGTTGGTACTTGTTGTCCGTAGCTTCCTAGGCACGTCACAGGAAGCTAGACTGGAAGCAGTGTTGGTACTGATTCAATCTCATGCTTCAATAAGGAATGCTGGCATCACAGGTGGAAGTTCAGTCACCTGAATGCTGGCTCTGTAATTAATAATTTAACGTCTTTATCACAAGTGTTTGAGTTACTGTATTTGAAAAGTCTAAGAAGCAGAACAAACTGAATGGCAATTACTTAATGAATATTTATTTACTTGTAGGATTCCGATTAAATGTAGAGGAAATACAGTTTAACTATGTGATGTCTAGGTATTTTGTCAACTCACTTTTTTTTTTTTGACAAAACGTATGTGCCCAGTTGTTACAATATACTTTCGCTATTTCAAATATGTACAGATTTTTGGAGTTGCATCGTTGATTCTATTACATAAGCTGGTCACATCAACAAGTCATTTGCTGTTGAGTTTCTGTGCAGTCTCAAAGCTCATTGCTGATTTCCAAAACACAAATTTGGTCACATTAACCTGGAACATGGAGCCCGTTAGTAGTTTTTCATACCTCTAGGAACCTGATATCTCAAACAACAACAACAGCAGGTCAAACTCTGTACAATACAAAAGACTCCACCCACAATGCCTTCCATGTGTGCGAGGCAGCTGGTCACACCTCACCAGAGGGGACTTGACCTTTGCAACTGGGTAGCAGAGTGACCATTGCAAGAGAAGCGCTACCCCTCTCCACCTGAAAGTGATCATTGCTCCTAACTAAAGAAAAAGCTACAAGTGTGGCTTTGGAGAGGAAAGCTTGTGAACTTGGAAATCAGTCAAGCCTGAACTTGGCATTTGCTGTATCTGAACTCTGCTGCCCAGCAGGTAAAATGGTCACTACAACAATATGAAACGAGAGTGGTTGCAATTGTTTAATAAGGCGACACTAACAAACACATGTTCTCTATTTGCTGTGTCACTTTCCATCTTTTCCCGTTATAGGATATACACTACAAGGTCAGAAAATAGCTTGAAAGCAGTGCAGCTCAGAGGAAAGCATCCACAGAGCCATCGTCACAGATCAAACACTGATCCTTGCCTGGGTGGGAATGGCCCTTGACTACAAGTTGTGATTATATTCCACTTATCCTCTTCGGTAAGTGTTACTCTATTGTATTACAGAAATAAGGTTCTAAATTGCATGAAAACATGATGACTACAAGAAATTATTATTAAACAATTTTATTTATTTATTTTCTTTTTATTTGAAAGACAGAGAGACAGAAATCTTTCTTCCATTGATTCACTTCCCAAATGCCTATCTGTGCCAAGGCTGGGTTAGGCAGAAGGCAGGAGCCCTGACCAGTTCTGTGTCTTTCCCATGCTGGTGGCTGGGACCCAAGTAACTGAACCATCTGTCTTTCAAGACATCCAATAGCAAAAAGCTGGAATTGGGAGCAGAGTTGAAATTCAAACCCAGGTACTTATGCGATGTGAGTGTCCCAAGCTGCAACTTAAACCCTGTGCCAAGACAGTTTAGAAAACTGTATAGTGAGGAGCATTTGGCTTCCAAAATTCTTAAAAGCAAATGGAAAATTTCAGTAGAATTTAAAGGATGAAAATGGAACATAATGAACCCAAAGAGAGATCTAATATTCACTATGTAAATGAAGATCCCTAATGAACTTTTTTTGTTTGATTTTTTTCCCTCATTCTTAGGGTTTGTGTGTAATGTTTACATGTGTGTGTGTGTGTCCTCTAAGTCAGTAATGCCAATCTTGTGAATCAACTTCATCAAGGAGTAGAAAAGTCCCCTTTCCACTCAGCAACCTATTCCACTCAATCCCTTCTAGTTCTCCTTCAGAAAGCATTGAATAAATTAAAATCCCAAATAGATCTGAGAGGGAGATTGGAGGAGGAACTGGATAAGTCCCCTCAGAATCTCACACAGGCATACAGAAACTCACATATTTCACACATAGCTAGTAAACCATAAAATAATGATTGAATATTTCAACAGATTTCTGAAGGATAATCTTCAATGTTTCCTTATTTAAAAAAAAAAAAAAAAACCCACAAACAAACAAAATGAGTGTCATACAACCACATTCAGGAGCTAGTATTTAGCTCTGTGATTAAGGTGTGTGCATCTCATTTCACTGCACCTGGGTTCAGTTCCTGTCTCCAGCTCCTAACCTCCGGGAGGCAGGGATGACGGCTCCAATTTTCTGTCACTGATGTGGAGGATCTTGGCATATTCTTGTCTCTCAGCATTAGCTCCAGCCCAACCATGGCCATGGTAGAAATCTGATGAGCTTGTGAGTATGTTTCTTTCTCACCTTTACAATCTCCATCCCAAGTAAATAAATAAAAATGTGTTAAGACTGTATTTATTTTTACATTGCTATGTAAAAGTTGCTTATCAGGATTCATGAGAGGTCTTCAATAGCAAGTGTAAAGGACAGAAAACAGAGCAGGCACGTCAGTGGAAGACAGGGTCCTATTAGTCCTTTTTCTGTGGATTAGTGAGTCAGAGGGACCAGGCCTTCGTCTGTCACTCTTTGCGTCCATTGCTTATGTCTTTCCCAAGACTTATACAGGAGTGTTTTGTTTATTTCCAAATACGGAAAACAATTTCACCTTTTTAGAATGCTTAGCTTCAATCGTTATTATATGTAAGTTAGTTTGATCAACCACAAAACTAGCCCCTTCATGTGTAATTGTTCATTTAAGTAATAGAGCTTTGTTCACTGGGCACAGTTGCTTGCCAACTGAGATAACCTCCCCCCAAATTTTACATACTTGCAACACACTTTAGATTATAAAGATGTCACCACCTCTAATTTGTCTTTATGTGAAACACTTCATGACCCTCCTCCACAACTGTGCATAGGAAAACCAAAGGAAATAATTCAAATTCTAACGAGTTCATTGCCCACCCATACAGTGCAGATTCCCTTTTGCATTGTGTACCAGTCATTTTGGAATAAAAAAGAAAAAAATAATGCTTTATTTCATATATTTCTTTTGGCTGGAGTTCAGTGTCCTTGAAGTCCCAGGGTAGTAGCATTTCATCCTGGATAACATGGCTTGGCTGCACCTGCTGCCACTTTGTCTAGATGCCAGCCCTTCCCGGAGAAACATGCAGTGGTGTTTCACAGTCCCTTTCTACTGTGACTACTCTGGGACCACTGCATTCTCTCTGACCTACTCTGTCAGAATTCCTCACCTAGACGTTATGAAGTTTTCACTGTGAAATTCAAAAACTTTCCCAAGAAAAAGGTCTGTCAGCAATGCATATAGTACCACTCTCTGAGAGAGCTTAGATATTTGTGTTTTTTTTATTTATTTTTTAAAGACTTATTTCACTTATTTGAAAGGTAGAGTTATAAAGAGACAGAGAGAGAAAAAGACAAAGAAAAAGAGGTGTTTTATTTATTTGGTCACTCCACAGATGGCCACAATGGCAAGGGCCGAGTCAGGGAAAAGTAAAAGCTGCTAACTGACTGTGAGAGCAAGGACTTGCAGTATGTTCCACCGCTTTCCAAAGTGCATTAGTGGGGAGCTAGATTAGATACAGAGAAGAAGGAGTCAAACCAACACCCCTATGACACACACGGTTGCAAAGGACAACTTAACCTGCGCTAGCCAAGACTTTTTTGTTGCTTGTTTTTATGTCAGAAATGGGATGGGGTGGTCAGCTTCCAGTCTGTCTTGGCCATGCTCCGTTCTGTCTAGTCCTATTCCTATGTTAGCTGCTTAGGCAATGGTAACTATTTCCCACTCCTTCCCCTCCTGCCAGATAAACTACAACCCAGGGTCAACTGGGGTAGCACTTCATTTGCCATAACCCTTAAAAGAAGCCAGGTAAGTGCATTCACACTGCTGAGCTGAGTGACTAAATAACGGCCTTTGATCGCACAGTTTAGTAAGTATTATAGCAGGAGTCTGAGTCCAGCTTGTTTACCTCTGAGCACATTCTCATTTAGCTTCTGACCTCAAGTCTTCAAGTGGTTGCTTAAGTAACAAGCTTTGTTGCCTGGCTTTTTATCTCTTAGACAAATTCAAAAAGAGGAGAAGGATAAATACTTGTCTCTCTCCCCACCCTCATAAAGAGTATCTGCAGATTGCCTAATGCCAAGTATGAACCCAAAATTGAGAAAAAAAATACCTGGTTCAGTCCTGAACTAAAATTACGTGCCTTCCATTATCCCAGACCCTACTGACAGTGACGTGGGAGAGCACAACTGAGAAGAAGGACTTTGGCTGCTGATCAGTCATTAAACTTGAACAGCACCTACTTCAGGAAGGACCTACTTCTGTGTTAATGGATATTAGCAGCTGAGTTCACCTTAGGACATCCTGAAATATTTAGAAGAGTTTGTCCTTGACATCCTAGTGGTAAACACCACTTTACACCTTTAAGCACCAAGAATTCTTTTCAAAAAGGAAGGTGTATGTTATGTCTGTGCATACATTACTCTCTGTCTCTCATAGATATGTACACACATACATGTGTGCGTATATATACATCAGCTACATCAGCCCAGCCAGAAAAGAATATAGAATATAATACACAGTAACCAAGAAAATCTTGTTTGTTATTCTAACTGAAGCCAAAGAAAATGCTGCCACAAAACCCATAAAGCATTGTTGGCAGACTAACTCAAAGCCAAATCTATTTTCATTTTGTTTTCTTTTGCTTCAAGTTTCCATACACTCGCCTTATTACGTCTCTTTGTACCATAACCACATTAAAATTCTCATGTAGCCTAAGAATCTGTTCTCCGAATAATGTTTGCCAAATGCATACAATAAAATGTTTAGGAATACAAAGGGAACTATTTATATTAAAATATAGTGCTCAAACTTGAATGGATCACATAGTTTGCATGCGCTTCTTGAGTAAGTGATTAAATGGCAAAATCGAACAGAATGACAAAGTAATGATGTGGAAATATCCATGGCAGAATCATAAGTACTGCTAATATTTTTACAGTTTGCTACCTTCATTAATACTGGAAAGAGCTATTCAATTCTAGTTAGGCTTTAGTGAAAACAAAGGCATGACGCTTTCTCCATCCAAATCCATGAACACCCTGAACTCCATCCTTACATCTTTTTGGAGGTTAATTGATCCTAAGAATCCCTGCAATAAAGGGACAGAGGGAAAACAGAGGATTGAAAATGACAGCAATGCCTGGTGTTTCTCCACTTCTTTCCCAGGAGATATTAGATGTAGTTATGTGTTCAGCAGGTGTTCTACTTCCGTCTTTCAGGTATTGCTTTTCTTTGGCTGCTGCGCCCCAGCTGCTTTGCCATCAGGATCCCAGTCACATCATCAAGCTCTATGTCTCTTTAGCCCTGACGTTTAAAAATCACTCTTTCAATACCGAAATTTAAAAAATAAAAAAGTGTCTGTCCTCTGACTTACCTGAGACATGATCAGCATTTTGAGAAAAATTTTCACCGATGATCAAGGTCCTGTCTGGGGACCTTTGAAAAACAAGTTGTGTTTGAACTGTTCCCTGCTGAATTTGAGCCAGCACTTGATAAGTCTCTGCAGATGGCCTCTGGGAGAGCAAAGCAAAGGGGTGAGGGAGGGTTTCATAGGGCAAGTAGATTGCACCAGACCCTGGGTTACAGCAGCGTCAGAGGAAGCTGCCGCCACATGTTCAACACTGAAGCGGGGCAGGGGGAGGAACAAGCTACCATGGTCGTGCCATTTCACATATGAATACTTAGGCAACAGCCCAGTCTAGCCCACCAAGAACTCAGACCTGAACATTAGATTTCTACTGTTAAGGAAAAAAAAAAAGCTTTCAAAACTTACAAGAAATGCCAACAGGATGCCTGTCAGATTTGCCCAGGACATTCTGAAGCATGATCTAACAAGTTCATAGGAAAAATCTTTTTCTTTCTAATTGATGGAATTGTTCATCTTTGCTATTCACTATTCAGTACCCTGACCCCACAAATCTAATTGCTAACATGTAGCTTTGTACCTGCTAGACATGAAGAGATTTATATTTCATAGAAAAAGATAATTCCCCAAATATACTAGTTTTAGCTAGTTTTGCTATTACTGTTATTTTAACATCCTTCTTTTTTTGTGAATGTTGGTTCATACCCAACTTCTCAGCTTTCCTACTTTCTTAGTTTCTTCATCAATGAATGGGATAAATAAAATCTCTGATGGATGATAATTCTATATTGTCAGTCATGCTTCCAACCCATTGGAAACTACATATTCAGATTAAGATTAATCGACTAGAGCTGGTACAATGGTTCAGCAGGTTAATCCTCGAACTGCCAGCACATCCTATCCTGGCACCAACCAATGTCCTGGCTGTTCCACTTCCAACTCACCTCCCTCCTGGTGACCTGGAAAGGCAGCAGACGATGGTTCAAGTCCCTGAATCTGCATGGGAGACCTGGAGGAAGCACCTGGCTCCTGACTTTGGATTGACTCAGCTCTGATCATTTTGGCCATTTGGGAAGTAAACCAACCAACAGATGGAAGATATTTATCTCGCATTCTCCTTCTTTCTATAAATCTGCTTTAACAATAAAAATAAATAAATCTTAAAAAAATTAACCTACTTACTTGAAATACAGAAAAGCAAATGATGGATGGATGGATGGATAAATAGATAAAGAAGTGTATCTTCCATCTGCTAGTTTACTTTTCAAATAGTCACAATAGCCAGGACTGGGCCAAGCCAAAACCAAAAAACAGGCACTCCATCCTGCTTTCCCACATAGGTGGCAGAGGCCCAAACACATGCAGTATCTTCTGTTGTTTTCCCAAGTGCATTAGCAAAAATCCAGATCAGACAGGACTCAAACCAACACTCACAAGGGATGCCAGTGTTATGGGTAGCAGCTTCATGTGCGACACCACAAGGAACTATATTTTGACAACAGTTTGAACTAATTCTTTTTTAATTTCAATGTATTTATTTTATTGTTTTATGATGTATCTCCATTCCTAAGTCTATCATTCTGCTATTTAAGTGAATCCTGACATTGTAGCTACGGACAATGACAGAGTCCAGCATCCTACTGTCAAGATGTACTCAAGAGTTTCACCGGGTGTCCATGTTTGATTTGGCAGCAGAGAAGCGTACTACATGGTATCTTCACATCTGGACATGATCACATCTGTAAGGAGTGATTCTAACATTGCGTCCTGGACCCTGCACCATTTCCTCTTCTTCACAGCTCACAAAATCTGTGCCTGTCCATTCATCCACCGATCAGATGTAACCTCACATCTCATCTGGGGATCCTACCCCCAATCTCTCCAGAGCCCTTTCCCTAACCAATCCTCCTCAGGCAATCACCTGTGACAATCTCCAGCACCAATCACCTGGAGCCTACCCTCAATCCCTCCCAATCCCACCCCACACACACTTTGCAGGCTCACCTGAATGACATAAAAGGCCTCAAGGTGCCTCTCTCTCTCTCTCTCTTTCTTCCTCTTCGCTCTCCCAGAGACTCCATCCCGTACCCTCTCCCCCTTCATCTTGTCCCTCCCCTGTCATGGCAGCCTCCATCTTGTCACCGTGGCAGTAGATGTGTCTCTTCCAGGTTTCTTCCCATCCACCCCTGCCCGTTCCTACCCTGCTGGAATAAAAGGACCTCATCGTGTCTGGTGTTTCGGTTCGCGGTAAACTAATGAAATGTGAAAAGAGGACTTGGCTGTGGGAATTATCTCTGAGTAACAAGGTAAGAACTTTAAGAACTTTCTAACTGAGCAAAAACCTAATAATCTCTACTACCTAGTTACCATAAATCCCCTTAAATGAAAAGCCATAAAACAAAATCAAGAACAGGAAGAAATTTAAAACAGCATGAAGTTAAATAGCATGCTACTGAATGACCAATGTGTCGCTGAAGAAATGAAAATAAAATCAAAAGTCTTGAAGCAAACGATACTTTTTTATTTTATGACCTATGAGTCAGTGAAGAAATTAATAAGAAAAGTATTTTTGAGGAAATTAAAATAGAAACAAAAATATCAAAACACATGAATAGTCAAAACTATTCTGAAAAACAAAAATTAAGCTGGATGAATCGTAATTCCAGACCTCAAAAGACAGTGGTCATCAAAACAGTCTGGTCCTGGTACATAAACAGAGAAGAAGATCAGGAATAGAATAGAAAACCCAGAGGGAGCCCAAACATGTACAGTCAACTAATCTTAAGAAAACTGAAAACAATCTAGGGAAAAAACCTTCTCTCTTCAGTCAATGCTGTTGGGACAACTGACTAGTAACCTGCATAGGTAAGAAGTGAGAGCTCCCCCTGAACTAATTCTTTATGAAGTAACAGGATCATCCCATACGTTTTCCCCTCAGAATCACAAAATTGTTTATTCCAATGAGTGATCTGGACAGTGTCTCCTCAGTGGATTGAAGGACCAGAAGATCAGAGTTGGAGGGACTTAAGGGAAATCAATGACTCAATCACAGATTGGAATTGTGGTTCTCAGACACCAGAACGTCCCAAAAGAACTTAGCGGCTTGTTAAGATGAACTCTTTGAGCCCACATTAACGTTTCTCGTTCAGCAGGTTGGAGTTGAAGCTGCAATTTTGTATTCTGTACAAGTTATCAGGAGGAGGCTGGACTTGGCATCTTGTGCAGTGGGTTATGACCTCACTTGCAAGGTCTTCCATATTTCAGTACCCATTTGGCTCTTAGCTGCTTTACCTGCATTGCAGCTCCCTGCTAATGTGACTGGAAAGCAGTGGATGATGGTTTAATTGCTTTGGTCCTGCTATTCATTTGGGATGCATTGCCTGACTACTGGCTTTGGCCCTGCCAATTTCGTGGGGAATTCAGTGTGAAAGATGAAAACAATCTCCATTCTTGCCTCATATGAAAAAATTTTCATGTGGCAATTCCATTGTGTAAAGCAAGATGATTAAAGGTATTAAAGATGGAAACTGATGCAGGATCAGAAGGAGGGGGGTCAAGAGATAGAACACAGGAAACAGTGGAACCGGTGTCATTTAAGCACAATTTTAACACAAAAAAAGCTAGATCAGCAGTTAACAATCACATGCCAGCATTCTAATCCTATCTGGTTTTCTCAAAACAAAAAGGGTGTGACTTGCAGCCTCCTTGCATTCTTTCAGGCACCCTTTCCTTGCTTCTGCATGATAAAAACTCAAAGAGATGGGGTTTGACACTTTGAGTTGTTCAAAGACAGTTTTGGGGAGACAGACGATTTATATTCCCCAACAGTGTCTTCCTGACTCAACTAAAATTCAGGGAGGTGGAATTCTCATTCTGATAGAGGCTCCACATAATGCCCAGTTGCTATTCTTATGGCAAAACAAGCAGTCAGATAGCACATGCCTTTCCAAATGGATAAAATGAAAGTGAAGTAAGATTTCATATTTTCTTTTTTTTTTAATTTTACTTCTTTTTATTATTTTCATTTTATTATACAGTTCCATAGGCCTTGGGATTTCCTTTACTCCCTCCCCAATTCCCTCCCCCCTATTGGATTCTCCTAAATCATTACTACAATATAGTTCTTCATAGACAGTCCTATGTCCATCATCCTATTGTCACGATATAGTAAATAGATTTATTGAGAGTCAATCTTTGTCTGGAAGTAGAGATGCATACTGCATTGGATCCTCACATCTGGATATGACAGTTTACATTACAGAGTTACTATACATCCCCTTAAATGAAAAGCCACAATAGAAAATCAACAACAAGAAGAAAAAAATAAGAAATTAACATCACCATGAAGTTAAATGACATGCTACTGAATGACTAATGTGTCGCTGAAGAAATGAAAAAGAAAATAAACAACATTCTTGAAGAAAATTTTGCTGCTGTATGATCTATGAGCCATTGAAGAATTTAATTAGAAGAAAGTATCTTGAAGAGATGAAACTAACAAAAAAAAATCAAAATTCATGAGACACAATTCTGCTGATCTTTGTGGGTGAAATGTGACTCCCGTAGGCAACAAATAGATGGATTTTGTTTCTTAATCCGTCTACTAGTCTATGACGTTTGGTTGATGAGTTTAAGTTATTTGCATTCAGGGTTAATATGGCTGGGTGGTAATTTGTTCTCGTCATTTTAGCAATAAGTTGTTCATTGATTTAGTCTTCTGTTGTTATTTTACTGGGATGTTCTTCGCATTTACCTTTGGTTTTGGTGGGTGCTATTTCTTTTCTCTGTCAAGAGAACATCTGTACTTATCATTTGTAAGGCAGGTTTGAAAGAAGCATATTCTTTTAATTTTTCTTCACTGGAAGAATTGAATTTCATTTTCAAAGACAAAGGAAAGTTTTGCTGGGCACGTTATCCTGGGCTGACAGTTATTTTGCTTTTAGAATCTGGAATATCACCCCATTCTTTTCTTGCCTGTAGAGTCTCCCGTGAGAGATCTCTTGTGAGTTTAATTGGCATTCTTTTATATGTCAGCTGATTTTTTTTTCATGTGTACATTTAAGGATCTTTTCCCCATGTTGGATTAAACAGAGCTTGATTATCATGTTTCTTATTGAAGATTGCTTTTGGTCAACCCTGTTTGAGGTTCTTTTCCCCTCCTGGATGTTGTTTTCCCAATTTCTTATCCATTTTAAGAAAATGTCCCATTATTATTTCATTAAATAGAGTTGTAAACCCAGCTTCTCTTTCTGCACCTTCTTGGACTCCCATAATTCTTATATTGCACCTTTTAATACTGTCTCTTAATTCTTGAATACTTTTTTCTTTTTGCTTGATCAAGCTCTGCTTCCAACTTTTTGTTTGTTTCCTCCTGATGACAGGAAATATCTTCTAATTTTGAGATTCCTTCTTCTGCCTTCCTCATTCTATTTTGGAGACTCTCCATCGTACTTTTAATTTGCTCCACTGTATTCTTCATTTCTGATATATCAGCTTTCATTTGATTCATTTGCAGTGTGATATTTTCCTTGATTTCTTTGAATGCCTGCTTTACGTGTTTCTCATTGTTGATAAGAAGTTTTATAACAAGAGTTTTGAATTCTGTATCCCCCATTTTCTTGATGTCTTCCTCAGTTAACTCTGAGGTTGGCAAAGGGTTTTGTTCCTGTGCACAGGAGTCTTCAGTAATATTCATTGTGCCTCTGCCCTTTCTTTTGCTCTTGGTCATTGTACTTCTGGTTCAGATTCTTCTTGGGGCAGGTTTTATAAGCTGTGTCACCCACAGGTCTGCGGTTCAGTTTTACTTATTGCAGTTGGTACACGGATCCTTGTTTTTAGTCACTTGTGCCGCTCCTTCCAGCAAGTTCAGGACTGGCTTCTTACGTTAAGTTTCTACCATGGTATTCATAGCCCAAGCTCCTGGCTCACCAGTCCCTACCTCCTGTCATATCGTGCTGAGGCTGCCCTTTGTACAATCTTTCTCCCATTTCCGGTTGGAAAGATTGCAGGATTAGGGAGACACTAGATGTCCTTTATAACTAGGTTGTTGTTGGTGGTGATCTTTCCAGAACCTGTTGGCCATTAGGTCTGAGGGCCACATGGACCTATTTTTACTGGTATGATGCCACAGTTGGTATTATTTTCCTTGGGAGCAGTACAATGCTGAGCTCAGTGAGTTCTGGCCAAGCTCAGTACAT
This sequence comes from Ochotona princeps, assembly GCF_030435755.1. Lineage (NCBI taxonomy): Eukaryota > Metazoa > Chordata > Mammalia > Lagomorpha > Ochotonidae > Ochotona > Ochotona princeps. Next base: position 111,709,838 of record NC_080835.1, on the reverse strand, counting down.
GTACAGCTCACTGCTTTCCTTGCAGTCTTACAGTTTTTTCACACTGTACAAAATGACACCTGGTATGCCACTACTAGAGTTCTTGATCTGCTGGCCATTGGGTTTTAGAGCTACCCGGACCCATCTTTGGTGGAACCTGTAGGATGCCACGTTGTTACAGTTCATTGAGGCAGAAATGAGTTCACTCCCAACTCAGTGCATGTGCAGTCTTATCCATTGCCCTTGCCTCCTTAAACAAAATGGTGCCCGATATGGCTCTAGAGGGCAGACTGGGCTGTGAAATACACCTTGTTCCCACACTGCCCGTCTGGGATCAGCTGCTCTGTCTCTGCTCCTGGTCAAATCAAACAAACCAGCAGAATGGACAGTTCTTTGTCTGAGTTTACCTCCTGAACTCCCAGTTAAAGTCCCTTCCCACCTGGTTGCTGGTGGAGTTCTGGTGGCCAGTGTGATTCCAATTGCCACTCACTGAATGCCGCTAGGGTATTAGTCACTGCAATATCACACCATTGTTTCTGCTGCTTTCCTGTGTCTGTCAGTCTCCAGGTGCCCCTCTGCTGTTCTGGCCTCTCCCATTTTCTGGAATGCGCCCTCTCTGCTTCACACTGGCTATAATTTCTCCATCTGTTTAAACACATCCTTACCCTATTCTGCCATTTTGAATCTCCAAAACTTTATATTTTCAAAAGAAAATTTCACCAGAAACCAGACACCCTCACTATCCTTACATTCTCTCCACTAGAAAAATTGACTCTCAGTTCTGTTTGGGATATTGGAGTGAAGTTTGCTCTAGCTGCTTCATGCTGAAAGAGGAGATGGCAGGAACGTTGACTTGTAGAATGTACTCCCTGATAGGAAGCAGATTTCCTCCAAGGCTTTGTTTAAAGTAACCTCTGGATCTTGAAGAGTTCTCATTGTTTAGTCCCAGCATAAGGCAGTTCTAATCTCTCCCAATTAGAGTTTCATGGATCCAATTGAAAACCTCTATATGACTACTAGAGTTTTAGAGCTTAAAGGTGAAAGAACTGTTAAGTTTAAACCTTTGTGGGAGTAAAAGTTAGACCTGAACATTTTAATTAATGCTATGGACTGGATCTAACCAGTTTCAAAGTTAAGTCCTTTAAGGCTCAAATTCTTGAAGCAATTCAATTCAATGAAGACAACAGAAAACACATGGAACTTTCCTGAGTTGCATAAAATTCTTAATTAAGTCAGTTAGAAAGCACAGAAACACCTCAACTGAAAGAGGGTTAGAATGTAGCATCAGGACATGAACTCATCATCACACAAGACGGTCATATATTCTGTAACAGAAAATCATTTAATCATTTTAATAAATTAATAATATTTGAATCACATTTTATACAGCATATCCTCTGCATTAAGAAAAAAAATTCCATGAAACAGCATGCAGATTTTTAACCCACAGTCATTTGATGTTGGTTGAATTTTGAAAAATACTAAAGCAGTATTTTGAACCCAGGCAGGAAGAAGCAGGTAATTTTTTTTGCATAATTATACTTTACCAAAGTGCTATAAACCCATACTCTCAGGAAAATACTCAGCTTACAAGATATAGCATAGTACTAACAATTCATTTTTAAAGACATACATAAATTAAAATGCAGATGGTGACAGATTAAAACTAGCTGCTATTCACAACAACCCAATTCATTTATGGCATTTCAGCAAGCTTGCACAGATCTTAGTACACTTTAGGCCAGTGGCAAGCAATCAAGTAGCTCCAGATTTTTAACAAGCCATCTACTGACAGTTGGAGAAGAGAAGTCTTATGTAAGCGAGCAGAGAAACCCAGTGATTTAGCAAGCAGGAAGACTAATCTGAGTCAGAGCCATCAGGGTATCTTACACGTGTCAAGTCTAGGAAAGGACTTAGGAGGGAGATTGGAAAACACAGCCTTGTTGGGAGTCTGGTCGGGGTACAGACTAAGCTATGACGTTATAGTCTGATCAATTTACCCCAGGCCTGAATTTCTGCAACAATGTCTATAACTCTCAGAGAAACACACAGTTACCCCCTATATGAATGAGAGGGTATGTCCAAACAGTGAATCAACTTTAGATAATTTCAGATGTGGTTCAAATACTGGATGAAATATCTAACCTGTGGCTCCTGTGACCCCATTATGGCCACAGTGTAAGACGAAAGGGGGCCAAACCTACAGCCAAGAACCAAGAAAGTTGCTCTCCTGTGTCCAACAAGAAATTTGTAGGTTTTCCTCCCATTATGAGAATGACCCAGGGCTCCTGGGTGCTGATCCAATATATCACTGGAGCTGTGAGGAGAGTCTGGGATGCTTTGTTGCATCCACTAGACCGCTAAAACAGAATGTTACATTCACCAGTGATAGACACAACAAAATTTTATTATAATGAGAAGCAAGGCGCTGGCAACTTGCAGGCCGGGACCAACACCCCTTACCAGAGTGTGGCCCTGAATAGCACACATTCACAGGATTCTTATACGGGCAGTCCACAACAGCTTGAAAAGGGGCAATTCACAGTAGCTTGTAAGGTGAGGGGGGGAAAATGCCACACATTCCCTACCTATCTATGCTGGACAGTTTACGTCTGGCTCTTCTCCTGTCCAGCAATTAAGGTAACCACCTACTTAAATACTTGGAGCCACCTGTGAGATAACCAGACTTGGCCTTGATTCATGAGAATTGGAGCCCATCAGTGCTGAAGGTCACATGGGATATTTGGCCAGCAAGCTCACACAGTTTCTTAGTAAAACAAGCAAAGCAGAAGCTACAAAAGTGAAAAGCATTGTAGTTAGCAATGAACCATGTTTACTTTATTCTGTTTTCAACTCACGTCACTCCTATGTGGAAGATCCTTAGGAAATGGCTGATCCCAGAGTTCTAAGCCTTCAAGGATATTCAAATCTCCAACCAGCTCCTCTGCAGGTGAGATAAGTCCCATGGGTGTCCTTGGTTTTTTTTGGGGGGGGGGCGGAGTTAAAATTCTTTTTTTTATTGAATTTATTCATTAATTACATTGTGTTGTAATTTCATAGGAACTGGGATTCTCCCCACACTTCCCCACACCCTCCCCCCATGGTGGGTTCCTCCACCTTGTTGCGTAACCATAGTTCAAGTTCAGTTGAGACTCCCTCTTAGCAAGCATATGCCAAGTATAGAGTCCAACATCGTATAGTCCAGTCAAGTCCAACTACTTATTGGGGAGACCCTCTCTGGTCTGAGGGCAGAGCCAGCAGAGTATCATCCCGATCAAATAAAAGCACTAACATATTATCAGCAACAATTAACATCATTATGGAATTAATTGACATAGTATTGAGCAGCCAACATGTTAAAAATAAATGCGATTTCTTAACCCCATTCTGTGACCACCCCATTCACATTTCCATTTTAGTTTATATACTACATATGACATAACATCCATAACATAACATGTTATGCATAACAAATTTTGCGAACCAAAAAGATTGTCCTAATTTAGCAATCTTAATTTATGAACACTTTTTATCCCTAAGTCAATTAAAATAGAGCTTTTAATATCTGTTCTACAACTTGAAATTTAGCACCACTTCTCATCTTGACAGTATCTGTTATAAAATCCAAGTAGTCCAATTAGTAGTTGTTTCTACAAGAGGGGACTTTCATCCTTTGACATCTCCAGGGGGTCCCCCAGCTGCAGATATCAAAGCACTTGAAACTTCTGAGTTTTTTATACATGTCAACAATGCCAAGTTTAATATATCTAATTAATAGGATCCCTAAACATTATGACACCATATAGACCAGATTTACTCATTAACACAAAGTGACCACTCAGCTGCTTATAAAGTAAGTACATATTTAAACAAACTCTGTTCCTTTTGAATGGGAACTTAATGAAACAGAGAGAATAAAGATTATGACACCAAAATAAAAATAAAGACCTTGAATAAAACTACATGGAATTGTCCCATAACCTAAAACAGTTTAACAGCAAACATAGCAAACTAATATATGCTAACAGCTTTGAAAATATCTTTATCACCCTAAAAGTTGAAAACTTATCAAAGACCCACATAACCATTTGAATAGACATTGTGTTAACATAATTTTCTGAGCCAATTTGTATTGGCTCACTTTGGTAGAATATAAAAGCTTGCATATGCAGAATTCATTCCTTTTTAATAAAATAGCTCTAAGTAGAAAGCTGACATTAATACAACATAAATTTGGCCTAATTTTATAGTTTTACAATGTACTTGACATAATTCAAATTAACTCAAGCAACCATTACATTACCCAAGTTGAGTATCATCCTTTGAGAGTTCCAGTTATGTGACTATAAGTTCCAAATTCAAGAGACTCCATTTAGAACTTTGAGGAATTATCAGAGGTCCAAATCACTTGCTCAAAATAAAATACATTGAGCCAAGCATTTTAACAAATGCTGTGGGCCGGATCTGACCAGAGTTTACAGAAATTATCAAAAAAACAGGCACATATTTGAACTTCTTCCGGGATCCAGTGATGTACAAAACCTCTCAAGACACACAAGAGCTCTTGTTACCCATGTTGGTTGCAATAGCACAGAAGAACCTTAGTTTAGTACATGAAGCCATCCATTACTTATGATAGTGAAATACGTTTTGAGACAAAGAGGCAGAAAATCATATATTCCTAGTCAAGAGCTAAAGCAAAAAGCCAGCATACTGGGAGAAAACAGCAGAGAAGGGAGAAAACTTGTCAGAACAGTACACGTAGCGAGTGATCGGTTCCCTGTGACTGAACTGGACCTCTGCCTGGTCAAATATGTATGTGATCTGCTGGTCTGCCCCAAAGGAAAATAGTTGTAACCTTGAGTTGACAGCAAGCCTGATTTTGACAATGAGCCTTCCCAGCAAGAATGCTAGCAAAGGTATTCTGACCTAAAGTGTGGAGAAAGAGGGCCAGTCCTGGCTACTATTTAGGTGGGTGGCTAGTCAGGTGAAGGGATTAAAAAAACATGGTGGAGAAATAAAATTTTCCCCAGTAAGCTTCCTCTGAGATTTCGGGCTACATAGAAAGGTCTTAACAGAGGGGACCCAAAGCAGGAGAACTAACAAGGAGACAAATACTCAAATGCTGGACGCACTGTCTCTGTACGTTTAGGTCATATGAGGATCTGTATTCATTGAACAGTCCATGTGGAAAAGCTGCCTGTCTGTGAAGGGTTATCTCATGTCTGATCCCAAAGTAACAAGGTGTCTGGCAATGTAGTGGGGCCAGGAATTCAAGTTTTTAGGGATTCAGGGGACATTGGCAGGGCAAAGAGAGCATTAAGGAGTGACAAGCAAAAAGAGAAGCGATAGAGGGGCAGATCCCGGGACAGAGTGGGGGTTCATTGAGACGTGCAGCACCGAGCTCAGTCTCACAACTGTGCCTAGTTCCCCTGACAAACAGATCTCCAGGCAAAGATTACAGTGCCAGTGTCATGCTGACTCACTAAAGGGTCTGATACCCAATCAGAGAGCCTTGTAAAGAACAATAGAGTGTAAGGCTTGCTTGTTTTCCAGAATTACATGACCTTCCCTAGTCTCGCAGCAGGGACCTGCCCTGAGAAAGGAAAGCGGGTTCGGTCAGGACCAGCAATGCAGGGGAAGAGTACTCTCAGCTCCAAGGGACTGCTCCTGTCCTATCAGCAAGCCTCACTCTGGACTCCTAAGAACCTATGCTGTGCTAACTGCTTCACTGGCTGGCGGGTCCAGTGTTTGTAAGAGAAAATGAAAGGATCTGAAAGCAGAAACAAAAGCAGTCCCTTTCTCCTGACACGATCCAGTACTGGCCGGCATTGAATCAGAACTGAGTTCCAGTCCATTGGAGTTCCGAGTCACGGCACTGGAGTGACACAGCTGGTGTGACCATCAGGGGAGTGAACCAGAAAGTCAAAGAGTCATATATTCTTGTCATCTTTTCTTTTCGACACTCAGCTTTATAAATTCAATTACTCAATTAATTATATCTTAGTTAAAAAAAAATAAAGAGTACTTCGGCGGAGGTGAGAACACTTGCCTCTGTGGACCCCCAGATCAGCCCTAACACTTCTGGGAGAAACAGACCGCATGCTTGGTCTATCTCCTTGGAATGGATTCCTTTTTCTCCCTTCTCTGCTTTGCATTCTGGGATTTTTCTGCCCCTGCGCTCTCCTTTCTGCTTGCCTGTGAACAACAGGCATGTTTCACTTTGGGCATGCTCCAGATGAAGCCTTCTGCACTGCACCTTGGCTCAGCAGTTACCAGGATGGCCAGCCCCACCCTGTGCCAGCTGAGCAGTGACACCATAGTGACAGCTGTACCCATTTGCCTGATGGGTCGGGCAGGTCATCTCTCTTTGTCTCATGCAGATAGATGGGAAATTTCTCACTAACCAAGCATTTATCCATCAAGTTTATGTCATTTGCATTTCAGAAAGCCAGGATCAGGCTGCAGGGAAAGAATTTCAGTAGCAAGGAAGCTTGTTTTCCTCCCTCTCTTAGAGGATAGCTGATTTCTACCAATCATTTTTGTATCTGCTTATGCTTTCTCTTTGGTAAATTCTTTCATGCTACCAACCAAGTCAACATTTTTGATTAACATTGCTCTTTGCAAGTCTTCGTGTCAGTTTCTCCGGGATATTAAGTCACAAATAAATAAATAAGAGATAAGAACTGCCTGCCAGAACTGCATACTCTGTCTGTGAGATATTTAGCTACCTGCACAAAAGCCAACCGTAACTTCAACCTAAACCTTCATTGTTCCTGCTCTGAGGCTGTGCTCTTGTCCGGGGGCTGCAGCTCAGATGCTGCCATATCCCTGCTTGTCTCCCACTGGGAGACTGTATGGCTGCTGACTCAGTTCCCTGACCCATGTGTCTCTGGAATACCAAGGCATTTTTACTGGTCCCTTTGTAGATCTTTGTCCCCTGTGAATGGGTTAAGACCACAACTGATCCTAAGCAACTGGACAGACCAGCTACCTGACTCCCTCACACAGACTTTATCCAAAGCACATGGGACCAGAAGTGTTTTGGATGTGGCTTTTTTTTTTTAATTTCAGATTATTTACATATACAAAGTGAGATGTTTTGGAGTTAGGGCCAAAGTTTAAACAAAGAACTTCTGTTGTGTATACTACTTAAAGAGCCTGAAGACTTTTTTTTTAACAGCATTTTAGATTATTTTCTGCATGAGACAAAGTTTTATGGTATGGAATTTTGCACTTTGATAAAATGTTAAGATTCAAACAGTTTCAGATTTGGGAGCTTTTTTTTTTTTTAAAGATTTATTTATTTTTATTGGAAAGGCAGATATACAGAGAGGAGAGGCAGAGAGGAAGATCTTCTGTCCGATGATTTACTCCCCAAGTGGCTACAAGGGCTGGATCTGCTCTGATCCAAAGCCAGGATACAGGAGCCTCTTCTGGATCTCCCACGCAGGTGCAGGGTCCCAAGGCTTTGGGCCATTCTTGACTGATTTCCCAGGCAACAAGCAGGGAGCTAGATGGGAAGCAGAGCCGCCGGGATAAGAACTGGCATCCATATGGAATCTTGGCACATTCAAGGTGAGGTCTTAGCTGCTAGGCTATTGTGCCGGGCCCAGATTTGGGAGCTTTTTTGATTTGGGGCTTTCAGATTAGAGATACTCAACATGTAAGAGCTGCTTCTTTTCTATTGATTTTTTTTCTATTTCCCACTTTGTCTTCTGGTAGAGAATCTTAAAATGAGCCTATTCATCTCAGACATATTCATTATATGATGTCAGACATACTCATTATATGGTGGACTTCAAAATATAATGGTGAAATGGGATTAAAAGTTAAATATATTTTAGAGCAAAAAATTGAGATCCATGGAAAACATTTTCATAAATAAGTTTGGTGAATTTTTAAGATGCTTACTTATTTATTTATTTGAAAGGCAGAGCAAAATAGAAGAGACAGGGTGAGAGAGCTTCCATCCACAGTTTTAATCCTCAAGTGTCCACAGTCCTCATCATGTGTGAACCAAGGTAAAGCCAGGAACCCTATCATTACTTCCCACATGAGTGTCAGGAATCTACATAGTTGAGCCAACCTCTGCTGCCTCCCCAGGTACATTAACAGGAAGTTAGAACAGAAGAGGAACAGCCAGAACTTTAACCACTGCTCCAGTCTGAGATGCTTGGAGTCACAAGCTTCAGCTAAGCTGGCTGCCCTAGGAACTTTTCAAAATCCCTTGTATCTGGAATACACTTGAGAAGTCATAAACCTAACACATTTCCATGCATCCAGATGCCACATGCTGCATTGGTCATTCACTCTCTGCTCAAGCTTCAGCTTTAGTTTTACTTTGTTCTGCATCCCATCATTCATAATACCTCTAGGCAAATGTCAGCAGCAGCACTCTGTGTGCTCATTCACACACTACACCAGCTTCAGCCTTTCTGCTTCCCTTTGCTTCGAGGCATTGTATCTCCAGTGGAATGATGTCTGTAATACTGCTGTGGTCTTAAGCAGCTAGCTCAGAGTCACAGACTTGGAAATCATGCTTTCCCCACCCCCTGATTCTTTCTGCCCACCTGTGACACTCACCTAGCATCACCTGAAACCTGAGAGGGGACAGTATTGCATTATTGCATAGCTACTCCCTTTGCAAGCTCCCATAAAGACCCATGATAGGGAGGGGCTCTCACTCTCTTGGTCGTGTGCATTACACGTGCCCTCCGACTCTTGACCTCCCAAGTTCCTGCTTGTTTTCTGCCTTCTCAGGGACAGACTCCTAGGTGGGAAGGCCCTGAACATGGCCCCTGTATGTCTGTACTCCTCACCCTCTGTTCACTGCTTGAGCAAGTCAGTGAAGATGTTAATGCTAAGATGATTTCTAATTTGTGTACTTGCAAGAGTTCTAGGAGAAGTGAGGCGGAATGTGGGTAGAGAAGCCAGGAAAAGGCCAATGTTTACAGCTGTGTGTGTCCAGGTTATTTGCTGCATGTCTCTTAGGATAATTCATATTGCTGGGGAAGCTGGAACATAGGTCTTCAGTTTAATGGATGGATTTCAATGGTAATGATCATTTGTTCCTCTTGGGGTTTTGATTCAGACCGGTTTTCATGTGAGCTTGTCATTTCCTGATGTCTACTGGGTTCTGCCATCACCAAGCTTGCTTAATAAAGACTCCTTGGTATATTCTAGACTTGTCTGGCATGCTCTCTCTGAACCCCACAACAATAACGCCAAACTTAATCTTCCTCTGCTTATTTCGTCTCTTATCTTCACACTGGCAAAGCAATAAAAGAAGCATTTTATTTGGACCTAGTTTACCTTGTTCTTTTCTGATTCAGGGCGTGTTGGAAAGGCAGGTATGAACGGGGAGCCTTCGTTTGCTATCTGCCACAGGAATGGGTAAAATCAATAAGAACTTCTCCTGAACTCTTCTCTCCCTTCAGTTCTTTCCCGACTGATTAGAAGATCAACCAGTCCTATTCCCCATATCCACAACCTCTGCTGAGCCATGCTTTCTGCACCTCCACCAAATGAAGGGTCCCTTTGCAAGACACTGTTGAGGTCATTCACTCACTATCTGAAATAATGCCATGCTCTTTCCCTCATGGGTGCCCAACTGCCTCTTCTAGATTTTTTGGAGTTTGACTTTTTGGAAATACAGAGTGACAAAGAGAGAGAAGGAAAATGAGGGACAGAGAAAAAGAGGTCTTAGCAGTTGATTGTTTACTCTCCAAACAGCTGCAATACTGGAAGCCTAGCGTTTCGTTCAAGCCTCTGGTGGTCGGGCCCAATGCACTGGGGACAGCTTCTGCTGCTTTCCCAAATACATTACCATGGAACTGGATCAGAAGCAGGACAACCAGGATTTGAGCTGGCAATTCAATATGTAGTATTGGAGTCACAAGACATACGGCATGTTTCTGTCACAAGCCTGTTTTCAATTTTAAAACACTTTGAGAGAGAAACATGATAATCACCAAGAAACAAACTGATTTGAGTTTGAATTCTATGTAGAATTCTCTATGAGCAATATCTACATACCTGCGTGGAAAAAAGTGAGCAACTTCAAATTTCTCCTTTGCAAGATGAGAGTAATGATAACTATTTTGGAAATGTATTGTTGAGTGTTAACTTGATTTGATACCATGAAGTAACTTCTGTCCCTGGAAAACTGGTATTTTCTGAGTAATTGCCAGTATGATTAATATTACTTATCATCACTTATTTTTTAAAATATTTATTTTATTTTTATTGGAAAGGCAGATTTACAGGGAGAAGGAGAAACAGAGAGACAGATCTTCCATCCACTGGTACACTCCCTAAGTGGCCACAATGGCCAGAGCTGAGCCAATCTCAAGCCAGGAGCTTCTTTCTGGGAACAGGGTGCTGGGCTTTGGACCATCCTCCATTGCCTTCCCAAGCCATAAACAGGGAGCTAAATGGGAAGTAGAGCAGCTGGGGTATGAACCAGTGCCTGTGTGGGACCCTGGCAGATACAAGGTGAGGATTTCGTCTATTGCTCCAGGTTCTATTTATTATCATTTTGTTTGTTTGTTTGTTTTTTATTTTTATTCATTAATTGCATTGTATTATGTGACACAGTTTCATAGGTACTGGGATTCTATTTATTATCATTTGTTAAGCTGAGCCATGGTGAGTGGAAAGATAGAATGGATCAGAGTGACAATACACAGAGCCTTATTTGTAAGCTTTGATAAGGCTTAATGCCTTAGGTGAGGCCAGATATGGACCTGCCCAGAAACAATCTCTGAGATAAGAGTTGTTGCACTGTAAACAGATTATAAAGACTTAGACAAGCATTCTGCTGTTGGCTCTGTGGAGTTGGGAGGAGAAACCATGCTGTGATTGTAGAGTTTGGTTTCTGTCTTATGTTTTCCCTCCCTATATCCAGGTTATGTTTAAGTATTTGGGGAAACAAAAGTACTCACTGCTTTGCAGATTTTGATTTCGAAGAATGTTTACCACTTCAGTTCAGTCAGAGACAAAAATCCTTTTCAATTTCCCCAGTCTCCAATTATTCATGAAAAATATCAAACTGAGAAACAAAGGCTTTTCTTTAGGAAAAAAAAAAAAGAATGGGTGTTTTTCAGCCTCAGCAACATCAAACAATCCTTCACATGGGATGGTGACAACTTCAAGAGAAAGGGCTGTGATCCTAGCATTTTGCTAAAAAAAAAAAAAAACCCTCTTCTTTTCCTGGTGTGCTTTTGTGTTTTGTGTTAATAATTTACAAGTCAGCAATTTTCAATCCAAATTGTTCTTTGCTTGTAAGAACTGCTGCTAGGTTTCTCTATGTCAAGTAACCGCTCCAAATCCTAAGGCTAAAACATGACATAAATTAATTGATAGACAAATTTTAATAGCAAAAAAATATAAGGTAATAAATTTAAAGAACAATGCAGTGGATTTACCATTGAACACTGACATTTTTGTTCTGTCATTCAACAAAAAATAAAGAAGTATGATTTTTGTAAAACTATGTTATTCCAAGAGAAGTGATATTGTTCAACATTTATTGTAATGATTGGCTGCTCCCACAAAGATGTATATATTTTAAGAGATATTATTTAATGTATTTATTAAATAAGTATCAACCACACTTTAGTGTTGAGGAAGCATTTCATATATTTTGTTGCTTAATTCATGCTGAGATCAGTTAATCGCATCCACGTCGCCTTTTTACTTGCCTATTAATGCACGGCAAGGCACTGAGCTGATGCCCTAACTTCACAGTACTGCCTGTGCACTTACCAAATGCTATAGTCAGTGCTCTGAGACTTCAGCGGCACGATGTGGATCTCTTCCCATGCAGGGAAGGCAGATTCTATTTGGAAAGGTAATGGAAGACTAGAGGACACCCTGAAAAAAGCTGCCATGAGGCAGAATGTCTTTAAGTCTTAAAACCCACATCAGCAACTTAGACCCTTGCTCTGTGGTTCACAGGAGAATCATACCATGATAAGTTGAAGTTCAAAGGAATACTTCCTAAAGGAAGTAGGACCTGAGACAAGAGAGTTCTACACAATTCTACAATTAAGGAAAGAGCTAGGCCAGATAGATGGAAAAACAATAGTTTTCCTGTATCACAAAGTAATCTCTATGAAAAAAAAAAGGCATAGGGAAGTGGTGGGGACTCCAGTGGTGGACCACTATTCCTGCTGGTGAACATGAGAGCTGAGACTGGGTGCAGACCAGGCAGGGCAGGGCTACAACTGCATGTGGACTGGGTTAGGGGAAGAGCCAGGCTGGGCTAACCGATTGTATTCACTGTTACAGGTTTGAGCCAGTATATGGTCAGGCAGGTTGGGCTTTGCTGCAATATCAGGTGGCAAATGCTGGGACTAGGGGCAAGCCCTGTGGAGCTAGACTGCAGAACCGCCTGGATAGTGCAATATCCAGGGTATGGAGCGGGTCCATTGGGGAGGCTGTGGGCATCACTCTAATGGGCTGCAACTCCCATTGGTTAGCATGAGAAACCAGTACTTGGGGTGGGCCTAGCTGCGCAGGTAAGTTGTACCCACTGACATGAGTGTGGCCCGAAGGGTGGAGTTTGTTGGGCTGAATTATGCTTCAATGCCCAATGATGTATATGAATGGGATGTGGGACAGAGTGGACCAGCTCATTGCACATGCTGGGAGGCACAGTCCAGTGAGGGTTATGGGAGCCACTTTGACTGGGCTGCAGCTCCCCATGTATGTGAGAGCCAAGCATGCGGTGGGCAGGGTTGGGCTGGGCTGCAGCATCCATTGGTTTGCAGAGGAAGGAGGGCAGAAAAAATTGATCAACTACCCCAGTGAAGCTTGACAGCAAACTTTTGGGTGAATGGAAACTCAGAGGTGGAATATGTCAGCCAATTAATCTTGGAAAGATTTTCTTATCCTTGGAACAGAGATACCAAGAGCATCTCAGAACTATCAAAATCACTTGAGCAGAACCTTCAGAACATTCTCCATAAGGAGGACCCTGGAATGACATCAGGAACTGAGGCAATTGGGAGGCTGGGTGTGACCTCTCCCATTGTATCTCCTTCTCCCCCAGAAATAGGAAGAAAAAAAGGAAAATGTGTAAACAATGGTCTTGCCCCCTTTCCCCTGATCCTTGACCCTTCCCACCCTGAACAACTATATAAACGTCATCAAAAATAAAATTAAAAAGAAGAAAATTGAAAAAGAGAAAACAAAAGAAAAAAAAAGAATTTGTGCAGTCTGAGTATTTGCCCTTTAAAAATTTTTAAGTGCAACCAATGCAGTACTTATCTTTTACAATACTCTCATCTCATTAACAATATAAATGTACACAAGCCAACCAGATTTCAGAGATTTGGAGATCATAAATGACTTGCCCAAAGTGTAAAGGAAACGCAGACCATTATTGGATAGAAGAGCTGGACCTGACTAGCTGTGCTGTGGTTAAATTGAGTTCACATTTTATTACTGCTCGTCATTTCTCTCTCCCTTGAATTTTATTTTAATGATTTATTTATTTTTATTGGAAAGGTGGATTATAGAGAGAAGGAGAAACAAACAACTTCCATCTGCTTGTTGACTCCCCAAGTGGCCACGATGACCAAATCTGAGCCAATCCAGACCCAGGAGCCTGAGATACTTCCAGGTCTCCCAAGTGAGTGCAGTGTCCTAAGGCTTTGGGCTATCTTTGATTGCTTTCCCGGGTCAAGCAGGGAGCTGGATGGGAAGTAGAGCAGCTGGGACACGAATCAACACCCATATGGGATCCCGGCACAAGGACTTTAGCCATTAGGCTAGTGCTCCGGGCCCTCTACTTTGGGTTTTGCAAAGCAGAATTCAGAAATGATAAAGTGTAATGTCCAAAGCTTAAGAGGAAATCACTGCTTTGTTCAGCCTGGAGCCAATAGCTTAGAGAACTTATAATCTTTCCTGTCAGCAGCAACCATTAACAGTTCTCAAGAATATACTCCCCTAGGGGCTTTCAAGAGCTTTATATCTCCTGTTTCTTCCACTCTTAACCAACATAAAAAGTGAAGTTCAAACAAGTAATTTCTCAGGTGACAAAAGAAAGAAGCATTGGGTTGGGACTTAAAGCACCTGAATTGAGTTCCAATTTCAGCCATGTACCAGAAAAACCTTCAAACTTTGCTTTACACATTTGTGAAAGATATTTATATATGTTAATAGTAACTTACTCAATGGAAAAAAAAAAGTGTTGGTGCATGGGAAAGTTATTTCTAGGGACTGGCATCGTGGCACAGCACTGTTTGTGACATCATCATCCTGTACGGCAGTTTTCTGGAGTTCCAATTTCTCTGCTTCTAATCTAGGGCCTAATGTGAATGGGACACAGAAATCAGGAAATGCTACATGTGGCTTGTGCCCCTGCCATCCAAATGGAAACATGGATGGAGATCTGGGCTCCTGATATCAGGCAGGATGAATTCCAAAAGCTACAGCCCTTTAAGGACCAAACCAACAGACGGCAGATGGAAAATCTCTCTGTCTGCACTTTGTGTGTGTGTGTGTCTATATATACACAAATATACATAGATATCCAGGTACGTAATGAAGAGGCTTGTTCAGAGATTAATTATAAGAAGAAGTTTTGTTATTGTTGCAGAGTGCAAGCGAGATCTTGCTAGACAAATCTAAGTTGTACTAAGGAGTTTTATTAACCACGCTGGATGCTAGCAGCACCCATTACTCTAGCAACCACCAGCATGTTTGGAGTCCCACCTTCTTAATCACCAGCTGCAGAAACTAGGAAACCAATCATTTAATGATAACAGAAATTAGCAAATGAAAAGTCACAGTAGGAATCCAGTCCCAATTGAAACCCTTGGAGATCAAAATAATTATTACTCTGAAATACATCCATTAAACTGAAGATTCATGTCCCAGCTTCCCCAGCAATAGAAATTATTCTGAGAGATATGCAGTGAACAACCTGTACACACAAAGCTGCAAAATTTTACCTTTTCCTGGTTTCTCTGCCCACATTCCATCACTGTTAGGCCTCACCTCTCCTGAAACTCGTGAAAGTACGCAAAATAGAAATCTAGAACACCTTAGCACTTGCATCTTTGTTGACTCATCCAAACAGTGAATGGAGGGTGAATAATGCAGATATATGTGTGCCATGCTCGGGAGCTGTCTCTGCCCTTGGATTCTGTCCACAGGAAGCAACAGAGAAAACATACTCTGGAGGGCCATGAGTAGGAGTACAAGAGCTGTGGAAGTACATGACCAAGAGAATGATCCTCTTCCCATCATGGGCCTTTATGGGGGCTAGAGAGGGGAGTGGCCATGCAACAACACAATACCACCAACCCTGAGCTTCCAGATGATAAGTGGGTGTCATTTGACTCACAGGTGGGCAGAAAGGATTACATAGGTGGGAAGCACGGCTACTAAACTCGTGACCCTAAACTAGCTACCTAAGTCCATGTATGGTGAATGTTATCCTTTATTTTAAAATTTCAGGAGGAACAACTTGTATGTTCAATCTGAGAAAAGCATGGTTATTGGCCTAATACATGCATCAATAAGATAGTACATACAAAACTAAGATAGTCTCCCCAAAATTGTGTATATACATTTTCCAAGGAAAATGCCCTCTTCTATTCCTTAAATAAATGAAGAAGAGATTTTGTTCAAACCTTCACAATTTGATGGTCATTTCAGTTCCTGTTTAATTTCTGCTCAGGACATTATGACTGGTGTTAGAATCCTCATCATTTTTTTTCTGAAATGGGCCCTAGAGTAAGGATGTTGGGTTTTGTGGTCCATGTGATATTTGTCAACAACACAGATGCAGCTACACACACACACACACACACACACACACACACACATGAGTGGACATGGCTCAGTTCTAGTATGAGAATGCTACAGCTGAAATTGGTAGGATTTCCATATGCCAGGGAATAGTATTCTCTTTTTTTTCAAATTTTAAAAATATAAAAATGATTTTAGTACAAAAAAAAAAATGTGTCTTAGTAGCTTGGATCCAGGACACAAGTTTAACAACCAACTTTATTTTATTCTTGTATCAAGATGGCACTCAAAATTTAATTTTCTGATTAGTGCCAGATTCTTGGGCATCATTGCAGGAGCCCTTTCTAAGCAACCTTAATAATGCTACTACATGATACTACTCAGTATGTGAAAGGACAAGACCAACTGTGTCCAGTCACATTAGCCTCATTTTTGTGTACTTGGGAAAGTGGAGAGTTGCTTGAGTTCCTCTCTCCTCCCTGCTCTTTTCTTCTGTCAACCTTGAGTACACATTGGTGTATTCAGTAGTTAATCGAATCTCCTCAATTCTCCAGAGAATTCTCAAGAACAGGATGAAGCCATACTGGGGCTAGCATGGTGGCCCAATCAGCTAATTTTACCTGCAAGTGCTGGATCTTATATGGGTACCAGCTCATGTCCTGGCTGCTCCACTTCCCATCCAGTTCCTTGCTTATGGCCTGGGAAAGCAGTGGAGGATGGCCCAAGGCCTTAGGACTCTGTATCCATGTGGGAAGCTCTTGACTCCTGTCTTCAGATTGGCTCAGTTTAGGTCATTGTGGTGATTTGCAGACTGAAGATCTTTCTGTCTTTCATTCTCTCTGTAAATCTGCCTTCCCCGTAGAAAGAGAGAGAGAAAGAAAGAAAGAAAGAAAGAAAGAAAGAAAGAAAGAAAGAAAGAAAGAAAGAGAAGAAACTGTAAAAGAACTGGAGGCTAATGTATTTGTTATCATTGCTACCCGAAGAAAGGTGAGAAGGGTGATTAATGTTTTGTAAGCCTGTATGTGTGAATTAAAAGTGGATCAAGACTGCAGTGGCTTTTGATGTGGACTCAGTGTATGTTCTGGAGTGGTTTGTTTGTGTTCCATTGGGAGAATCAGTAAATGACTACAAGCAACTTCATTACAATGGAGTATTTTCTTTTTAATTCTTAAGGATGGACTTTTATTTATAATTATAGAAAAAAAATTAAAAAGTGACTTTCCATTAAAAAGGCACATTTGTTATACTTGGGGTACCTTTATATGACTTCTGTGAATCTTGTGGCCCCAAAACTCAGCGTTTGAACAAGTATCTGTTCAGTACAGCTTTGTCTCTCTTCACCTTCCAGCTACATCTTTCCCATCCCAACCTGTTTTCAGAATTCCAAGCCATCGGTAAAAGCCACCAATTTTTAAAGCACATACCCACAAAGAAAGACAAATCTTTAAAAATTTTATTCATTGATAGATTTAATTTATTCTAGAGAAAGAAAGAGAGAACAGAGGCAGAGTTTTCATCAAGGGGTCTCTCCCCCGCATACCTGCAAAAGTTGGGGGTTGCTGTCTTAGGCACAAGCCAGGAGCTGGGCACTCTATCTTGGCCTCCTTCTGCGGCTCCCAGGAGCGCATTAGCACCAAGCTGGGAATGAAAGAGGAGCCAGCTACAGAAACAAGCATGGCAAAACGAGATCCCAAGCAGTGTTTTCATCACTGCCTCAAACACATGTCCCTCAAACATATACTTATTATTATCGTGCCAAATATCACAGACACCTATGTTTTTTCTTTTTGCATGTGTTCACTCTAGAAATGAACGGTTTGTTTTTCTTCAACTGCCTGACCTGACAGAACCATCATAACCATATGCTCCAAACCCCTGTCAAGAGGAAAAAAAAAATCCCAGATGTCCATAACATGCAGCTGATGGTCATTTTCACAGATATGGCTTTTACTGATTCTGCAGCATGCCCCCTTTGCTATAGCTTCTCTTGAGCAAGGGCGGTGAACTCAAATCTGATAATCACTGGGTCTTGTTATTATGGCTGCACTCCTTCAGGATAATAGAGATCCCTCTATGGTGATCAGAGCTTGAAAAGAGGAATCAATTTTCTAATTTGGCTTGCTGAAAATAGATGTAACAGTTCCAGAAAAGTAATAGTGGACACAGGGATCCTGTTATATGCTCTGTATTTTGTTGTTGTTGCTTTGTCTCCAAGGTGCAATAACAGTTTATAAGACCTGGACAGTTGAGGGTTTAACTCCTAGCACAAGTGCATCTGCTGATTAGCTTTATGATATTAAACAACTCAGTTCAGCTCTCTGTTCCTCAATTTACGCATCATTAAAATAGGGATAACCACAATGCCTATTTATTTCTTCTTCATCTACTTGCAAGCAATGCAAATTTTTACATACTAACTTGAACAGTAAAAACTGCGCTGGCCCATGTCTTTAAAAAAAGAAGAAGATTGTAGTGCTTCCTTCAGGAATTCAGTGATGTCATTAGGAATCCAGGTACATTCTTTCCTCTATAGCCTTCCAGTGTTACAACTTATTCCAGATTTGGGTTCCCTCACAGTGACACAATACTTACAGCAGTTCCAAGACTCAGGCAGCCGTAAGTAGTTAGCCAAAAACTAAAAACTGTACCCCCACTCATCACTGCAAACAAGATAACCTGACAACCTCAAACAAATGAATGTAGATACGGGATGTGATGAACACTTGTGTCAGCAGGGCCCTGTCTTTTGACCTGCAACTGCATTTGGAATTTACAGTAGTCAAACAGCAAAAACTCGACAACACAAGGGAAGAACGTGAAAAATGCATGTTATGAAAAAGTCCTTTCTGTTTTTCAAAATCATTTTGAACCACAAAATCATATCTCATTTTCCCATGAGCTTTTTGAAGTACTTTCATATGTGGTGACAACTGAGGTTAATACAATCTAAGGTAATTTCTAGTTCACATCATAGCCCCGTAGTGGTCCTTGATGGCTGAGAATCTGAAACTGCTCCGTCTTGCGTCTTCTCTGTTCTCCAACGTTCCTGTCACTCACCTGAGCATTATGTGTGAGGAAAAGAACGAGGGGACAGAGGACCGCAGCCACCTGTATCAACATCAGTTCCCTGCAAGAGGAAAATCTGAATATAAAGTGGTAAACACTAATGGGTTGTATCTAGCTTTTGAAAACTCTTTCCTTTAACACACATGTAGAACATACTCCTGCATACATCAAGAGATAATCTAAATAATCACAAAATATTAAAACTGCATATAGTTCAAAATCATGTGTTAGATTGAATTCTCCATCTTCTCTTGATTTCTTTCATCTGTCTCCTTTTAGCCTATTGCCGATAAGCCATAGGCCAGGATTGCCTATTTCCCCACACACCCATTTAATACACAATGGACCTGTGGGGAGTAATCATATCGGGAAAGGTGAAGAATGAGACATACTGTAGACACAGAACGAGTTGTGCTCTGCAACTCCTATATTCTGGAAATGGTGTTCCTCAGCCTGGGTGGCTGAGGCAGACCTTGGATTAGATTCCATGCTGTTCTCCACTGTTCTCCATCCGTGTTCACCTGAGCCCTGAGTATACTGATCCTGTAGGTTCTGCCCTCCTCTGGGGCCTGCATAGACTTCTCACCTTGGACACAGTGACGTGTATCCTATTGGAAGATTCACACCAGCAGAGGCCGTCATCTGACCATGTGCAGTTCAGTGACTGCTGGATGCTTGTAAGATTCAAACAAATCTTTTTTTTTATCTATCTTGTGTTTTGTCTGCTTCTCCATATGTTTTCTTTAAACAATCATTAAGCCTCTATTGTTTCTGCTTAATTCCATGATCAAGAAATATGGCTGTTTTTCCAGACACAATCGTAAATTATGATTTTGTTCCTTATAATTCCCATCCCATCCCATTTTCCATTGAGGAATTAGTCTTCTGTGGACGTCTGGAATAGGAGATGGGAAAGCCACATTCCTAATGTAATTTTTGTAAGATTAATTTGTTTTTATAAAAAAAGTCAGATTTACAGAAACATCTTCCATCTGGTGGTTCACTCCCCAGGTAGCTATAACAGCTGGAACTGAACTCATCCAAAGCCAGGAACCAGGAGCCCGGGCCAGAAATTTCTTCCAGGTCTCTCATACAGGTGCAGGATCCCAAGGCTTTGGACCATCCTCCACTGCTTTCCCAGGCCACAGGCAGGGAGCTGGAAGGGAAATGGAGCAGCTAGGACATGAACCAGTGCCCAGATGGGCTCCTAGGGCATGTGCTAGGTAAGTGCTACAGTTACCAGGTTATCATGCCAGGCCAGTCCTCTTTACCTTTAATAGTTTATATGTTTGTTTTTTGTTTGTTTGTTTTTGGTTTCTTATTGAGAAGTTGTCCCTTGAATTATTTTAACCAGTCAAAAAATTTTACAGAGTTTTGCTTTCTCAGGGTCTTCTTAAGGCAAATTTAAATGTTCTAGGAGTAAAAGCAGCAAGAATTTTAATATACAAGATGTGTGTTCCTAGACTCTTGATTCCTTTTATATCTGCTGGCACACCATCCAATGACTCCTTAATCTCATTTTTTTCTGTGATATCTTGCCCAAATGTAGTAATATCAATTTTGCAGTCTTGGGCCAAAGCACAAAAATTTTTATTTTGCTGAAAATGGAAACCAAGTCAACACATCCTCTAGAATATTGTGAAAAACAGGATTTTTATAATCTGATTTGTTTTACCAATGTCTGTGTTGAAATAGAAGTCTGTTGCTTCAGAGTGCGAGGTCAAGAGGATAGTGTCAGGGACATCTTGCTACATCATCACATGATGGTAGAGTGAAGAACACATAAAAGAATCAGAGGACACAAAAATCCTTTTATTATCATCATTAATTCATTCATATGGATGCACTACTCATCTCACCAATGCATTAAGTCCTATTTCTCCAACTGTTAAAATGAGGATTAACTTTTTTTCAATTATATTTCTGTATGTGTAGCGATTCCCCTCTTTCTCTCCTTTTTCTCCGTCTCCCTTCTCTCCTCCCAACTGTTCTGTCATCCTCACCATCCCCTGTATTTGAACAATAATAAAGGCCTGGCATGATGGCTCAGTGGCTAAAGTAGTTGCCTTGCATGCAGCATTATCCCATATGGGCGCCAGTTTGCATCCAGGCTACTCCACTTCCCAGTTCCTACTTACAGCTGGGGAAAACAGTCCAGGATGGCCCAAAGCCTTGAGATCCTGCACCCATGTGGGAGACCTGGAAGAAGACCTTGACTCCTGGCTTCAGAATGGCTTAGTTCTAGCCATGCCACTACTTGGGTAGTGAATCAGTGGATGGAAGATCTTTCTTTCGACCTCTCCTGCTCTCTGTAGATCTGTCTTTCCAAAAAAGAAAAACAAACAAACAAGCAAAAACCCAAATAATTGTTAAAGAACAGCAGGATCCAGGGGTCAGGAGCTTCTTCCAGATGTAGTATTTCGTTGTCAAGCTCCATTTGACAGCTTTATCGGGGGCTTTCTTTTATTTGGGAATAAAGATACATATTCCAAGTCTTTGTTTCCAAATACTCTGGTCTCTGCCACACTGTTTGTTTATGAGAGTATAAGTGTATAATGGTTTAAGTATATATCTTTTTGTTTGTATTTTGGATGAAAAATGTCTTATATCAATATGAGAGATAATTTGACATTTGTCCTTTTGGGACTGGCTTATTTTACTAAATATAATGGTCTTCAGATGGGGCCTCCTTGTTGCAATGTTAGAATTTCATTCTTTTTGAGGTCTGAGTATGGTTTCATACAGTAAATGTACCACTGCTACCTTATCCATTCCTCTTTGGATGGGCATCTGGGTTGTTTCCATGTCTTTGCTATTGTGGATTGTGCTTCAACAAATAGGGGAATGCAGATTGCTGTCTCATATTTAGGTATCACTTCTTTTGGATATATTCCCAGGAATGGGATTGTTGGTCATACTTTAGATGAATCTTCAGTTTTCTGAGCACTCTCCATACTAACTCCCATAGTACCTGCACACGTCTATCATCTCACCAGCAGTGGACTAGGGTACATTTCCCCCACATCCTGGCCAACAGGTGTTATTAGATTTCCTTCAGCAGTTCTCAGGAAAGTCAAGTAGAACCTCAGTGTGGTTTTTATTTGTATTTTTCTTATTGCTAGTGATCCTAAGCATTTTTTTCATATGTCTGAATTTGTCCCTTTGTCTGCTTACTTCCTTTGCCCCATGTCTTAACTGTGTTTTGCTTTTGCCTTTGTTTGTTTGGGTGTTGTTGAGTTTCTGGAGTTCTTCGTACATAATAGGTATTATCCCTCTCTGTAGTATAGTGTGCCAAGATTTTCTCTTATTATGTTGGTTGCTCATTTCTTTTTGACCATTCCCTCTGCTGTACAGGAATTCTTAGTCTGAAGTACTCTCATTTGTTAATTTTGGTCTTAACTGCCTGTGTTTTTGGTAATTTTTCTAGTAAGCTTTCTGGTTGATTCACCGTTGTGCCAAGAAATATTATCCAATTCTGAGATGATTTCTTCTGCCTCATTCATTTGATTTTGGAGACTTTCCACTGGATTTTTTTATTTGCTCCATCATGTCCTTCATTTCTAATAACTCTGCTTGATGTTTTTTTCAATGTTGCTATTTCCTGTGTGACATATTCCTTAAATTCCTTGAACTCCTGTTGATAAGAAGCTTTATAACAAGTTTTTTAAGTCCTTTATCCCCCATTTTCTCAATGTATTTTTCAGTTAACTCTGAGGTTGTCAAAGTCTTTACTCCCTTGCAGGGGATGTTTTCCGTAACATCCATTACTCCTCTGTCTTTTCTTTTGCTATTGGTTCGTTTACCTCTAGTTAGCAGATTCTTCTGAGGGCACGTTTCTAACCTGTCACCCACAGTTCTACCGTTCAATTTTACTGATTGAATTTTGTGCCCAGTTATTTGTTTGCAGTCACTTGTACCACTCCCTCCAGCAAGTTTTAGTTCTGGACTCTTGTGTTAGGCTTCCACCAAGGTCTCCATATTCCCAACTCCTGTATCAGCACTCCTATCTCCTGTGATCCTCTGCTGTGGCTGCACTGTTTTCTTTAAAACCTTTCCCCAACTTCCAGTTCAAGCAGTTCCTAAGATTAGGGAGATACCAGGCACCCTAAATAGTTAGGTGGTAGATCTTGTAAGAACCTGCTAGCCATTAGGTCTGAAAGCCACCCAGACCTATTTTTACTCAGAAGATGCCAATTATTTTACCTGGGGCACTATTGCAATGCACTTAGTGGAAGTGAGTTCACTTCCAGCTCAGCATGCATGCAGCTCACTGTTGTCCCTCCAATCTCAGTCTTTGCCACACTGTACAAGATGGCTACTGATCATTCCTGATGGTCACTGTTGGTTTTCTGGATCTGCTGGTCACTAGGTCTCAGGCTACCTAGACTTATTTCAGGTGGAACCTGTATAATACAATGTTGGTGCAATGCATTGAGCCAAAAATGAGTTTGCTCCCAGCTTAGTGCATGAACAGTCTCATCCCACGGCCTTTGCCTTCCTACACAAAATGGTGCCAATGTAGCTCTGGTGGGTATCTGGGCTGTGAAAGCCACCCTGTTCCAGCACTGGCTATTTGAGTACTGCTGTTCTGTCTCTGTTCCTGGTCAAATCCAAGAAATTAGCATGGTGGGCAGTCCTTTACCTGCGTTCACCTCCTAAGCTCCTGTGAACTCCCCTTCCTACCTAACTGTTGGGGAGCTTTGGCTACTGGTGGAATTCAGATTACTACTGAGTGACTGCCACTGGGGTATCTGGTCACTGCAATATCACACTGTTGTCTCTGATGCTCTCCTGTGTCAGTCAGTCTTCCGGTGCCACCCCACCATCCTATCCGATGACCTATCCTCTCATATTTTCTTGAATGTGCCCTTTCTGCTTCATCGTGGTTAATGATTCTTTGTCTAAATGCGTCCTTACCCTATTCCACCATCTTGCTTCTCAGCTTTTCTGTTTGTTTGTAAATTGCTTTGAGTTGTAGAAAGTTGTGGAATGTTCTTTGTTTACTTATTTTTAGATTTTTTGATATTGTTGCAAATTCAGATATATATATATATAGAGAGAGAGAGGAGGAGAGACAGAAAAGATCTTCCATCTGTTGATTCACTCCCCAAGTAGCTGCAATGGCCTGGGCTGAGCCAATTGGAAGCCAGGAGCCAGGAGCTCTTTTGGGTCTCCCATGCAGGTGCAGGGTCCCAAGGTTTTGGGCCATCCTCCACTGTTTTCCCAGGCCCCAAGCAGGGAGCTGGATGGGAAGTGAGGCTGCTGGGGTTAGAATGGGTGCCTATTTGGAATCCAGGCACATTAAAGGCAAGGACTTAGGCCGCTAGGTCACTGTGCCAGGCCCATAGAATGTTGTTTATATACATAGCTTGCTTAGGGTTTTTAGCATGAAGTATTTTGATTTTTTCTTAAATTTGCTGGGACTTTTATTTTGAACTATAATGTGATCAATCCTGATAAGATTCCATGTGCAAATGAATGAAACATTATATTCAGTGTCTGTAGGATCCATTTGGTCCCATTGTATAGATGAGATGTGTTGCTTCCTTGGTGAGGTTCTGTCTCATCAGTTTGCTAGAATTCTGTGTACACATTCAAACCATGGCTACAGACAACTTTTTTTAATAGAAGGCATAGTGTTGTAATAGACTGGCTTATTCATTAAAATATCCAGTTCTGAGTTCCCAAAAACTATTTTGATTACTTAAATGATCATAAATAAAACAAACCTTTTGTTTTGTTTTGTTTCATACATAGCTGCCTTTATGATCATACAATTTAGCTTTCATGGTTTGCAAAGCAAAATCTAGTTAGCAGAACTAGTCACAGTTTTATTTGATTTAACATTGGATCAAATAATTATAGTTATTTCAAAAACATTAATAGTATGAAGAGACTAATTTGTAAATTGGCATATTGATCAAAATTTTGGATTATTTCCAATACAGACTTTAATTCTTGGAGAAGACCACAACTTAAAATGGACTTAGAGCTTAAGTATCTTGGTTTGAGGCCTTAGCATTTAAAACACCACGTGGGATGCCCACATCTCTAACTGAGGAGTCTTGATTTGCATCACAGCTCTTCCTGTAATTTTTGTTTCCTGCTAATGCACTTTCTGTGAGGTAGTTGATAATAGCTCAAGTGCTTAAACCAGTGTTACCCACATGGGAGAGCTGATTGAGTCCCTATTTCTGTTTTCTTGCTTCCACTCGGCCCAGCAATGGTTGGTGCTTTCACCCTCTCCCTTCCCCCACCATTCTGCCTTTCCAATAAAATAAATAAGTATTTTTAAAAGTAAGAAACATCTGGATTATGGAATGTTACTTTTATCATCAAACTAGCTTTGTGACTTTTATGTGTCTTCATTTCTCCAAACCTCAGACTAAGAATACAAAAGCCAGCAGTTCTGTTAAAACCATGTAGAAATGTTAATGCCTGAGAGTGTAAATCTATTTACCCTAGAAAATGTTACACAAAGTATGTGTGCAATATCACCTAGTACCCCTCAAATTTGAAAATGTTTATGTGCATTTACATTTTTAATAATTTATAAAAACCATTAAATATAAACTAAAACAGAACTAGAAATTTATATTTTAAAGGTCACTTTCATGTAATTCATATCAGTTGCTCATTATATATATTTATTTTGAATACTTACATGCATTCAATAGAATTACCTATCTAACCAAAAATCTTATCATCATTTTTTTAAATAGATAAAAATGCAGAAAGGTGACAGTATCTGCCATCATTCTACTGGGCCAGAAAACCACAGTCCTTACTGCTACCTGGCTATAACATGCTACCCACCAAGAAACTTTCCCCAATGTCGTCTTCTCACTCCTCCCTCCCTTCCAATTACCACTGCATTTTCGATTTCTCTGAGTGCATCTATTTTTGATACTTTGCAGATGACTGAGATCATGTCATACCCATCATTCCATGCTTGAATTATATCATATAGCAGTTACCTTCTATTTCACGCCTGTAGCTGAAAATGACAAGATTTCATCTTTTTATGACTGAGTAATATTCCATTGTACACATTATCACATTTTTTCTTTATACATTCATTAGTTTATGGACATACAAATGGCTTCTATTCCCTGGATAATAATGAAATAAGCATGAAAATGAAGATATCTCTCCAACAGATGGTTTTGATATCACTTGAATATACATGCAGAAGCAGGGTTACTGATGCTTATGGCATCTCTATTTTTAGTTTTTGAGGAATGTTCATAGTTGTTTTCCACAATGGCTATACTAATTTACATTCTTACTGCAACGACTTCCTTTTCTTCACCATCTGGCAACACTTGCCATCGTGTGTGTTTCTGATAATAGCCAATCTTACTGCAATGAGGAGATGCCCAATTGTTGAATTTGAGTTCCCAGATGATGAATGATGTTGAGAGTTTTTTCAAGTGTTTGCCAATTCTGTATCTTCCTTTGAGGAATGTCTACTTCGACTTACTGTGCATTTTTACTTAGATTGTTCAATTCTCTGCTATTGAAATATTTGAATTCATTATATACTCTGGGTGTTAACCCCTTGCCATATATATAAATTGTATACTTTTTTTCCATTATCTTGTCTCTTCACTACATCGATATTTCTCTTTGTTATACAAAAGCTCTGTAACTTGATGAAATTCCATTTTTTTAAAACTTTAATTTCCTCTGATTTTGGAATCTTACTCAAATGTTTTTCTTTTCCCCCATCCAATATTCTGAAATGAAATTTCAGATCTCACACTTAGCTCTTTAATAAATTTTGAGCTTAATATTGTTGTTATTATTATTATGATGATGATGATGATTTTGGTAAGAAATCAGGACCTAACTTCATTCTTCAGATGTATATAGGCAGTTCTCCCAGCAGCATTTATTTACAAACTATTCCTTTTTATAATCCATGTTCTTTGTACCGTTATAAAAGATTAGTTGGTTGTAGAGGAATAGGTTTGCTTGTAGTGTTTGTATTCTATTTTATTAGTTTATGGATCCATTGTTTTGCTTTGCTGTTTAGTTTTATTTTACTTTGCTTTGTCAACCAAACAGTTTTAATTATTATAGCTTTGCAATATTCTTTAAGGTCAAGTAGCATAATGCTTCTTGCTTTGTTCTTTTTGGCTCATGATCACTTTGGTTACTTGGGATTCTCTGTGGCTTCACTCATATTTTAGCACTATTATTCTATTTCTGTGAACAATGCCATTGTGATCCTATAGGATTATAATGAATTGGTACATTATTCTCAAAGTATGTACATTTTTATTACTTTGATTCTTCCAATCTTTAAGCAAGAGATGTTTTCCCACTGCTTTCTGTCTTCTTCACTTCTCTTCATCAATTTTTGTAGCATTTCATTGTTCTAATTCCTCACCTCATTTGTTAAATTTATTCCAAGATCTTTTTATAGGTATTAGAAATGGGATTATTTTCTTGATTTTTTTTTTTACAGAAGATTCACTATAAATAACCAAATTTATTTTTAGATCCTGATTTTATATCTTGCACCTTGATGAATTTGTTTTTGTTCTCAGAGGCATTCGTGGACTCTGTGATCTTTCCATATATAATAAGATCGCAGTATCTGCAAGCAGTGACAGGGTGACTGTCTCCTTTCTCACGTGGTTATCTTTTGTTTCTTTCTATTGCTAAATGATCTACCTGGGATTTCCAGTACTGTTTTGAATAAAAATGGTGAAAGTGAGTATTCTTGTCTATTTTCACATCTTAGAAAACCTTCAGCTTTTTCCTGTTCAATACGATGCTTCTTGTTAGCTGGTTATGTAGCCTATATAATGCTATAAATTCCATTTATTTCTAATTTGTTCAAAGAAAGGATGTTGATTTTCATCAAATCTTCATATCTATTGAGATGATCATAGAACTTTTGTCCTTCATTCTGTTGATGTGAGTTATTGCGTGTACTGATTTGTACAAGTTGAGCCACATTTTTATTCCCGGATTTTTTCTTACCTGGTCATGGCAAATTATCTTTTGAGTGTGTTGTTGGATTCAATTTGCTAACATTTTGTTGAGTTCTGTTTTACACCTATATTCATCCAGATTACTGTTTTGTAGTGTTTGTTTGTTTGTTTGTTTGGCTGTTGTGTCTTTGTCCTTGTCTGGTTTTGTTCTCAGGGTTGCTGACCTCATAAAATTAAGTTGGAAGGATTTCCTCCTTTTCTATTTTTCTGAATAGCTTAAGAAGGATTAGTGCTGGGGTTGTTGCTATATCACAGTGAATAAAACTTGCCTAAAGCACTGGAATCTGATATGGACACCAATTAGAGTGCTGGTTGTTCCATTTGCTATCCATTTTCCTGCTAATGTGCTTGCGAAACTCATGGAATATGGCCTGTCCTTTGGCCCCTGTGCCACATGGATGACCTGGAAGAAGCTTTGGGCTTTGGCTTTGAACCTCCAAACTCTAGCTTTTGCTGCCAATTGGGGATTGTACTAGCAAATGGAGTATTTCTCTCTCTGTTTCTCTCTAATTCTGCCTATAAAACAATTAAATAAATCTTTAAAAGAACATAAAGAAAGGGAAGATTTGTATTAATTCTTTTAAAATGATAATATTATGCAGTGAAGATATTTGACTTTGCACATTTCTTTGTTGGGAGATGATATTTCTGATTCAATAGTGCTACACGTTATTGGTCTGTGTAGCTATTCTATTCCTGCATGATTCAATGTTAGTATAGTATATTTCTCTAATAATTTGTTCATTTTTTCTGGATTATTAAATGTGATGCCATATAATGCACATAGTAATTGCTAACAATGCTTTTGCTTCTCTGTAGTGTCAATAGTAATATTTCCATTTTCATTGGAGTTCAATGTACTTGAAACTTCTCTCCCTTTTAGGTAAGTTTAGCTAACACTTTATAATCTTGTTTACCTTTCTGAAGAATTGTTTCATTTCATAGATTTCTTTAACTCTCTATGTCATTTATTTCTGCTCTGAGTTTTGTTGTTTATTTCCTTCTAACAATTTTAGATTTGATTTGTTCTTGTTTTTATAGCTCCTTGCAGTAGAGTGATATGTTGTTTATTTGAGATTTTTCTTTACTTTTTTCCTTTTTTTTTTGATGCAGGCATTGATTACTACAACCCTCCCTCTTAATATGTCTTTGCTGTTTTCTATAGATTTTTGAACAGCATGCTTGTTTTCATTAATTTCAAAAATTTCCCTTTGATGTACTGATTAACAAGTTGCTTCTTCAGGAGTAAGTTGTTTAAATTCCATGTTATTTATAAACTTTACTTATAAAGTTTATCTTGCTAAGCAAGTTTTTGCATTGTGGTCAGGTGAGATAATTGATATGACTTTTGTTGCTTTAAAGTTGCTGAGGCTTCTTTCCTGACCTAACACAGATCTATCCTGAAAAACGCCCCATGTGCTACTTACAATTTGTGTTTTGCTGCCATTGAACAGAAAGTTGTGTAGATGTCCGATCAATCCAATGATCCAGGGTGCAATTTAGCTTGGTTGTTTCGGTGTTGATTTCTGTCTAGGTCCGTCTGTTTCTGAAAGCTGGATGTTACTGTGCCAATGCTGTCACTGGATTGGGGCTTATTTCTCCCTCTGAACATATCATTACTTGTTTCACACAGTTGTTGCGCTAATATTTGATGCCTGTATATTTATAAGTGTTCATCTTCCTATATTGAATTTTTTTCTCATTATTTCAACAATGATGCACATTCAATTGTTGATAAGAATGGTTGTTTTCCTGCTTTTTATTTAAAATCTATTTTATTTGAACTATGGTCACTGCTGCTTTCTGTTGAGTTTCTTGCAGGGAATATCATGCACCATCCTTTTGCTTTTAGTTCACAGGTGCCCTAGATCAAAACTGAGTTTCTTGTAAGAAATACATAGCTTGATCAGTGGAGGGAGGGGTTTGGGGAATGCGGAGGAGAAACCCAAGAGGCTATGGAACTGCATCAAAAATAATAATAACATGGTGTTGGGGGCAGCTTGAAGCCCCTGCAGTGTGGCGGCTGAGGGGGGTGCCCCTGCTGGGCTGGACGCAATGCTGGGGACTCAGGCCAAAGCCACTGCCGAAAGGCAGTGAAAGAGTCCTTGGCTTTCTCCAGGCCCAAGAGTGATCTTCCCTCAGAGTAAGTTCACCCCTAACCCAGGCTTACCCCAAGGTAAGACTTACCCTCAGGGGAGCTCTGGGGTTTTTAGGATATGAAATTGCTACCTTCAGACACCCATGAATAAGGCCAGTTTTAATGTAGGTGCGAGACGAATTCTGGGTGATTCCCAGTAACAGGGTCATGAAGCTTTCGGGTAAGCCTGGGGACTGAGGCCTGATGGTTTGGAGAGGACTTTCCATAGATCTATTTGGGCCAGACTAATTAACCAGCCAAATTAGGAATCCTGAGATGGGCTGTTAGCATAGAGCGTCACTGACTGCCACACACCAGTCCACACCAAAGCTATGGATGGGGGCCTGTCTGGCAGGGCTATTACTTGACTGAGTGATGGAATAGTGGACTGGTCACATTTGGCAGGGTCAAGACACTAACCAGCACATGAGAGAACCAGGTCCAGGGGTAGACTCTGTGGGGGAAGTGTAGGCCCAACCCTGTGGAAATACAAATCCCGTAGGTTAGCTCGCGAGCTGGGGTGGTGATGGGCTAAGCTAGGTGTGAACATGGCACCTGTGGGCCCAACCCTGTGGAAATACAAATCCCGCAGGTTAGCTCGCGAGCTGGAGTGGCAATGGCTAAGCTAGGTGTGAACATGGCACCTGCCATCACTTACAGGTAAAGGAACCAATGGCAATCTGGGTAGGTCAAGGTAACACCACTTGAAGGTGCATCCTAAAACAGGATGTGGGATGGGCCGAGCTGCAACTGGAAGGGAGCGGACCGCGCAGGGTCAAGCAAACTTCAACTCACACAAAAGAATAGAAATTAAGATGGAGCACATGTCATTCTGACCTAGGTTCTTACCCCAACTGGTTTGCATGAGTCTGGGATACTAGGCCACAGTATTGAAGGCAAAGGCTGAGACAGGTGAGGAGCTAAGCCAACTGGGTCAGAGCAACCACTGGCACAATCACAATCTAGGGCTGGGAATAGACTCGGTTGGGGAGCTGTGAGAGTACACCTTTGCTGGGTTGGGATTCCCACGGAAGGGTGTGGGGGCTGGAGTGGGGGCTGAATTCTGGTCTGGATATGGCTGCAATCTCCCTAGGCACAAATGTGCACTGGGGCTGGGTGCATCAAGCTGGGCTTGATGCCTTCACCATCTGGCCCTCTGGAGAACCTGGGTAGATGTAGGACGGACTAGGCTGGGTCTCTGCCCCTACTGAGCCGTGTATGAGCAGTGTTTGGGTATGGACAAGCCTTGGCTGGAGTGAAACAGCCAACACCAAGAACTGGAGTGGATGGAAGGCCAGCAATGAGGTTTGGCCCATGGAACCACTAGTACACGCAAGACCTGGGATAGGGAGAGGTTCTGAAGCAGGAGCTTGGGAAACTCCTCTGACAGGACACAGTCCCTACAGGTGAGCGCAAGAACCACAATAAGGAACAACCCAGACCAGACCAGAGGAAGCCATCATACATATGGCAAAGGTGAGGGGCAGACCATGCTGAACCCGTTCACATCAACTACTGGCAAATCCGAGTGCCAGCAAAGAGTGTGGGTCAGGCCAGCTTCAGTCACAACACATACCAGAGCACATTAAGGAAAGCCAAGGTGAGGTGAGCCATAGCAGATGTGGTTGCAGCACCCAAACAGCACACATGAGAACTGGGGGGTGGGGGAGCAGGTAAAGCCGGCAGGGGAATGTGGGTTCCCCTGCTGGGCAACCACTCCCACTGGAGAGCATGAGTTGGGATAGGGGCAGACCAGACCAGGCAGGGCTACAACACCTGTGGGCCTCATGTGAGCTAGATTAGCGAAGGACCAGATTGGGCTGACTGTTTCAACTGGTGCAAACAAAAATTAGAGTGGGTGAGGGTTGGTTGGGCTCTGCTGGAGCATCAGATGGTAGAGACTGGCACAGGGGGCTAATTCTGTTAAGTTAAATGCCGGAACCACCTGGAGAGTGCATAATCCAGAAGTTGGAGTGGTCTAGTAGGGAGATAGTGGGCACCTCCCTTGTGGGTAACCACTCCCACTGGAGTGCACAAAAACCAGGACAGGGACAGAGGTGGCTAAACAGAAAGGCACCTGGCAGTATGTGTGTGGGCTGGATAGTAGGTTGGTTGGGTTGAACTAAGATTAAATGCCCATTGACAAGTATGAGAGCTAAATGGGATGTGGGACAGACTGAACAAACCTGCGGTGCATACTGGCATGCATGGGAACCAGTGTAGGGGCAGGCCTGGTGGGAGTTATGCGGAGTCATCCCAACTAGGCGCAGCTCCCACTGGTTTGCGTGAGGACCGAGTATGAAGTGGGTAAGATCAAGCTGGACTACAACACCCATTGGTTCAAGTGGATGACAGGGATGAAAACAGAACTAATGCAACAACTGAAACCACCAGCATGTGCACAAGCTGATTGGGGTGATGGAAGCTGCCGGACCCTGTACTGGCAAACGCACACAAGAATCAGGTTTGGGATTATCTCAGGTGAAGCCTCTTTGAAGATCCCTCCAACTGAACTGCTGATCTCAGAACCTCAACCATGAAGAGACTAGGTCAGCCAGTGGGTTATGAATAGGTTTCATCGCTATTGGAACGGCGAGATTGGCAGCAATTCAGACCTGTTGAACTATCAAAGCTGCTTGAGCAGGACCCTCGAAGCATGCCCCACATCAGGGACCTGGGATGGGTGGGAGGCTAGGTAGGGCTTTTCCCTTTGTTTCTCCCCTAACCCCCGTTACAGGGGGGAAAAACTGATAATATTAGTGTGGAAACAATGGTATTACCCACTTTCCTGCAGTCCTTGACCCTAATCAAATAAGTAAGATTATTAAAAATAAATAAATAAATAAATAAATAAAATAATAATAACAAAGTGTTTACCTAAAATTGTTAATTTGGGGCCCAGTGCAGGAGCCTAGTGGCTAAAGTCCTCACATTGTTCATGCCAGGATCCCATATGGGCACCGGTTAGTTTCCCAGCTGCCCCACTTTCCATTCAGCATCCTGCTTATGGCCTGAGAAAGCAGACATTGATGACCCAATGCCTTGGGTCTCTGTACCCAAGTGGGAGACCCAGAGGAAGCTCCCGGCTCCTGGCTTCAGACTGGATCAAGCTCTGGCTGTTGCAGCTGTTTGGGGATTGGATCAGGAGACAGAAGATCTTTGTCTCTCCTCCTCTCTGTACCTCTGCCTTTCCAGTAAAAAGTAAATAAATCTTTTAAAAAATGTTAATTTGATTAGACTACCAAATAAGTCACAATGCCAAAAAAATAAAAATTAGACAAATGTAAAGTTTGGCCTTTTAAAAAATCTTTTCAGTCATTGGGTTATTTAATTGAAAATTTGGTCCATTGATGATTAGGTTAACAAAAGATAAAAATTTTCTGATATCACTAATTTCTACTACTTCTTTTTGTATTTTTATTGTAGTTTTCCTTTCTTTCTTTGTCCCTAAATTACAATCATCATTTATAGTTAAATTATTTTCTCTGGTGGCTATAACAAGCTATTCTTGGAATGATAACAATTTAATGATTATAAAAAAATAGAAAAAGAGAAAAGTAAAAGCAAAAAATAAATAGTTACTGTGAGTGAAGCACTCTGTTCATGTTCAGTTGCCTCCCACATTTTGCAATGCTCATGTTCCAATTGACCATTTCTTTTTATATTGCCTGTCTCTAGATATTCTAATTACTCACAGTCCGTGTTTACACTATTAGAACATTAAAGCTTTGTTTATACAGCCACTCTGGTCAGTGACGTTTCTACCTTCTCATGCTTTTATCTCTCTCCTTCAATCCATTTGTTCCCATGTCAAGAACTTTTTTTTTCACATTTCCTATCAGATAGGTCCAATCTTTCAGGTTTCGTTTGGAAATGTCTTCATGTTTGCTCCCTATCTGAAGGATAGTTTGCTGGGCACAGTGTTCTAGACTGGCGATCTCATCCTCCAGTTCCTCACCCATGCCCCTATATGCCCCTCTCCTCTCATTCCCCACCCATGCAAGTACTGAAAAGTCTCCTCCCATTCCATCCTAGCCTACAACATTTCAATTGAAAAGCCTGCCATCTGGAGAGTTGGGATCCTTTTATATACCATTTACTTCTTTCTTCTTGCAGCTTTGGAGAGCTTGATTATAATATACCTGTGTATATTTGATTGGGTCGAATCCAGCCACCCTTTTTTTTCAGTTCCTGGAGCGGTGTATGTTTCTATTGGTCTTTATCTAGTCACCTGTTCTTATCTATTCACATGTGCTTTCCACTCCTTTGGCATTTTCAAGTCCCTTTTGAATCCTAGTAACCTGAATATGTGTTCTTTTCCATGAGCTTTTTTTCTTCATCTCTCTCAATCCTTTTTCTTTCTTATTTTTTAGAAATTCATTTGAAAGACAGAGTTACAGAATGAGGAGGATAGACAGGGAAAGATAATTTTTCATCTGAAGCTAGGAGCCACGAGCTTTTTCCAGGTCTCACACATGAGTGCGGAGGCCCATGCATTCGTGCCGTCTTCCACTGATTTCCCAGGAACATTAGCAGGGAGCTATATTGGAAGTGAAGTAGCCAGGATCCAAACCTGCACCAATACAGAATGTCGTTGTGGCAGTCAGAGGCTTAATGTGTTATGCCACAATGCTGGTCCCATGTTGATTCTTCTTTTCTCTTCTCTATGTATTTTTCAGAAGCAAGTCTCGGGCTCACTGATGCTTTTCCATTTGATCTATTTTGTTCTCTGCTTTATATCATGTTTTTAATATCACTTACCGTATTTTTCAGCTAACACATTTCTACTTTAATTACTTCCATCTCTGAATCAAATATATTTATTAGAATATTGATTCTGCCTCAAGTGTTTTTTAAAGATAGTGTTGCTTATTGATAAACATAATCTTGCAAATTTCCATAAGTTTAAGTAACATTTTTGCATCATTACATATAACCTTGGCATACATTTTTAAAATATTTGAACAGTGTAATAAAGTTATACCTTAAGATTTAGACATACATTTGTAATTTGCTACTTTTTTTTCTCATTAGGGAAATCTGCTCACAGGAAGTGTGAGAGTAGTTAGTGCCATGAGATAGTGGTTAGGCTACATTTATATTCATATTCCAAATAGATTGCTTTGTTTTCAACACCTGGATCCTGTTGCTCCCCTAGCAAATTAAAGCAGGCTTAATGGTTTCATACAAATTCTTACAGCTCTGAAAAACCAAAATCTCACTGAGCTTAAATCAAGATATCAGCAAGACTACATTTCTTTTGTACCAGAAATGAGTCTATTCCTTGTGGTCTATAGTCTCCAGGAGTTCCCTCCATCTTCAGAACCAGCAGTGGAAGGTTGAGTCCTCATGTTCAGTCACTCTGCGGGCCCTACTTGCCTCCCACTCTTACAACGATCATTATTATTTAATCTTGCCACCTACAGGTAATTAAGGATAACGTTTCCATTTTAGCATTCTTTATTTAATTGGATCTGCAAAATCCCCTTTTCCAGCTAAAACAACATTTGCATGGCTGTCTGGAAGAGTGTATGGACCTATTTGGCAATTATTACTCTGCCTACCATGCCATCCAAATGTATTTTTACAGAAACCATCTGTAACATATCTAAAATAATTTCCAAATTTAGTTTACATGTTCCCATGAGAACCGCACCGCATAAACACTGCCACTGCAGTTGTAATGCCTAAGGGAGCTCTACAGGGATTCCACCAACATTTCGTTACTTTGGCCATAACTGCCATGTCACACTTGAGGCATCTCTTGTTGGTCAGTCCAAGTCTTATAATCGAATCGAATCATTCAAACAGCCTGTTGCTCTTGTCTTGCAGGCTGGACTTGGGAACATCCCTTAGCTAATGCCTGGGCAGCTAATGTTTGTTGAGAAACTCAGGACACAGGTTAGACTCCAGATGCCATTGTCTGTGCCACTTAGCCACTTAAGACTAAGCTTCCATCTGTAAATCCCCTCCCCTCTCCTCTCCTTTACCCAGTAAATTGTAACCTGTACAATCTTGAGTTTGCCTATAAATTTGTTCTTCTGAGAACTTTAGCCACCTAGTTCTCATACACCAAGTTTTTTTTTGAAACAACTGTAGAAATATTATGTGGCATGCATGAATTCATGCGCTGAGTTATAGAAGAGAAATACCTCAATTAATGGTCTATCTAACAATGCTCTCCCAAAATCTATTATTTCTGCCTCAATTTTCTACCTTAGATCTAATTTTAGGACACGGGCCCCCAGAGGCCTCATCATTTACACTTTCCAGAGCACTTACCTCCTGGATGTCTCAAAGAACAATTTTGCTTTAGCCAGGTCAGCATGCTTGGAGTGGGCACAGCTGTTACTGAAATCCTCTTTTCTTTAGTGCCTTTTATGTTTCTGTAGTTAATGCTGTCAGGAAGTCTTTAAACACATTTGAATTTATTGTGTCTCTATTTATTGTGTTCATACCTAGAGGTGCTTTTACAGTGAGTGTAATCTTTAAAATTCTGGAAAACACAGAATTAAATGGAAATGTATTTGGGAAAGGAGTTGTAGAGGTCATATAGTTTTATCTCCCACCTGCAGGTAGAATTGTCCTCAACCCTCACTGATGAGTTGTTTATTTTCTGTCATATACACAGTGTCTGAAAAGAAATATTCCAGCAAATAAGATGGCTTAGTTTAGCAGAAAACAAAGCAGAAGCACACTGCTTTGTGCTTCAAACATCTTTGGAATGCTTTTATCTACATGGCCTTGTCATCCATGAGCTTCTCAGGGTTCAGGTTACAGTCTCCTTCAACGGAGACCAAAAGCTGGACAGTCAGTCACTCGGGATGACGGAGGAATCAGGGCTGTGTGCTGTACTTTGGCAAGCATACTAAATGCATTTATTGTATAAGTTTATGAGTCATAAGACTCATGAAGTCCTAGTGAGACTGAATGGTCTTCAGGAGCAGGAAGTGTGTCTCCTCTGTTTCTGTGCTGTTCCTTGAGTGTAAGTACCCCAAGCAGCACGGGATCACAGTAGTGAGCCTGCTTCCTCTCTTACTTGGATTTGATCAAATAAATGTTCAAAACTCTAAGGTGACCAATTCCAAGTTTCAATGGATGAATAGGCAACACTACGTATTGATCTACGTATATATTTGTTAGCCTGAAAACTTGTTTATCGTTTTCTAAAAGCTTTGGTTGACATTGTGGGAAAAAAAAATCAGTAAGGTAAAACTTTCCTTTGTGGCAGGGGCTTTTAAACAATTTGGCCTTTACCCACAGTTTGATATCACAGGAAAAATAAAAGATTGTTGATCATTGCAGATCAACACATATATCAAGCTCAGCCGTCACTGGCCTGGCTCCTCTGCTGTGCCCAGCTTCCTGCTAATGTGCCTAGAAGCAGCAGTTGCTGGCTTCAAGACTCGACTTCTTGTCATCCAAATGCGAGATCCTTGTTCTTGTTTGGCCCAGCCTCAACTTTCGATACCACCTGGGATGTGAAGCAAGAGAGGAAAGATCTTTCGCTTTGTCTTTTTTTCTGCCTTTTAAATAAGCAAGTTTTAAATATATACAAATACTTATAATGTGAAATCACCATCCTGTGAATCAGAACACTTTTGCTATGTTAAAGCACTCTTCTGGTTTATTTTCTCTTTCAGATTCTCCATTTTTTCTCCTTTCCGCCTCTTGTTTCTAAATTTAAAAAGTATTGGTCAGAGCGTATAGACAAGTTACAAGATAGAAAGCTATAGGTAATCAATTATATACAAATATTCTCAAATATGAACAGTAAAACAAACGCCAACACACTAGGAAATAAACTTACACAACAGTATGCCTCTCTACTGCGGAACATGTGAATACACCCATACAGCATGATACAAAATTTCCTTTTCTACCCATCATTACCATGTCATAATATACTTTCACTAGCAGGAAGTTAATCTTGTTACTGTGAGGGACTATACTACTGTGAGCAATTGAGGAATAATGGTGGAAGTAGAGGCAGGGAACGGAAAGGAAAGGCTGGGGAGGGAGAAACTCCTATACCTGAAAAACTGTAAATAAGAAATAAAACAATGGTCAGGAGTCATTAAATAGATTTTACTACTCAATAGAGAGCAATCAAAAGTGAAACAAAATAGCAACATAAGCAGGCCACACTAAGTAGGGCCTAAGGACAACCTCCAGCATGGCCATCCAGGCTTCCCTGGCTGCCAGTATCCTCTTAGCAAGCACTCTCGAAATGGTTTACACACAATTAATTTTGTAAAAAAAAAAAAAAAAAAAAAAGTTCTAAGATCCATTCTAAACACAGGGGACTTCTTAAAAATTGTTATTTACTTGAAAGTTACAGAGTGAAGAAGAGACAGAGCAATCTTCCATCTGTCGCTTTGTTCCTCCAGATAGATGACTGAAACAGTCAGAATGCGACCAGGCGAAGCCAGGAGCCTAGAACTGTGCCTGTGTCACTTACAGGCACCCAAACATTCCAGCCATCACTTGGTACTTTGACAGACACATTAGCAAGGGGTCGCACTGGATGTGGAGCAGCGGGACTTAAACCAGTTCTGATATGGCACAGCAACCTTGCAAGGGGAGGTTTAACCAATGGTGACACAATCCCATAATCTGTGCAGGGATTGTTTATCCCAAAGAAAATCTTTGAGAAAAAAAGTAAACGGACATATTTAAAAATCAATATTATATGCTTTGTTATTAGAGTCAATGTCTGCAAAGAATATAATTTGTATGTTTTAATGATAGTTTTTATACTAAAGCTCTTCTGTATGTGCCTAATGGAACTTAATACATAGTGATTTGATATCATGATGATCTTTTTATAAAAAGTTCACACACCTTTTTGGTGGTCAAACTTTCACTTGAAATCATATTTTTAATTATTTTCCTTCCGAAAGTAACCCTGATTTAATAGTTTTACGCATGAGAATCTTTCATTCATCACGCTGTCAACATTCTTCACTACAAAAATATTTTATACACACCCATCTAATTGTTAACACTTTCTTCTGTCTGGAGTCCCACCCTCATTGATCAAGTAGAAAACACTTATTACAAGTTATAAGAAGTAACTAACGAATAAGCAAAGTTCATTTTTTTTTGCTGGTGAATCTTGTTAAGAAAGAAATTAGGACATAAAAGGAACTGAGTGAAAGAAGATTTAGCCAAGAGTATTTCAAATTACACTTTGTTAGTCTGGGGTAATGTCTAGGGGTGAGATAAGGTCAAAGTGATGTCTACCTTTTGTTCTGTGTGAAAAGAATGAAAGTTCCAACTTTAAAAAAGAACAGCATGAATGTAACTGATTTTAAGAGAAAATAAGACTGACCATAGAGCACATGTGGAAGCTGAGGAAATGAAAGTTGATTCCCTACGGATCATGCCATGTCTTGCACTCTCCTAGAAACACTTTTCATATTGCAGCCATGGGAGAACCTTAATTTCAGACCTACTTGCCCAGTGAATGAGGCTAATACAGCCACAACTACCACCAGAGACTGACATGTCATGCGGCAATGAATGACCCAGAAAGGGACAACCAGATGATGTGATATTTAATCGCTGGACACTGGTAGCAAACAAATAAAGAGATAGACAAATAATTAAATGGAAGATAACCAAACGTCTGAAACGATAGATATGTCAATGTGAAACTAAAGTCAAAAGGCGAGGCTATTACCAGATTGCAAAGACTCCTAGGCCGAACTTAGGTGTTATTTGTGGAGCAGTAACTCACATCCTTAAAACAAGATGACATGGTCAGGTGGCTCCAGTGATCTAAATTTAGGCTCTCCCAGCCTGGCCTTAGCAAATGCCTGGGAACAAAAGGGTATTTCCAAGACACGTGAGATTCAATGCTAATGCCTTTAAAGTACAACACTGTATCATCAAAACTTCTGAAAATGCATTTGTGGTACAAAAGTAATCCGACACTGTTTTAGCATTTGCCCTGGTTTGTATGTTGGGCAAGGAGTAGGATAGAGGATCTGTCATACATTTGCTTGAAAAATTGAAACACATAAAGGAATAATCCAAACCTTATGTTGCTGTTAAAAGTGAGACCTGTTTCATGGCATTGGCAAGAAGTATCTGACTTCTATTTAAGAAAAAAAAAAAAAAAGCAAGTTCACAATAGACATGGAAAAAGGACATTCAGCAAGTTTCAAAGTTATCAAGAACACAAATGAAAGAGGGCTGTGTTCTTTCCTGCAAAGCATCTTACTGTAGGCAAACCCAATGTTTAAAAATCCAGGTTTACATAAAGGCTAAATTTAGAAACTAATTATTCACTTTTTATAGGATTCACAGTAGGACATAAGTCAATAGAAAACCCTCTAGCATATTTAAAATGGAATTCAATTTACATGCAACTTTTCAGAAACTCTCCTGTTGTACCAAACAAGGTCAGTGTCCTCCACTCTTTAACTATCATTCCATGAAAAGCAGAGAACAAAACTGGTTTCAAGATGGACCTGTGGCTCTGAGTGCC
Source organism: Ochotona princeps (assembly GCF_030435755.1). Classification (NCBI taxonomy): domain Eukaryota; kingdom Metazoa; phylum Chordata; class Mammalia; order Lagomorpha; family Ochotonidae; genus Ochotona; species Ochotona princeps. The sequence goes on along the minus strand of NC_080835.1, from coordinate 111,669,391 downwards.
TGCAATGCCTATAGGTCACCTATGAAACCATGCATTACTTTGCGAATGCACGAATGGATAATGTTAGTTCCACATAATCACACGGCAATAGACATAGCTAATTTGTCCAGGCCAAACCTGATCCAAATGACATGGGGGTACCCTGAGGGTGCAGGTCCGAACTCTGCCTGTGAGTGGCTCAGTCCTGGAAGAGGAACTGCTAACCCATCAAATCATAATTCATGTGATTTCAGGATGAAGTAGAAGGAGTCAATTACTAGAAGCAAATGGAATGAGCGTGATAGCCAAGTCATCATTATGGTAAATATGTCAGTCACTATCAATCACCAGTCAAGGAAACCAATGGAAATTGACTGAAATCAGAAAGGAAATGTATTTGCTTATGCAACTAAAAGGTTTAAGGATAAGTGAAATTCAGAAATAGTTAGATCCAGATGATTCAAAAAGAAAAAGAATGGTCTTTTCCATCTCTTCACTTTGTCTTGTCATGGAATGACTTCATATTCAGTTTTCTACAGATGGTGACTAAAAAATATCCACTTGAAAAGTTTCCTGAAGAATTTTTACCATGAGACAGGATTAACAAAACTGTAAGGAGTCTTCTGATGCCTCTGGAGAATAAAGCCACATTTCCTCTAAGTCTCCTCATGGGTGACAACTTCAACTTTAGATTGCTTCACAAATTCCAAAGCAAGCAAGCCACTAGACTTTTGGAGGTCACAGATATGTTCACTGAGAATTCAGACTTCAATTAGTTGCTCTTCAGAATTCTTAGAAGTCCTCCCTCTCTTCTTTAAATACTGACAGCTTGCTGTGGCCACTCACTTCCTGAGGACCATGGTCACTGTCCAACCTTGCTGTGCAACTTTTAGCAAATCATCTCAACAACTATGAATCTCATCATTGGCATCAGGATGACCATGACAGAGGCGTCACTCTCAAAGAATTGTGAAAGTTAAATTATTTGATGAAATAATGTTTGTCAATCTAGGTCTGGCACATTGTGGGTTCTTATGTTGTGTTTGTTGTATTGGAAACTGAAATTGTAAGTGCTGTCATGGGTCATTACAAAACAGAGAACCAGCTTGCCCGTGAGAGCACCCAGTGCAGCCTAAAATGACTTTTGGCTTCCTCTTGGGAATCAGGTGCTATTGCCAACTCCCCAGCTAAGAAATAATGGTAATTTATGTACTCATATTCACCCTTTTGTATCTCCAGCTTAATTTTTTTGGTAGGGGTGGGGAGAGAAAAACTAGTACTGTAGTAAAATGACTTCCAGAACTTCTCTCTCTCTCTCTCTCTCTCTCTCTCTCTCTCTCTCTCTATATATATATATATATATATATATATATATATATTTCTACTCATATAAATGCTATATACACAAACATATGCATCTTCCAGATATCTCCTTCATTACATAAATACTTTCAGATTCCTACAACCTGCTAGTGTATTTTTATCTCCAAGGACAGTAAATCTCAACTTAACTGATGCAAACAATATGGATTTGTGTGGCGAGGGTGATGTTAGAGTTGCTCTACTCAGACACTCCGTGATTTCATCAGGAGTCTAGACCCTCCTGTCTTGCCTCGCTGTCTCCCTCAGTTAATGCATGATGGGCTGGTGGTCACTTCTCCAGGCAGCACATCTTTCACTCTGTTGTGCAGAGAGACTCTTTCTCCTTGAACATATTATTTTCTCAAGGAAAAGAAAAACATTTTCCAGAACAAACACCAGCCTGACTTCATCATTTATCTTTCAGATACTTTTCAAAATGAAACAGGAGGCACAGTTTACACCTGTGGCCAGACGTGATGCATAGTCACGGTTGTCCCAGCAAAACAACGGCATTTCCATCCCATCTCAGTGGCTGTAGGTGTGTCTTTCTTTCCCATTAGCAAATCACTCCCTGGAAAGAGAATTCAGCAGTGTAACTTGCTTCAGCTAACAATGTTCGCCACCTACATAGGAGTGGGACTGGGATTTCCACTCCTAAGCCTTTGGAGGTAGACATCAGGACAAAACATCAGTGCCTACTGCTGTTAATGACTGCCTCTTCTTACTCATCGCCACCAGCCATACCTATTCTATGAGCTACGTGTATATACGTCAATGTGTGTAGTTCCGCTTCCACCCACCCATGTCCTCTGACCCTTACCTGAACAACCCTTCTGCAACAGGAAAGTAAAAGTTCTTGAATGTTTACTCTAATGCTTATACCTTCACACCTGTTTTGTATGGTATGCTCGTTCTTAAAGCAGAAATGCATGAATAGGTATTAACCCTGGAGAGTTTAAATCCTTGTCATCAAGAAGAGTCTGATATTGATAAAGTAGACATTAAGGTCCTAGCCTTCTAACTCTGCATAAATGCCCTTTCCAATGCAAATGAACAAGTCCTAAGCCAAACAGTGAAGGGGACTAGTGGGAGCTTGGAGAACAGAGGAGAGTTGGTCTTTGGCAGCATCTGAAGTTGGAAGAGGCATCTCGATGATAGGGTTATAATTAACAACTTTCTCTCTTACACATTAATTTGTTTTGTCATTCAATTAATTAGAATTAAATAGGCCCTTAAATCACTTTCTTTACTAGAAAGAGAGATGTGTTTTCCAATGCAAAATCAAGCCAAATTTCCCACTCCATCATGCCCCTAAAGAGACAGAGAAGAATGAGGTTGCCTTCTGGGTAATAGGCTTCCCTGGACCAGGATTGGGTGTAATTGTGCATTTCATAAGGAAAGGGCATTGGTAGCACTCCTATGATGGTAATGAGATGAGAAAAGACTGCTGATGGCTTATATTTTATGTTCTAGTAGGTATGGATCCTACTTAACCATCGGGCATGTCATGTTTCAGACCTAAATTTTCTCTTTCATTATAGAAAATATTACCTCATAGAATTAGTGTGAGATTTCCTCTAAGAGCCATGTATTTCACTAGCAGTTAGGATGTTGGTTAAGATGCCTGTCTCCCATATTGAAACAGTTAGGTTCAAGTTCTGACTTGGGCTTCAAATTCCAGCCCCTCCTAAGGGGAAACCCTCAGAGGCAGCAGTGATGGCTCCAGTAATGGAATTCCTGCCATCCACAAAAAGACCCATGCCCAGCCTCAGTCATCGTAAACATTTGGGGAATGACCCAGTACATGGATATTCTTCCAGACCTTTGTCTATCTATCTGTATCTCTCTCTGTTTCTTAGTATATTATGAAGAAAAGTTAGTTAGAAGAGATAAGTAGTGTCAAGGGTTGATTAGGTTATCATATAATGCTAGTTAACTTCCTCCCTTTCCTTTACAGTAACATTCAAGTTTCATTTCAGATAAAGATTGACTCATGAATTTCAGAGAGGATTTCAGAGTCTTACTTCATTCATGCGAAACTCCAATACAGTGAAAACAAAACACACTTATACAATTAGGTAATTATATCCTTGGCTCTTTGTGTACTTTCTCTAATCTTTGTAGATGGATTTACTTTTTCCTCTCATTTCTTTGGCTTCTTAAAGTCTGCTCTTCTGACTGCTTTCATATGACATCTATTGAATCCCCCTGTCACTTCTTCTCTTTTCTCTCAAATACAATCTGAAGCCTGTTACTTCCCATGGAACTCTCCTAGATTACAGCCAAGGGTGAGATATCGTCTCTTTCCTTTCCATGCAGAGATCACAGAAGTTAAAAAAAAAGATATTAACGTAAAGTGTTCCTGTTCTTACATTGCATCTTCAGATTTGCTCTTCTTCAGAAACAACTGCCAAGAGTTTAACTAAAATGGACTGGTTTGCAGTTTGAAGTCATAACAGTTAAGGTTCTTCTCTTTCTAGAGTTGTGCTTGGAGGCTGTCTGAGCCATCGTGCAACTCCTGACATCTCTGAAGCTCCCTGGATCCATGAATCAAAGATGATTCCCAGACTTGGGAAAAACAGGTAAGTTCCCTGAATGGCATGGTCAAAGAGGTGTATGCCCGTTGATGAATTCATAGCTCAAGCCTACTAGCATGTCAACTGAGGTATGTGACAGCTGAGCATAAGATGGTATAGGAAAATACTGGTTTAGATGTTTTATTTATTTGATTTTTGTTTTACTTGAGAGTGAGAGGAAGAGAGGGAAGGACAAGGGTAGAGTTTCCATCCACGACAATCACGTGTTCACTCCCCCAAGGTTCACAATGACTAGAGCTGGCTGGGAATGGTTGGGCATGCCAGGGCCGGAAAACAGGAGCCTGAGAATTCTAGGTAAGTGGTGACAGGAACTCAGTTATCTGAATTACTGATGCTGCCTTCCGGGGTCTGCACTGGTAGCGAGCTGGAATAAACAGCACCAGCAATCAAACTGAGACACTCTAAAGTGGAGTGTAGCCATCTTAACTTCTAGATCAAATTGCTGGATCCAGACATTTAAAAGACAGTAATGGAGAAATGCACTGCATTTAAAACTGTGTAAAGTTGAAAGAAAGTTGAGGCAGAGAGAAAGTTTAAGCCAGCACTTAAATCTAATGGCCAACTCGGTAGCTCAGGAGCGATGGGTGGAGAATGTGGCTGCTTATGTTATAGACGTAGATCAAACATCAATAGGTTCAACATTCATATTTTAACCTTGAAGCAAAAGCATGAGTAAATATAAAAAGATGTACTGTAATATGATGTTCTGGCCTGACTGATATTTAACTGGATAAAATCAGTCTGCAATTGAACAACTCTGAGTGATTTTGACAGAGGTGCTGAGTGCTTTTGCCTCTTGATCTAACAGAATAAAGACTAAAAGCTCCATTACTGTCTTTTTCTTTAATTAAAACCATACCATTACTAAAGCAGGCTTTAGCAGACCAAACAGAATGTGCCAATGACTTGCTATTTCATTATTATGCTTCCCAAGATATTTTTGAAGGGAGAAAATTAAATATGGACTTTCACTTATTGCAGTTTTTGGTAGAAGTCTTTTTTGTTCTCAAGTGACATACATTAAAAAATAGAAACTTAACAAAATATTAACTGAATAATATAAAGACAATGGATTTTTTATTATTATTAATCATGTCAGGAGGTTAAGGTACAGTGAAGTGTTTCCATAAATATTTCACTGCATGTTTATATGTCCCTCTGTGTAGAATCATAGCTACGAATGATCTAAATTTTGAGGGAAAAATCATGTTTATTAAATGAGGTCAATTTAAACACTATGGAGCCAATGGACATTGGGAGGGTGACATCATCCTTGTATCGGTGAGATTGGCAGCATTTCAGAACTAGCCAAACCAGCTCAACAGAACCCTCAGAATATGTCCACATTGAGACTCTGGGGTGATATGAGGTGGCAGTCCCTCATCCCTGGGCACTGGGACATGTGGAAAGTCGTGAGTGCTTTTCCCCTTTGTTTCTCTGCTTCCCCCAGGAACAAGAAGAAGAAATAGCAAAATTGGAAGCAATAAATTCACCCAATTTTCCCTAAAGATTGATCTTTCCCAACCTGATCAGCCATACAGAACTGTGAACAGTATATGTGTAAATTTAGGTCTAAACAGAAACAAGTGGAAAGTAACATTGCATACTCGTTCATAACCAAAAAAAATGTTTGAGTCTCCAATTTAACTAGTCCTGGGCTTGATTTTTTTATATATATACGAGTCACTAATGGAAATATATCCCAGGATCCTCAGGAGCAAAACATGTGTCTGTGAGTGTGTGTTTGTCATCATTCTACCATTGCTGGTTTCCAGGAGACAACACACATCAGAAGTGTGTGAGCAACAGGCTGAAACTCTGCAGTGTCCAGGTGGGCTTCTGGCAGAATGGCTGTCCCGGAGTTTTGCTACCATTCTCTCCTTAACGTACATCAGTAACCATGCCTTCACTCTCTTATGCCTGATACTGTTTCCATTCTTTTCTTATAATGAAAAATAGATTAGAAATACTCTGGGAAAAATCACGCCCCAATCTTATGTCTTTATGATAACACAGTAGTTTTACAATCGTAGCATCAGAATGTCAGGCAAGTTTCCCGCAGTGTCCACTCTGCCTTCGGTCTAGAATGACATCCCAAGTATCTAATGGGTTAATCAGCCGAAGCCCCTGTCAGCCTCACTGCTTTGAAAGATGCATTTCTCTTGATTCTCATTCCTTCCTGTGATCACATCTCAGTTGGATTGTTCAGACTTGTTTTAATTTAAGATGTTTATGAAAGGAAAGGAAGAGGAGGAATACCAATCTCTTTCCTACCAAAGACACAGAATTCCATTTAAATCACTGCTTACGCTCTCTGGGGTTGCCTTCTTCTCATTCCAATGATTCAAATGCAAGAAAAGATGCTAGAGAGTAATGTTTAGAAAACTTCTAACCTAGTTGCATGTAATTTCCAGGCTTCTAGATTACTTTTGTTATCACTTACATGTGAGTAACATTTATCATACCTACATCGTACAGGAAACAGCACTTACTATTAACAGGGGTCCAAAATGAATGATAGATTTTTCTTCTACAAGACTAATAGTTTATTAAGCTTAGCAGACTGAATTCATGTTTATTTTTATTTTTGATGTTTTAAAAAATTTTATATCATGTCATCCGAAGCATTTGATTTATTTCTATTTTATGTTTCTATTTAGGCTATTTTAAAAACCATAAAACACATTCATAGGGGTTACATCCCATTTTTCACATACCAGTGGATATCAATTCATTAACTTGTCATGCGTGATTAACTTGGTTTAGAAGAGAACTCAATACAGAGTGTTATTTTCTATCATAGATCAAGTAATTGAGATTTAAATAAATGTGTTCTTGATTAGGAAAGATGTGGCTCCGCATGGATCTTAATCAGGCCTCCAATGTCCACTGAGTTATGAAATAGTAGAAATAAGAATGATGCCACAATTCTTTAAATGCTGCACAAGTCTATATCTGCTACGTTCATGTATTTATGCTATATCATGATGATTTATGATACATTAATACTCTAAAATTTGTGTTCATCAATTTTTATTTAATTTATGTAACTTTGTTATCAATTTACCCTTTTGTAGATTTGTTTAGAGTTCATATCTTGAAGTATTTGTGTTTATATCTGTAGAAAAACTTTTAATATGAAAAACCTGAACATTCTAAATTTGGATTAAGTAAATAACTGAAACAGCTAAATTACTTTGTCACTTAAGGTGAAAAATTAGCACTAATGACCCAACTACCTTTATCCCCCATCATCATTAAGTAGCTAGTAAGTTTTCACATCAAGTTTATTTTACTTAAAATGTTACTTGTGTACTTATTTTTAAAGTAAATTTATTAATTTATTTAAAAGGAAGAGTTAACATATGGAGAGAGAGAGAGAGAGATCTTCCATCTGCTGGTTCATTCCAAACAGTCACAATGTCTGGGGCTTGATCAGACTGAAAGCAGAAGCAACAAGCAAGAGGTTTCTTCTGGATCTCTTACGTGGATGGCAAGGCCCCGAGTACATCATGCATTTTCTATTGTTTTCCCAGGCACATTAGCAGGGAAATAATTTGGAAGTGAAACTGCCAAGATTTTAACCTGTACCTAATGGGATGCCAGCATTGCAGGCAACGGCTTAACCTCCTATGCCATAATATTGAAATATGCATCTCCCTCCCCCAACCAGCCTCCACTAGCCTCCATTCTCCCTGTTAGGGAATGTTGGAATTAATCACATACAGTGTGTTGTTAAAGTCTGAATCAGCATGCCAATTTTTGCTTTCAGGATTTAGATCAGTTTTGTTAAGGAAAATTATGACATTGCAAGAATAATTGTAAGAAAAATACATTATTTGTAATTTCTTCTTATAACACAAAATGTAGCATAAGTTAATACTTAGATAAACTCAACACATTAATTCTTACTTTAGGATAAATTAACAAATTAATACATACTTCAACATAATCATCTGAGGGGTAAGCTTGGTGACTCAACTGGCTAATCTTCCACGTGCAAGAGCTGGCATTCCATACGGGTGCCAGTTCATGTCCTGGGTGCTCCACTTCCTATCCAGCTCTCTGTTTACAGACTGGGAAAGCAGCAGAGGATGGTCCAAGTCTTTGGTACCCACATGAGAGACCAAGAAGAAGTTGCTGGTTCCTGGCTTTGGATCAGCTCAGCCTGGCCATTGCAGCCATTTGGGGAGTGAATCAGTAGATGAAAGATATTTCTTTCTATTTTTCCACTCTGTAAATCTGTCTTTCCAATAAAAACAAATACACCTAATCAGAAAAAGAAGACAATCAGCTGAAAACTTTATATGTCATATTATATCCTCTTTGATATCTATGGATAACTCAATAAATTTAAGACTTAAACAGTGCTGTTAAAATGTTTGAAAACTACGAATCCAATAGTTTATGAAGTCTTTGATGGTGATTAAGTTTCTCACACTAGATTTCATGTGATCCTTTGATTAAAAATAATTTAATATGAAGATTCAACAATACTTCATGATAAAAGCTCAATAAATTGGGTATAAAAAGAGCATACTTCAAAATGATAACACGTAAGTAGGATGAACCCACAGCCAATCTCATACCAAATGGCAGAAAACTACAAGCATTCCTCCTCAGATCTGGAACAATACCACTTTTATCCAAAATAGTACTGGAAGTCTTTGCGAGAGTAACTCAGCAAGGGAGAAATAAAAGGCACAAAGCTGTAAAGGAGAAAGTCAAAATATTCGGATGTGCAGATAATAATTTTTTTCATTATTAAACCTGAATGTTCTGCCAAGAATTGTTGAAACTGGCTAACAAATTTAATAAAGTTACAGGATACTAAATCAGCATTTAAAAAAGAAGCAAATTTATACACTAATAATTAACTTGTTAAAAGAACAATCAAGAAACCAATTCCATCCACAGTGCCTGCAAAGCAGAAAAATGTTTAGTAATAAAATTAGCCAATGAAGTGAATGATTTCTGTAATGAAGATTTTGGAGGGAAAGCAAAAGGACAATCCATGTTCATGGATTGGAAGAATTAATATTTTTATGCTTGTTTTCCTTTACAATTTGGCAGATATTGGTCTTCCCCACTTCTCTCTTTCTCCCCTCCCCATTGTCCCTTGTGTTTGACAGTAATGTTGTCCTGTAGCTGTAATATTGACTCCAGCATTCTGCTCTTTCCATGGGTCATAACATTGATAATACAAGCAATGGTAGAGAGCCTAATATTTTGTTGCCTAGATACATTTAGAAGTTGTTTTAGGGGAATATTTTTATTCAGGAGATGTAGCCTGTCGATCTTCGTTGATTCCTGGTACTCTGGTCTCCATTACAGCCTTTTTTCTGTGAGACCTCAAGTGAATACTTACTTATCGTTATATCTTTTTGCTTTGTATTTTGGATGGCCATTGCAGATATTTTTCAAAAGAACAAATTCAAATGGCTAACAGACATGAAAAAATGCTCAAGCTCACTAGCAATAAGGGAAATACAAATAAAAGCCACATTGAAGGTGCATTTTCCTCCACAGGAAACTACTGACAACACCTGCTGGAGAGGATGTTGGGGAGAAGGTATGCTGATCTACAGCTGCTGGGACTGTAGACTTGTGTAGCCATGATGCAAGTTGGTATGGAGATTGCTCAGACACCTGAAAATGCACCTACCGTTGTGACCCTGCAATCATCCAAAATAATTGATACATACATATGACAAAGCAACCTGCACCCCTGTAATCACTGAAGCACAATCCAGATTAGCAAAAGTATGGAAACCACTTAGATGGATAGGACTGGATAAAGACACTATGGCACATGTGCCATATGGAACACGACTCCGCCCTTTAAACAATGAAATTCTACCACTTGCTATCAAGTGGACCCAACTGAAGAATGTTACACTCAATGAAATGAGCCAATTCAAAAAGGACAAATACCATATGTTCACTATGACATTAGAAAACCTCCATCCAAAACACAAAACAAAAAAATACAAAAATAAGAATTAATATTTTAAATGTCTGTGCTACCAAAAGCAATCCACAATATAATCCTCATTAAAATGGGTGATATTCTTTCTAAAAAGAGAAAAAATCCTAAAATTAAAATGGTACTAAGAAGATTCAGTATAGCCAAAAAGATCCTGTGGGGGCAGGGTTGAAAAGCTGGAGGCATAGCAACATTTGACTTCAAAGCCTATTACAAAGCTATAGCAATTATAAGGCCTGTAGTTTGATTCGTAAGATTAAACCACTACCTGTGATGCTGGCCTAACACATAGGCACAGGTTCCAAATCTAACTGCTCCACTTTCAGCAAGTTCTCTTCTGATTCATCTGGGCAGGGAGCAGAGGATGGTCCAAGCATTTGGGACCTGGCATCTATGAGGGACACATGGACAGAGCTCCAGATGCCTTGCTTGGCCCTGGACAGCGTTGGCCACCGTGGCCATTTAAGGAATGAGCCAACAAAAGGAATCTGTTTCTCCCCTGCCCTCTCTCCTCTCAATGTGCCTCCACCTTTCAAATAAATGTATTTTTAAAAGCCATAGTAATTAAATTAGCATGGTAGCAACATTAAAATCAGCACAGGTCAGCGGGACTTGTGGAATATAACAGAGAATCTAATAACTTTTTTTTTTTAAGGTTTTAGGTGAGAAGTGTTCTGCCTACTATGTTAGGAGTTTGACAATGTTTGCTTCTCCAAGGCTTGAGCTTCCTCCATTTTTTTCCCCCACACTTCTTTTATTGTTTGGATTTCTGTAAGAATTGCTTTTTACGTAGAAAGTGTCTTGTAGCCTTTCTATAATCTGTTTCAATTGTATTGGAGACTTACTTCCTATGTTGCTGAGGATTTGAGAGGGAAAAAAGTTCTATAACCTTATGATCACATCTCAGTTATCTAGTGAGTCCCCAGACTGCAACTCCACCAAACAATGAGTGAATGTTGCTTGATGCCCTTGAGTGAGGTGTGAAGTGTAAGGAGACAGGGTCCTCTCCCTTTGCTTGCCTTAGGGCAGACAGGGTTGTAGGAATGTTCCTCACAGGGAAGGGGTTGCTTGTTAATCCTGCCCTGCCTGACCTTCAACTTGAGGTCCTCCTGAGGCTCATACAGGTCTCACTTGTAACATCCACAAGAGTTTATACACCGCCTGTGCAAAAGTCACCACGTACCCATTCCAGAGGTCTTGTCTTCAGTGTTGCTCATCTTGGTTGCAGTTCTCAGAAGTGATTCCCCTTCCAGGATTGGGGCAGACGCTAGCCCTGTAGCTTCTCTTTTCTGTTTTCATTGATTTTTTTTTTTCAGTTTTCTCATTTTCTCTCTTGCGAAGATAAGAGTGTTACTTTCAGCTCTACATATAGGATCAGAAAATAGTAATTCTTATATTGCGTTTCCCAAAACATACTTTTTTCCAGGAAATCAGAAATTTATTCATTCTAATGCCATTTCTGCATCTTTATTCTCATAACATAAGAAATTATTGATTATATTAAAATATTAAATCAGATCCCAAGTCTCTACAATGACACTCTCCTAATCAAAATATATGGTTTGCGTGCTTGCTGCATGCTAAATCAGATTTCTAATCTTTGATTTAGGACTTTTAAATTTATACTTATGACAAAAGTAGTCCTCTAATTGGTAACGTTTTGCTTTTAAAATACTTGTCAAGCAATTATATATGCTCATCTCATTAACTGTTTTTGGGACACTTGATTTCTGGTTCTCTGATAACTTGTGTAATATTTTTATTTTATATCTAATTATTTAAAATTCATCAGAGCATGTGTTTCTTCGGCAGAGCTTTTTAAAAGATTTATTTATTATTTTAAAGTTTAAGTTACAGAAAGAGAAGGAAATACACAGGGAAAAAGGAGAGAGGCAAAAAAAATAATCTCCGCCACACTGGTTCATTCGGCCTGATGGCTGTACTGGCCGGGGCTGGTGGCCAGACTGCAGCCAGGGGCCCGGACCTTCGCCTGGGTTTCCCAATAAACAGTATTGGAACAAACAATTGGATCATCTTCCACTTTTTTTCCCAGGCCACTAGCCGCGGATCAGAAGTGGAGCAGTCAGAACACAAACAGGCCCATATAGGATGGCAGCATCACAAGTAGTGTCTCCACGCACTGTACCACGTACCATCCCCCGAAGTGTTTTTAATAACACAATGTTTTCTTTTTTGTTTTAAAGGATGATACTGACATTGATATTGATGGACTTTTGAGCACAGGACATCATTGTCCACCATGTGGGTGGACCTCATGTCATCAGTTGAAGCCCTCAGTAGAACACAGACTTTCCCTAAGAAGGAGGTCTTCACCAGTAGGTAGCTTCTGGCTCTGAGGGTAACTCTTTTTTTTTTTTTTAGATTTTATTTATTTTTATCAGAAAGGTAGACACAGAGTGGAGGAGAGACAGAGAGGAAAATCTTCCCTCCACTGATTCACTCCCCAAGCAACTACAATGGCTGGAACTGAGCCAATCCGAAGTAAGGAGCCAGGAGACTCTTTTGGGTCTCCCACGTGGGTGCAGGGTCCCAAGGCTTTGGGCCATCCTCCACTGCTTTCCCAGGCCACAAGCAGGAGCTGGATGGGAGCTGGATGGGAAGCGAAGTTGCTGGGATTAGAACCAGTGCCCATATGGGATCCCAGGTCATGAGAGGTGAGGACTTTACACGCTAGGCTAACGCACCGGGCCGTCCGCAGGTTACTCCTCCATGTGATAGCCTGCCCTGCACACGAACCGTTCAGCCTTACCCTATGAACCAACACCTTCTTGTCTGTTCCCCACCTCTGGCATGCTCTCTTTCTCGTTCTTTCTCCCTCTCGCCCTCTTTCTCTCTCATTCACTCTACTTCACATACACACACATGCACACACACTCACAGCTCCTTTTTTTCCGGAAATCCCCTACTTAATACAGTAGTCTTTTACTTGTTCACACGTCTTTTTCCAGATGTGCAATGTATTACAGCAATGATCTGTCTTTTATCTAATATGTGAGCACAAATTTTCCTAAAATAATTTTGTTTTGTTTTGATAGATCAAGTTGTTTTCAGTGGTTTATTCCCAAAACGCCTTCAATGGCCAGAGTTAGGATGGGAACGTGACCAGGAGCTGGGAGCTCATCCGATTGTCAGCCATGGTGGCAGCATTCTAGTTCCTTGAACCAGCTTGGCTGTCCCTGGGTTCTCTAACAGCAGCTAGCTAGCCAGAATCAAGAGCTGGAGGAAGGAGTTGAACTCACATACACTGCTGTGGAATGTAGAAATCTGAACTACGAGGCTAAACACTACTCCCATGTAAACATTTTAAGTCACATTTTAACTTTTATTTAGTTCAACACATTTTCTCTCATCTTCAGATTGTAATTGTGAGTTACTTAGCAGTGTATGATTTAATTTCTTTTTTTTTTTTTATTATTTAACTTCATTAATTACATTGTATTATGTGACACAGTTACATAGATACTTGGGTTCTCCCACCCCTCCCCAAACCCTCCCACCATGTGGATTCCTCCACCTTGTTGCATAACCACAGTTCAAGTTCAGTTGAGATTCCCCCATTGCAAGCATATACCAAACATAGAGTCCAGCATCTTATTGTCCAGTCAAGTTCAGCGTCTTCTTAGGTATACCCTCTCTGGTCTGAAGACAGAGCTAGCAGAGTATTATTATGATTTAATTTCTAAATATCAAAATGTTTCCTAGTTAGTATTTCACCTTTTTATTTCACTATATGATCCACTCACCTTTAGGCTGTTTTGTTATAGGTGTGCAAATTGAGTTGTTACATATTTCTGTTACATTTCAGGGTTTTTTTTTAAAGCCATGACCTGCTAAATTCTATTCATTTTGTCAGAAAATACTTTATTTTATCAATAAAGCTATTCCAAACTTCACTTAGTCCATGTTTTCTCTGCATAAAATTTACAGACAACATAGCTGTAAAACCAAAGTGCCTCTCTTGAAAGGAACACAGAGTTGTTTTTCTCGCTAGTCCGTCAGAAATTCCTAACTGTTAATTATGGCCTTTATTTTGTTTTGCTCCTACTAATTTTTTTTGTTTTCTTATTATTTGTCCCACATGCTTTGTAATTTTTTTCTTTTTTATGATTTCTATTATTGCTGTTATTTTACTTATTTTTCTTTTATTATTACCCTTTCTTAGGAAGCTTGGTAAATACAATAAACATTATTTCTGCAATTGCTATTGTAGGGATAGTAGCATGTATCATTTATTTATGAGTATACAATACTTGAATATATAATTTCAATTGTTTTGCACCAAAATAAACATCTTTTTCCATGTTGCCATGAGTATTTTGTAGTACTCTTGCATATGCTGAAGCCATAACAAATTCATAGACAAAATATCTTACAAAGCTTTAACTCTTGCCTTGTCTTTCCTTTGATTTGTACATTTTAATTATGTTTAGAGTATTCAGAGTATCATAAATATTATTTTGCTCAGTCAAAATTCATTAGACTCATTCACCTATTTATATTCTCACACTCATTTCTTATTGAATTTACATTTTCCAGGGCTGTATTGTAGCACAGTGGCTTAAGCTGCCACATCTGACCATGACAGCCCATATCAAAGTGCTGGCATAGATATGGGGAGAAAAGCACCCTACTCCACTGCAAGTGAGAGTGTAGGCTAGTACAGACACTATGGAAGTCAATATGGAGACTGCTAAGACAACTGAATATTGAATTATTGAATGACCCCAGCTATCCCACATCTGGGAATATAACCAAAGGAAGTGAAATCTGAGTAACAGAAAGAGACCTACAACTGTAGCAGCACAAACCATAATAGCAAACACGTGGGAGAAACCCAGATGACCCCTGAAAGAGGAGTTGCTAAACAGTGGTACATCCGCTCCTTGGAATATCACTCAGCCATGAAAAAGAATGACATTCTGCCATTAGCAACAGAGTGGTCCCAACTGAAGACCATTATGCTCACAGAAATAAGTCAATCCCAAAGGAAAATGTTAGCATGTTCTCTCTGATCTAAAGCACCATTCATGAACAAGTATATGCACTTATTCTCATAGATGAACTATATGAAGGAAACTAGCATAGCAGGAAGTGAAGGTATGTTACTATATGTGGCTCTGCTGCTGAATAAGAGATGCATTATCCATCATACTGTTAAATACACCTTGACAATAGAATGTTGGACTTTCTATCACTGCCTATACCTGCAATAAATTGATACACTTAATTAACAGAAGGTTGGAGTTGTGACTATTGCTGATGGACTATATTAGTGGAATAATAAGGGAAGTTAAAGGTGGGGGACACTGGGGAGAGAGGTAAGGGAGGTGGAAGGAGGAATCCCTATATCTACAAAAACCATATCATGGGAAATAAGAATAATACAAAATACAAAATAAATTGTCATTGGATGCTTTATCTTGATAATGATTTTATTTCAAGTGTTAGTATTTGGTTTTAGACTATATACAATAACTGAACAAATTTAAGAATTTATAGGAAATGTTCTTTTCCCAAGGATGTCCTCCGATTCCTAGATAATTATCTGAATACAGCCATGGTGTGAGCTGGTTAGACCATACTGCAATCTTTGTGACTCTTTATTTCTGTTATTCCAAAGCCTCAGGTGTAGATGGGGGATGCTAACATAAAGCCCAGCATGTTAGGTTAGCCCAGCTAACATAAAACCTGGTCCTTCACTTTTATGTGTGCCCAGTTTGGGGTTTTGAAAAGCAATGCTCTAAGGGGAAGATCCGTATCTGGTGCTGAGTTCACTCTTCTGTTCCTACTCCCTGGTAGCTCGTTTCTCCTGTCCCGGCTACCTCAGAAAACTGAATTCCAACTGTGGTGGTTCAGTTCCCTGAGACTGGCAAGCTCACTACTGGCTTCTCTACTGCTTAGTAGTATCTTTCTATTCCAATCTCTGTCTTTCTGTTGGGATTGCTTTAATTTGATTCACCCCACCCCACCCCGCAAAAAAGTGGAATGTGGAAGGTCAGGTTCACCTCAGCGAGCTTTCTGAGGGTATGTCTGCTGACATCCTAGAGGCCTGCGTAGATCCTTGGTACTTTCAAGTATTTTTGTCTAGATTTTTTTTTTAGAAGCAATATACTTTGCTACAATGTGTTGTTTTAGTCCCCATCATCTTCCCAGTACCTTTGTGGAGTGGAAGGCATTACAATCCTTGCAATAAGTAAGGCCAATGAGCTCAGTAGGAGTGGGCTTTATGATAAAATGCACTGCATCTGGAAATGAAAACGAATGGTATCTGGCAGCAAAGGCCTGTCTCTGCACCTGCTAGGGAGAGGTAGAGACACCTGAGTACTCCAGTGGCTAGTGGGGAAGATGTGTGGTAGCAGGAGTTAAAGCAAACACTCGCATGGTACTTAATGTGCATTGCCACATTTAATCAAATTATCAGTCCTTTAGCATTCAACAGTGCAGTTAAACTCCATTTATAGATGAGAAAATGTATGTTTTGAGAGGCAAATTATGACTTACAGGCAGTACTTGTCTGAATAGTATCCTGAACAAAAAAAAAGCCTGATAATTTTCAATATTTATAAATTTTCTGTGATATAGAGGCTTTCAGATACTATTTTCTTAAAAGGATTGTATCCTTTTACATAAAACATGACTTTTTGGAGGAAGAAAATCTTAAATAAAAATTTATGTGGCAACTTAAGTATTGTGTGTGTGACAGTTTCTCTGTGTCTGAATGTGCTTTATACTCGGGCATGCAAATGGACACGACTGTACTGGATTGAGATAATGGTTTTCCCCGACTTTCAGCATGCCTCACAGTTTGAACATCTGATTACACCCATTTAATTCCAAAAACTCCACAGATAATATCTTCTATTCTAAAAAAGTGACAAGCATACTACGAATAACTGGTAGCCAGTCAACTGTCTCATTTGCCCAGGTTATAAATGCACAGGTTATGAAGGTATTCATCTTCCTTATTTTTCATTGTCTTATTTCTAAAACAAAAAGGCTTAAGGTGGGTTTTTCTTCACTTTTTAAATTATATTTCCTCCATTACTGAAGAGGAGATCAAGCCCCTTTCTCCTTCAACCTGCAAGATAAATCGGATTTTTCCTTGCAAATGAAAACATTTTTTGAGTTTTAATAGACAAAACATAGCTCACTATCCATACTTCAAGATGCTGCTGAGTGTTTATAATTAGAAGGGTCTCCAAGTTAAAGGTGCTTATACTGTAACGAACTAGACAGCTGAACATATTATACATAATTTAATATGCAATAACATGCATACAAAGATAAAAATTATTTTAAGTCACAATATATAAAACGACATATAAATAAATTCACATATAGAATATATTATTGTCCTACTACAACTGGAAAAAAACTTGTCACAAAAAGTGATTTGAAACAACATAAAATTACTCTGTAGTTCTAAGGATGACCGTCCGAGTTGTGTTAAGCTAAACTTGAGCTAGCATGACTGTTGAATTCATCCCAGGGGCTTTCAGAGAATTGGTTCTCTTTATTTTTAGCTTCTAGGTGCTGCTTTGAAGAAAAAACAAGATTGATTTATTTTTATTGGAAAGGCAATTCATTTCCCAAATAGCCACAGCAGCTTGAGCTGAGCCCACCCAAAGGCAGGAGCCAGGAGCTTCTTACAGGTCTCCCACACGGGTGCAGTGTCTCAAGGCTCTGGGCCGTCTTCAACTGTTTTCTCAGGCTACAAGCCCGGAACTGGATGGAAACTGGAACAACTGGGAAATGGACTGGCATCATATGGGATCCCTGTTTGCAAGCTGAGAATTTAGCCATTTGAGCCATCTTGCCGGGTCCTACATGCAGCTTATGTTCCTTGGCTAATAGCCCTTTCCTCCCTCTTCAGAATCAGCAGTTCAGCATCTTCAAATCTCGCTCTGACTTGTGTGTTTCAGACATCAGGTCTCTCTCTCGGGCCTCCTCACTCTTCCCTTGTGTAAGGACACAGGGCTGTGTTCGTCCAGCTGTCAGTTCAGCAGATATCCTCATTCTCAATTCCTTTAATATATTCACTCCTTAAAATTTGCCTTCTTCTAGGTAAGGTAATATAATTACAAATTCTGGAGTTCTCAACAAGAATACCTGGGCTGTCATGAGCAGTACACCATTTATGTACCAAAGCATAAGAAGGATACTGAGCCCAATTTCTGGAATAATAAAAATCTTGTTGAAATTGTTCTCCCTCTGGAGCAGTGAAAACACAGGCAGAACAACTAAAATTAATAATTTCAGACCACTAGGCAAATGACAAAGTCCGCAGTAAGAGCTGAAAGCCATCCGTCCAAGACAGACTATTAGAACTCGACAAGACAGCTGTGACTATGAAATAGGAAGTTGGAGATAACTCTATTCCCCTTCCAAGATCCAGCCAACAGCCTTGTAGACACAAGAGGCAGAATCACTTCTGTACTCCTTTAGAAGCCTAGTCCCCAAGGCACAGTCACTGTGTTGTCAAACATGAAGCTCCCTGGAAAATCTGAGTGTGGTGCTGAGTTGATCTGACTCACAGCACAGCAGTGGGCAGCAAGGACTCTTGGGGCATTGCAAAGTATTGCCACATCTCAGTTCTCTCATGGTGTCTTTTCAATTGAGGCAGCCAGGAACCTTCCTGGGAGCTTCAAATAGACCTCAACAAATAGCAGGGACTTTTAAAACCTCCAACATGGGCTTAGAGACCTGAAAGCTAGCTCAGGACTCTTAGCATGCCCAGGAAAGACCTGGGGAATGATGAAGTAACAGTCACTCACGTTTAGATCACTTTCAGTCCATGTGCAAGGAAGAGTGAAAGCTGATAGCTCTCTGGAATTTCAAGTTGTGTCTTTTTACATATATGCCCTTGTAAAAAGAAAGGAGACAGATACAATATGCGATTCTTATAAACCATTGTTTGGATACAAATTTGTAATGGGTATGAGCCTCAGAGAACCATTAAAAAATACACAAACATTAAGAAAAATTTAAAAGTTAAACTTGCTTAGAATTCAGCAACCATACAATTTTTTGTGTCTTTGAAGTTAACAAATCTAGGGGCTGGCATTTGTGGTGTAAGCAGTTAAGCTGCTCGCTGCAGCATCACTTTTCCATATAAATGTCAGTTTCAGTCCCTGCTGCTCTATTTTGAATGCAGCTCCCTGCTAATATACCTGGAAAAGCAATGTAAGACAGCCTAAGTATTTGACCCTCGCAAGATCTGTGGAAGGCCAAACAGAGTTCCAGGCTTCTGGTTCTGTCCTGACCTTGCCTTCCTTAAGAGACATTGGGTAAGTGAACCAATAAGTAGATCTCGCCCCATCCTTCTCTACTCTCCCTGTCTTTCCCTGTCTCTCTGTAATTATACCTTTCAAATAAATACATAAGTCAATCTTTTGTTTTAAAAGTAGTAAAGCAAGACACTGCATAATGTTTCTGATTCTTGGGAATTGGATTTAGCAGATTTATTTATTTATTTATCTATCTTGCTGTCTCAGAGAATAGCATTGCAGACCTTGGGATACCAGATGAGAAACCCTGGAGACATAATTTTAACTTGTGATCCATGTTAAAACATTGAGTACCAAAGACTATTCTCAGCATTGTGTCACAGAATTCTGAACTAATCGTGGTGTCAAGAATGAAGGGATCTATCTCTCATAATCATGTGTCTGGAGATCAATTAGCCTAAAGTTGCTGCCCTGCAGTTCAAGGGATCCAATCTCCTTTTCATTCTTTCATTTCTCTATCCTGAGTATCACAGCTCTCTGTTCTCATTTGTTCCTTCTGGATGCCAAGTGAATAATGCTACTTAGAGCACCATGCCCTGAGATAACCACATCCACAAACAAGCCAAACTTGCTATCATCTACCATGTCTTCCTCAGGAAAGAAAATCTGCTCTAATACATGTTGGGATTCCCCTGAGGTTCCACTGGTAACAAATGAGAAATCAAAGGTCTGACATTGTAGGTGCCTAACGTGAGAGGAGGCTCCCTTGTTATTAAAACAGGAACAGAGATTGGAGAAAGATGGCTGTGGTGGCCACCACTGGGTGCATCAATTTTAGATGTTCTGAGAAGAAAGTGACTGAAAATGAATGGTCTTAGGACTAGAAAAATTGCATATCATGACAGGTTGGTCTCATTTCCTACCAAATGGAGCTAACTCCCCCTTCTTTTCCACCTTCCTTTTGTATCTCTGGAGGCTTCAAACCCTTAACTGGGATGCCTGCAACAAGGGAAGAGATCTATATTCTAACATTGCGCCCATTGCTATCAGAGACTTGACAATCCATTTTCACACCCCAGGAGACATTTAGCCAAATGTGCTGACTCACACTCACAAGCGCAATAAAAAAATCTTGACTTTCTTTCAGAATAATTTTCAACTTGAGAAATGGTTTCTTTATTTCAAATTATTGTTTCATTATATTAAGTTTAGGGAGGAATTTTGAAGAGGTAGCATACAGAGCTGGGCTATGCTGGGACTCTTCTGACCAGCAGCGTTCTGTGGAGGGAGCGAGAAGCACAGACACCTTTTCTGTATCGATCCTCTTCCGAACTGTGTGTGATAACCTCCGCTGAGCCAAGACAGCACCATGAGCCTGGAAGTCCCTTCGGATCTCCCACATGACTGGCAGGGACTCCAGCTCCTGAACCACCTGGGCTGGTTTCCCAGGTGAATGAGCCAGGAACAGAATTGGAAAAAAAAAAAAAAAAAAAAGAACTGCCTGGACTCGAACCAAGGTTCCTATGGAATGCCATCATTGCAGGCAGAAGGTTAACCTCTTGCACCACAACTCTAGCCCCTACATTCCTCCGTTTTGAGTTTATACTACATCGATTTCCTGGGGAGCTGAGTGTGAAGAAGCCCTGCCCACATCTGCTTCCCTCTCAGCTCAAATGTGAGGAGCAAAAAGATGCGCAAACAAGGCCTAGCGGCGTGGCCTAGCGGCTAACGTCCTCGTCTTGAACACGCTGGGATCCCATATGGACGCCGGTTCTAATCCCGGCCGCTCCACTTCCCATCCAGCTCCCTGCTTGTGGCCTGGGAAAGTAGTCGAGGACGGCCCAAAGCCTTGGGACCCTGCACCCGTGTGGGAGACCTGGAAGAGGTTCCTGGTTCCCAGCTTTGGATCGGCACAGCACCGGCTGTTATGGTCACTTGAGAAGTGAATCACCCGACGGAAGATCTTCCTCTCTGTCTCTTCTCCTCTCTGTATGTCCGACTTTGTAATAAAAGTAAAATAAATTTTCAAAAAAAAGATGCACAAACAGCAATACCTCCAATGACTGAAGATGAAATGAAGTCATAGTATGGATTCAAAGATGCTACCCTCTGACCCAGTGAGCAGATCTTAAGTATATGTAGAGTAGAGCTAAATGCATTAGGTGCCTAAAATTATGGGACAATGGCAAACAATGAAACTGAAAGCAAGCACATCAGGCTATTCGCGGTGTAGTGTTGCTACCTCATGTTCAACCCTGCCTTCCCATCACCTCTAGCAAATCTGCTCCCTCAAAGAATAACTCATTATTATTTTTTCAGGTACAGATAAGGAACATCAACATGGTTTTTTTTTTTATCAAATACATAATGTATAGCTGCTTTTAAAGTTCATCTTCTAATGAATTGTACAAGATTCTTCCTAAAGAATAGGCCTAATGATTACAGCAATTAAAGGGTCAGAGTGTTGAAACAAAAGAACAGCGAAGCGTTATATTGCTTCTGTCTTGTACACACACTCTTTTAGATGGAAAGTAAAGAACAACTTTTCATGTGCAATCAAAATGTCTTGATGCTACTCTCTGAACGTGCTATCCTTTCCACAGCAGCTTCATGTAGCTGTAGTGTAAATGAAGTGCATAGTAACACCAACACCTGATTCAGACAGCCTTCTATATTTGTGCCAAGTCAACCGCCCACAGATTAAAGCTATTCTTCAATAAATTGCTTCTGTACTGCACATGAACTTTTCCCTTGCCATTATTTCCTAAACAATACAGTATAACAACTGCTTAAATAGTATTTACATTACCTTGAATGTTACAAGGAATCCAGAGATGATTCAAGGTATGAGAAAGACTGTGTACAGGTTCTCTGCCAGATAAATCCATGTCATTTTCTATAAAGGACCTGAGTATTTGCAGATTTTTCATCTTTTGTGAGGCTCTGGAAACAATCCTTTGGAGAAACTGAGGACCTTTTCCTCCTCCCTAGTCACGTTGATCAAGTGCTTTATTTGGAAATCTTGACAGGGAGATAGAATTGTATTATACAGGACACAGACAGACCAGAGGTAGATTAGAGGCTTACACTCACACTGCTGTTATTATTATCGGAAAGCAAAGGGAAGCTGATCATAATGCCAAACATACCTGATGATGGAAGCTGAATAAGATGTATATTCAGAGGCACCCACGTAATGTGAGTGTTCTCCCAGCCAGCAGCCTCTGTGCCTTCTGGTGCCTAATCCACTACCCTGGAAACAGCCCTGAGCTTGAGACGAGCAGAGCTTAACCTCAGGTTCAGAAGCAGTTCAGGAGCCATTGCCTCCTCCATCAACAAATGTAGCATCTAAAAAGAGACTAAAGTGGTGTCGCAGGCTAATATTTTGCCTGCAGTCCCAGAATCCAATCAATATGGGTGCTGGTTTGTGTTCCTACTGCTCCACTTCCAATCTAGCTTGCTACATTTGGCCTGGGAAAGCAGCAGAGGATGGTCCAAAGCCTTGGGACCCTGCAGCCACATGGGAGATCCATGAGAAGTTCCTGGTTTCTGATTTTGGATTGGCTCGGATTCATACAGCCATCTGGGTGTGAAACAGCAGATCTCTCTCTCTCTCTCCCCCCTCCATCTCTCCTGCCCTCTGATTTTTGTATATCTGCTACCAAAGTGAGCCTTCACCTTCTCTCTGTATGTCCGTCTTTCAAATAAAAATAAATAAATCTTAAACAATAGATTTTTGAAAAACCCTTATGCAATGTTTTCAATCGATACCTTTATTTTATGTGGGATGTTAGTCTTCATAAAGACTCAAGAAAGGGCAGAATTAAAATCCCAGTGATAAATATATGCATTCTCTAGGAAAGGGACAGCCATGGAGAAAACTGCTAAATGATGACTAGGTCTTCATGTTAGCTTCCTAGGGTGGATATGACAAAGTGTCACACCCTAGATGGTACTACCCCACAGCCCTGTAGGTGTGTGGTGTGATGTCACGGTGCTGGTCAAGTTGCTGCTGCTTTTGCCTACCTTTCGCGGCTTGTTTTGCTTTACTGGGAACAACTGTTTCCTAATGATACATCACCCTGACCTTGTCCTTCATCTTCACTTGAGGCACTGCATCTTCACTGGTTTGGTTCCACATCTTTCTATAAGGACCCCGGTTATATCAGACTAGTGTCTACACCAGCAGCCTCGTTAGACCGGGATAACACTTCTGTAAAACCTTATCTAACCTTATCTTCTCTTTAAATGAGGGCACTTTATGAAGCACTGGGGAGGATAGGACTCCAGCACAACTCTATTTTTTGAATGGGAGTAGGGGAGTGGGTTTTGCAGGGAGGAAGTTTACAGCTCAACCTATGACAACCTTAGACTATCATGCATGCTATATGCTATCATTCATTCTTTGATGAGAAATTTATTTTTAATTACTTTATTTACTTGAAAAGTAGAAAAAGAGACAGACAATGGACAGAGATCTCAAAATGTCTGATTTATTTCTGAAATGCTTGCAGCAGTAGGGCTGGGGCAGGCAAAAGGCAGGAGTCTGGAACTTACATAGATGGCAGCCATCA
This sequence comes from Ochotona princeps, assembly GCF_030435755.1. Taxonomy (NCBI): domain Eukaryota; kingdom Metazoa; phylum Chordata; class Mammalia; order Lagomorpha; family Ochotonidae; genus Ochotona; species Ochotona princeps. Next base: position 111,645,645 of record NC_080835.1, on the reverse strand, counting down.
CCTGGTTAAACCACCACATGAGTTCCACAGGGTCCATTAGCAGGAAACAAGAAAAGGAGACAGAACCAGAAATCAAACTCATATATTCTTTATTTTAAAAAATTGTTGGAAAATCAGATGTACACAGAGAAGGAGAGAGAGAGAAAGATCTTCCATTCGCTGGTTCACTCCCCAAGTGGCCCCTACTGTCAGAACTGAGACAGTATGAAATCAGGAACCAGAAGCTTTCTCAGGGTCCCCAACATGGGTGGAGGATCCTAAGGCTTTGGGCCATCCTCTACAGCTTTCCCAAGCCACAAGCAGGAAGGTCAAAGGGATGTGGAGTAGCTGGGACACAAATTGGTGCCAATATGAGATCCTGGAGTTTGCAAGGGGAGGATTAGCCAGGTGAATCATTGCACCAGGTCCAAATCCAGGTATTCTAAAATGGGATATGGATGCTGCATGTGGTGTCATTACCACTGTGTCCAGCATGTGTCCTAGAAGGAAAACAACTTTTTTTCTCTCCTGAAATTAAAATAGCTTCTAATGATTTTAATATTAATGACATGAATCTGATTATTTTATTTTTTAGCAAAAAAGTAACTTTTCAATTACATCATTACTTTTAGCAAATGAAAACTTTTGATTGCAAGAGGAAGTGACTCAGGAAGGGCAGGGTGACCAGAGGGGAAGGAGAATCCCATACCTTTGCCGCAAGAAACCTGGTGGGCAAGGCTTGTTAAGGTGATGAGAGATGCTGAAAAAGAGTGGGAGAGGAGGCTGCATCCTCAGTGCTTGATCCTGAAAAACTAACTACACCTGACCATGAGACCAACAGTGCGAGCATGCAGTGTAGCATGGGCGTGTCAAGGCCGAACTCTAGGCACTGTCACCAGGCACATTCCCAGAGTCCATGGGATAGAATTCACAGCTGGGCACCATGTCATCCCCTAGTGGATAATACAACTCTTACCTGGTCTCATTCCCATCCTATTACCCCAACCCAGGGTTCTTCAAGATTCAGATTCACACTTCGCTCCAGACTATGTCCAGAGTGTAGCTCTGGAAAGAGCAGCTTTTTCTGCTCCCTTTGGTTCTATGTCTGTTACTCTCCCACCTCTGCCTGCCTTTGCCCAACCCCCTGCTACTGCACGCAAGGCTGCCGGACTCCATCTGACTGAGCTTTACTGCAGAAGGATCATTGATTATACAAATGCAGTTTAGGGAGTAAGATGTGTTAGTTAACTTCTGCTTTCTCTTTACTATTTTGGTGATTGAACCTTTGGCAGTTTTCAAAAAGCTTTAGGGAAATGTACATGCATGTACCTGTGTGTATAGATAGATAGCATAGATACATAAAAGCTAGTTATTCATTCTATTCTAGATCAGGTCAACAGGCATTGCTAAGGTGATGGTTTAACCTTAAAGCCAGTATTGACATTCCCATTGGCAAAATTAAACAAGTCAGCACACTTTCCTCCTACTGGCCCCATAATGCTTCTGAGTGTAACCAAAGGAAGTATTGTAAAGAAAAACATTGACTTTTCTTGTGACCTACCTATGCCTTTTGAAGCTAGCACTAATGTTAGTAAGATAATTATATCTTCAGTCATTTGAACCTCTGAATAAGGCAGAGACAAGGCTGATGAGCTGTGGATATAAATGGATCAACATGCCTTTCATTTTCTTAGGAAGAGTTTTGGATACAAAGCATGTTTAGGGGAAGAAGAGCTATGCCAAGATTACATTGTTTACAGTACTTGGACTGCTGAGGACATAAGCAAAAATGTACCCTGCCGGGGAGATATGTGCGTGTACTGGGTACCCTGCAGGTCTGGGAGCTGTATGAATGTGCTGGGTACCCTGCAGACCTGGGAACTATGTGAGTGTGCTAGGTACTCTGCCGGTGTGGTAAGTGTGTAAGTGTGCTGGGTACCCTGCAGACCTGGGAGCTGAATGAGTGTGCTGGATTAGAAGGCCCTAAATCTTGTTTGAATGGTTTTGTACGAGGTCTAAGCATATTGTTTTATTCTGTGACTAATATCCACATGCTAGGAACAAGAAAATGTATCTGGGCATTGTCTGCTCTCTAATAGAAATATGTGTTCAGAAAGTGTTCCTAACACAAATGCATAGCCAAAAGAATTTCCAAAGCTGTATGCATTTGCAGAATCTCATCCTTCCATGCCACCATTTCCCACTCCCACCTCACGCCCTGCCGCTGCCCACTCAATGCTGAGAATCAGACATCCAGCCAAATCAGTTATGCCAACACACCTTTATTTACCTGGAGAAAAATAGCGCCAGCTGCCAGTGAGGGGCAAGGAAAAATCCATTAGACCTCTGTTAAAGCTTGGCTGTGCAGACGAACACTCCCAGCAGGGAGATAGCAGGTTAAGGGACTCTGTGGACCTCCTGCACAACTGGCCTGGGGAAAAGTGTTCCCCATGGGTTTCCACGATGAACTCCGCCGAAAAGGCCCTCACTTTGGATGTCCTTGGCTATTTGTCCTCCTCTCAATCTGGATTAGGAAGTGTTTAAAATTGTAGCTGTGAATGCAGAAGGCCAAACACTTTTGCTGAATTGGTAATTAGAGTGGAAATGTAATTTTTCCCAGAATTTTTTTATTCTTTTAAAAAAATAATGGTCATTTATTGTTTAAATTAGACTGAATTATTATTTATATTAATATCAATAATGGTATCAATACCAATATATAATGCAATCATCTAATGTGATTGATGTGTGATTTTTAATGTTATCAATATTACCATCTCATCTTTTAGAGCTGCTAACAATGCAAATTTTAATACCCATGATACACATGTTTTATGAGCACCACTATGACACCATTGCTCAGAAAGTATTTTCAAGCTTAATTTCATAATATTTATTTTAACAAGTGTAGACATCATGCTCATGGGTAAACAATGCCACACCTAAAAATATGTCCTTTTATCCTGTAGAATTAGATATTCAAACGCATTAGAATAAATCTATCATTATATAGATTACACAACAGTAAAATCAAATTAAAACTTAATCCAGATGTTCCATACAAACTCCAGACTCTAGATTCTTCTGTCCTCTCATCTAGCGATTTTTTTAAGATTACAGAGACATTTTTTCTAGATATTATTACATCCATAAATTTGAAAATGTTCAACATTTTTGTTAACATTCTCTGTCAGTGTCTCAGGCAGCTGCCATTGATCAACTCACACCCTCAGATGTGTAGAAGACACAGGAATAGTTATGTTGACTACTTCTTTTGACTAATACACATAGTTTTACCCTACAGTTTTCACATAAAACAGTCTACGTGTGTCAATGATCTCTTCCAAACATTTCTCCGTCGGAGGAAAAGGAGTCAGTATCAATACAACCGCTGGACTTGGGATAATCTGAGTGCTTTTCATCAGTGATGAATTTTCTCCAGTCCTTCCTCCTGTTTTAGTGAGTGCCACGGATGTGAAGTGAGTGAATAAGCCATGTCTATCCAGACACCACAAACCCATGAACAAATAACTTATTTTGTACCTTTGGCAAAGGTATTGGAACAAAAATTTATCTTTTAGTAAGTAACAAATTTGGAGTTAACGCAAACTGAAGACTAATTCAAGAATTAGTTCGGCCACATAATAGATAAACTTGTCAAGGCATCTAGCCTGTAGCAGTCTAGTGTATCCCTGTGAGATGTGCTTGTGGCCTTCCCCCACCCGCATGCATGCCAGTAAAGATCTGAGAGTCCCTTGTCATAGTGAAGTGCTGTGCAATTGAGTGAGTGCGGCTCTCCTCGCATCGCCTTGGAGGCTGAAAGACAAGCACACTTATCCAGGCATTCTGTTTTGTTCAGTGAAATCTGTTGCTTTGCTACACAAGAAGATGCAGTATGTTGCTGGGAATTACAAGCACATTTACAAATAAAAGTATCCTCACCGGCCGGTCATAGGAGCCCTGTCATCATTCTGTTCTCTGATCCTTATGACAACCCTAGTGGCAGGGCAAGGCTACTTTCTTTAACCCTGGAAAGAAAAACAGCCTGTCCATAGGGCCCACTGAGGGATCAAATACTGAACCATGAACTTTGTGCCGCAGCTTTGAAGCTAACTTACACACGTCCCACATCCAAGACATAGGCTAGGATTTCACTCCTGAATGTCTACTTATTTGACTACGTAGTTAGCTGCATTGGCAAAATGTCTGCTACAGGTTTTGCTTTTGTTTGTTTTGCTTTTCAATGTGACTGAAGCAAGTTCAGGACTCGGTGCAAACAAAATCTATGTTCCCATTAATATCTCCCTCCCTAATCCTCAACTGAAGTGAGCGTCATGAAGGCAGGTGGTTTCCCATTGTTGTCAATAGCACATATTTTGCAATCAGTCATCCTGATGCCATTTCCCAGCCTTTATAATCACTCCCTCTTAGCATCATGTCTTCCGCTGTAAACATATTTCATAATCATACCTGCCTCAGTGTGTTGTTGCTAACGGTAAGGAAAATCATATGTATTAAGAGCTTAGAATTTTGTCTAGAACATCCTAGGTCCTAAGTGCTCAGGAAACCAAAACTTTCATTATTATTCACATTGTATTCACATGGGGAGACACACAGGAATCAACTGGCTTGTTTCCATTATCTAGCACGAACTTTTTTTTTTTTTTTTTTTGGCCTTCCAGCAACACAGTAGTCGCAGACCTGCTTTTTATATTCTAAGTTGGGAGGGTGGGAGCAAACCCACATGATCCAAATTATTTCATGCTATTAAGGCACTTATGTTCTAAATGATGGGCTATCAAATCTCACGCTTCAAAGACTAGGTGGATCATTAAAAAGTCTCCATTCTTTCTGAATGCGGGTGCTGCAGAGCGGCTGGTGCTACCGGTGACAGAACGAGCAAGAATGGCTTAATAGGGCCTTACCTTTGCAAAGCAGTTGCCACATTAGTTAAGAATGTGTGCTCAGAAGTCAAATTATTGTAGGTTAGAATTCCAGCTCCTTACCTTGGGGAAGTGGTTCCGTCTCCTGTGCTCAGCTTCTCCAGCAGTGAAATGGAGACAGTAGCAGTGCTTATCTCAACAGGCTGTTAAGAGTCTTCCACGCGGTAACAAGAGGGGCATAGAGGTTTTAGCTGTGCATGGCACACAGATTTCCTTCTTATTTTATTAGTGGTAGTATTATTTATACATGAGTACACTTAGCCGTGCCCCATACAGGGCATAAAAGTAGTAGAACATGATGATTTGCATAAAATAGATGAGTAACCCCATAGCTACTTCAAGGTAAACTCCACATCAGCTCCAATTAAAACTTTAGAATATCATTATTAACCTTGATCTTGGCTGATGACTACGTCATCATGTAATGCAGGTGTTAGTTCCTACATGGTTAAGTCACAGCTACACACAGGCCATGCAAACCTGCAGTGAAGTTTTGTTTTCTCCACTTTGATCTTATCTGGTGATTTAGCTACTGGTTAGCATTGGTTCTAGCCCCTTCAGTTGACACAGTTAGGCAATATCTGTGCTGATGGTAACACTTTATGTTAGTAAAATGGTACCTCAAAAAGTTCAAAGAACTATTGAATGAAGCTTATTTGCGTACAAATTTTGAAATGCAGGCAGTTTTCAATGTCTATTCCCCATAAATCCTTTAAAGATTTTTAATATTCATATTTTATGCTCTAAAGAAAATGAGTTTTTTAAATTTGTATTTAAAATTCTAGCACACATATCAAATTGTAAATGTGTTTGAGTATTAGATGATATATTGGTACATAAAGACATTACATAATGTTTAATCAGGATAAATCTATCTCTTCATGTATTTAGCATTTATGGCCGAAACAATTCAAATAGCATCCTCTAGTTTACCACTATCTTTAGAGATATTTACAGTACATCACTGTACAGTAGAGCACCAGAACTTCTCATTCCTACATCTCTACAGGCTAATGCTCATTGGTTAGTATTCCCCAGACCCTAGTCATCACCACCATACTAATGCAGTCACTGTGTTTTTTCTTTAATATTCATTTATTTACGTGAAAGATGGAAGGAGGAAGAGAGAATTTTCCGTCCACTGATTCATTCCCCAAATTGTTGTAATAACCAAATCCCCCAGGTGGATGGAGAGACCTAAACGCTCGGTCCATCACCTGCTCTCCTTCAGGCTTACTAGTAGGGCACTGGATAGGAAGTGGAGCAACCAGGACTCGAATCAGCACTCCAGTATGGGCTGCCAGTATTACCAGTGGGTCAACAGTGCCAACCACAAAATATATCGAATACAAAAAAAATTAATATGTATCAGCAATATTGGCATTCTGACATTTGACTCCTGTTTACAGTCTTGGTTTATCCTGTTGAGGAACAATATTTTTGTTAGCTTGCTTGTTTTTACTTATGAATAGTTGAATTCTTGAGCTAAGGGAATGTTAAGCCTCTGATTGTGAACTAAAAGCGTATCATTGTAAAGATTAAAATGGGGGGAGGTTAAAGGAAGTGTGTGTGGGGGAGAAGTGTCCCTGTGCTCCTATATCTGTACAGGAAATTGCTTCACTTTTGTTTTAAAATTATTATTCTTTATTACTGCAAATATGAGTGTGATCACAGGTTGTATGTACTTCTGCTAGCCTTTTTAAAAGTCACACATATGCTTTCAGAATAACAATATAATGTTTTCCAAGATGTTCAAGTGTACTTTTCTGTATATATCCTAACCAAAACATATCTCTCTTCTTTCTATCGATAACCAGTCTAACTGAAGGGAGGTGCTATCTCACAGTGGCTTTATCCTGAGGATCAGTGGTGTGGAGCACATTTAGGTCATGTGTGTGTGTATTCATTTAGGGAATGTCTATTCAATTCTAATGTGAGTTTTAAAGCTGCTTGGTTACTGACGTTGAATACCTTATATATTCTTGTCTATTAGCTCTTGGTCAGATACATCATTGCAAATATCTTCTGCCATTCAGTTGACTATCTCCTCACTCTACACTCTGTGATGTCATGAGCTCTTTTGCTTGATTCAATCTTCTCTATTTTACCATGTATTTACTGTGATTTTGAGTTTGATGCAGAAAATACTTGCTGTATTCCTCCTGTGCTTTTCAAAGCTTTATGTTTATACCGAGTTCTTTAATCCCCCCTGTATTCATGTTTGAACAGGTTAGAAGATAGAAGAATAACTTTGCTATACTTCATGCAGTTAGCCAATTCTTTTTCAGCAACATTAAGGTAAAACACTATCCTTTTTCCCATTGTATGTTTTAAGTATCTTTTTCAAATAAATATTATCTTTAAATATATCAGCTTATTTCTAGGTATTCTGTTCTGTTTTGCTAAACATATATATGTTTTATGCCAATGCCATACATTTTAATTACTGTAGCTTTTTAATATAGTTCAATGTCAAATAGTATAATGCATACTGCTTTGAACCCCTTACACAAGATTTCTTTGATAATTTGTGTGGCCTCTTATTTTTCCTTATATTTTAGCAGTATTTTGCTAGATCTGTTAAATTGTATCTAGAATTTTTAGATGGATTATCTATAAATCATCATAAATAATGCACATAATTTAATTGTTTGTTTCTAATATTTGAGTTTGGCATCTTTCCATTTCTTTGTATCAACTTCAGTTTCATTCATCAGTGATTTTTTGTTTTCACTTTAGAAATATCTTCCCCACCTGCTTAAATACATTATTAGACATTTTTGAAACTATTGCAATTGATTTACTTTCTTGATTTCTTTTTCAGATCACTCACTATTAGCATATTAAAATGCTACAGATTGTTATACATTGATTTTTTTAAAAGCTTTTTAAATTTTTATTGGAAAGATATACAAAGAGGAGGACGGACAGAGAGGAAGATATTCCTCAAGTGGCCACAACAGTTGGACTTGAGCCAATCCAAAGCCAGGAGCCCAGACCTTCTTCCAGGTCTCCCATGCTGGTGCGGGGTCCCAAAGGCTTTGGGTCGTCCTCGACTGCTTTTCCAGGCCACAAACAGGGAGCTGGATGGGAATCTGGGCAGCCAGGATTAGCACTGGCGCCCATATGGGATCCCAGACACATGCAAGCCAAGGACTTTAGCCACTAGGGTATCATGTCTGGCCCCATACATAGATTTTTTTTTTTTATCCTGAAACTGATTAGCTTATGTATTGGTTCGAAGAGCTTTTTGGTGCAGTATTTGAGGTTTTGATTACATCAGATTATATCATCTGCAAGTAGTGGCAATCTGATATCCTATTTTCTGCTCTTTTGACTAGAAGTTACAGTGTAATGTTGAATACGCAGGATTATATTCAAGTGATGAAGATAGAAATATTTTTCTTGTGTTATATCCCATATAAAAGTCATTAGTTTTTCCAGTTCAGCCTGGTGCTCTATATGGTGTTTATTATGCTGAGCTGTGATCCTTCTGTACGTAATTAAGTTAGAGCTTTTATTATGAAGAATAGTGAGTTTTATTAGACACCATTTCTGTTTCTAAGGAGAAGAGCATATGGTCTTTGTCCTTTATTCTGTTAATATCCTTTATTCTGTTAATCACATTTATCAATTTTCATATGATGAGCCATCCTCGTACCCCTGGAACAAATCCTATGTGGTCTTTTTCATGTACTGTTGGATTCGATTTGCTAATATTTTGTTGAGTATTTTTTCATTTTTGCTCGTCATGAATTTTAAAAATATTAAGTAAGTAAGTAATTTGAAAGACAGTTAAGGAGAACGAGAGATAGCAAGATGGTCTGTGCACTGGTCCACTGCTCAAATGACCATGGCTGCTGGGTCAAGTTGAAGTCAGGAGTCTCAGACTCTGTCGGGGAATCTCTGTAGTGGCAGGGGTTCAGGAACATGGAGTATCCCCTTCTGCCTTCCCACTTACACTTGTATGGAGTTGTGTTGGAAGTGGAACAATGAGCACTCAAACAGCTGCTCATACTGTGTCAACGTTAGAAGAAGATTAATTTGTTGTGCCATAATGCTGGCTCCTCGTCACGGATATTGATGTGTAGTTTTCTTCTCTTTGCTAGTGTTAGTATCATGTTGCTGCTGGTCTCTAAACATGATTTTGAAAGGATTTAATTGCCTTCTATTTTATGAAATAATTTTTGAGAACTCATGATAATTTTTTAAAGCGATGTTTAGAATTCATCAGTAATGTCAGTTGGTTGTAGTTTGCTTTTTTTGTTTCTTTTTTTTGCTGGGACACCTCTTATTATGGATTCATTCTTAAAAGTCATTATTTGCCTGTTTGGGGTGTTCTCTTTCTTCACAGTAACTTCTTGGTTAGGTGTTTGCATAGAGGAATTCATCCACTTCTAGGTTATCAGATCTGCGTCAGACAATTTTCATGGCAGTCACTAGACACCTCTGTCTTCATCTCTAGTTGTATATATTTGAAGACTTTTTCTTATTTTATCTAGCTAACAGCTTATAATGAACTTGTTTATCCTTTCAAAATTAGACTGTTACACTTTTTATTGTCAATTCAACTATTTGTGATCTGAGGTGTTTTTTTTATTTGTTTGTTTCTTTCTATCCACTTCAGATTTGTGAATTTGTTTTGTTTCTGTCTTTTAGTTCTTTAAGGTTTGGTGACAAATTGTTTACGTGAGATATTTTAGCGTTTAGGTTTTTTTTTTTAAATTCATGCATTGATTTCTCTAAACTTCTCCTGCAGTAATTTTTATTTCAGCACACCATAGGATTTGATAGGTTGTGTTTCTATTTACATTTGACTTAAGAAAATTTTAGAAGTTTCTGCTTGATACACTGGTGGTTCAGGAGTGAACTGTTAAGCATTCATACATTTATGACATTTCTAACATTTGTATTTTCATTACTCGTTACATTGTGATCAGAAAAGATATTTTCCGTGACTTTTTTTAAATGCCACTGAGACTTGTTTCGTGACCAGTTGCATTATCTCTGATGGAGAAAAATGTGCAGTTGTGAAGGGTGTATGTTCTGCAGTTGTTGGGAAGAAATGTTCTGGAGGTAAGTGTCTATGAGTTCTGCTTAAAGTGAGGTAGAATGCATCTCCTGTTTGTTGATATTCTGTCTGGTCTCTATTTTTCTGAAAGTGGGATGGTTGAAGTTTTCTACTATCTTTATATTAAAATCTGCCTTCTCTATTCACATTTGTGTTTTGGGGGATGCTGATTTATATATGTCTGTGTATGTGTGTGTACACATATATACCCATATATTTTTGTGTGTATATGTATGTACCTATACGTTTGTGTGTGAGTATGTTGTTATTTCTCTTGCTAGATTGAACACTTTATCATTATATAATGGTGGCATTACTGTCTGTTAAAACTACTTTTGATTTAAAATTTAGTTTGCCTGACAGAAGATTCATAAAAGATGTATCTTGCTTTTCGGGGAGGTTCAATTTGCATTGGATATCTTATTCCATCTCATAATTTGAAGTCTATGCACATCCTTGGATGTGAAGTAAGTATATTGCTATCAGATTTTTTTTATATTTTTAGTAACTTTATACCTTTCCATTGGAGAGCTTAGTGAGTCTATATTGTTACAGTTAAGGCAAATGTCGATAGTAAGGTCTTAATTGTTGATATTTTGAAAATACTTCTGCATTTTATTGTATTTGCTTTATTTCTGTTTTCTCTCTCACTTTCCCTCCCTTTCTCTCTCTCTTTCTCTCTCTCTCTCTCTCTCTCTCTCTCTCTCTCTCTCTCTCATTGTTCAGGCATGGTGCAGTGATTGTTTCTATTCATGTATCTTGATTCTTTGCTTATTATACTTGATAAATAAATCATTGATTTTTGCTTTTTGATTACTCTGCGTCTTACAAAAAGTTATTTTGGCCTTAACCATCTATTTTGAAATGTTGTCAGCATAACAATGATTATTAAGATAGGCAATAGACAAGTACTAATACAGTGCTACATCTGTGCACCACTGCTCCCCACATTTTATACTTCCCGGGTTACTTTTTGCCTCTTTCTGTATTACCTGGCCTTTAACAACAAAGTAATTATACTTTGTTTTATGTTTTACAATAAATACATAAATGACACAGATGTCATCCTTACATTATTAGAGCATTGCTTTTCTACTTTATGGAGTTTCATCAGCATATTTCATTTGGCTTGCAGAACACTTCAGCATTCCTTGAAAGATCTCTCAGGTTGTGATAAATTCTTTGTGTTTTGTTTGTTTGAAATGTCTTTATTTCACCTACATATCTGAAGTATAGTTGTGCTGGGTGCAATATTCTTCCTGGCATTTATTTTTTTCTTTTAGTGCTATCCATATCTCCTCCAACTTCTTCCTGATCTGTAAGGTTTCTAATGAGATAGCTGAAGTCAGGTGATTTGGAATTCCTTGTGTGTTTCTTATGTCTCCCTTGCAATTTTGAGACTTACCCCTTTGTTCTTCTCATTGGAGAGCTTGACTGTAACACGTCTTAGATAGAAGGACTTGGGTTGAGTACGACTGATTATCTTTGACCTTCCTGTTTCTGGAGAGTGTGTCTTTCTCTAGACGTGGAAATTGTTCTGCCATTATACCAGTGAATATGTTCTATAATCCTTTGTCATTCTCATATATCCAACCTCGAGCAACTCATATATTTCTCCTTTTCTTGCTGTCTCAAAGTTTCTGGTAAGCTGCCTCCATCCCTCCTACTTCTTTTATTCTTACTTACTTCTCCTCCAAATATATATTTGCAAATTCTCTGATTCTTTTCTTCTTTGTGATCTATTTTGTTACCGGCATCTTTTAATGAAGTTTTAGCTTCACTCAGTATACTTTTCAGTTAGAAGATTTATGATTGATATTTGTAATGACTTTCATTTCTTTATCCATTCTCTGTGTTGCAATTTTAAGTTATTTCTCTTACAGCTGGTTCAACTTTCTTAAAATATGTATTTTGAAATCTTCATCTAAACATATGATAATGTGTTCCTGCGTTGATTTCTGATGCCTTATTCTGGCCCTGAGCTGAGATCAATGCTTGTTGAAAGTTCTTGATGCTTGTTGGTGTGTCATACCTGTGCAACTGGGGAAGAAGTCCACAGGCATAGCCTTCAGTTCCTTCTCTTGCTCTCTCCACATGGAAGGAATGTTGCACTGTTTCTGGTGGTGGTTGGGGAGAGAGAACACAGGATGCTGGGAGAGCTTCCAAATACTCCTACTGCAGGCATGATCCTGGGGCAGAGGTGAGGGGATAGTTAGTCTCTGAAATTGTTGTTAAAATATCTATTTATTTATTCATTTGTGTTTTTTGTTGTTTTTTATTTATTTTTATTGGAAAGTCATATATACAGAGAGGAGGAGAGACAGAGAGGAAGATCTTCCGTCCGATGATTCACTCCCCAAGTAGCCACAACCGCCAGAGCTGAGCTGATCCAAAGCTAGGATCCTGGAGCCTGTGCCGGATCTCCCACACTAGTTCAGGGTCCCAAGGCTTTAGGCCATTCTTGACTGCTTTTCCAGGCCACAAGCGGGGAGCTGGATGGCGAGTGGGGCAGCCAGGACATATGGGGTCCTGGCACGTGCAAGGCAAGTACCTTAGCCTGGGCCACTATGCCCGCCCTTATTTATTCACTTGGAAGAGTTACACAGAGAGGGGGAGAGGCAGAGACAGAGATATATCTTCATTCTACCAGTTCACTCCCCAAGTGACCTTAATGGGGCTGGCTGGGCCAGTCTGAAGCCAGGAGTCTAGAGCTATTTCCCGATTTCCCACATGGGTACAGAGGATGAAGCACTTCCGTCATATAATGCTGCTTTCCCAGGAGCATTAGCAGGGAGCAAGAGTAGAAGTGAAACAGCCAGGACTCAAGTCAGGGCTCACACAGAATACCAGTATTAAAAGCGACAGCTCATCAGCAGCCCCCATCTGAACTCGTTTTGATAGTGGGCCTAGCACTGGGATTCAATTTTCTCTTTTTGACCCAAATGGATACTGTCTTTTCCCATGCTTTCCTTTTATTTTTAAAGATTTATTTACTTTTATTGCAAAATCAGATATATATATGTATATATATGTGTGTGTGTGTGTGTGTGTGTGTGTGTGTATATATATATATATAGAGAGAGAGAGAGAGAGAGAGAGAAGGACAGAGAGAGAGAGAGAGAGAGAGACACAGAGAGAGAGAGAGAGAGAGGAGAGACAGAGAGGAAGATCTTCCGACCAATGGTGTACTTCCCAAGCAGCCGCAATGGCCGGTGCTGCACGGATGCAGTCAGGAGCTAGGAGCTCTTCCGGGTCTCCCACACGGGTGCAAGATCCCAAGACTGTCATCCTCGACTGCTTTCCCAGGCCACAAGCAGGGAGCTGGATGGGAAGTGGAGCTACCAGGATTAGAACCGGCGCCCATATGGGTTCCCGGGGCGTTCAAGGCGAGGACTTTAGCTGCTAGGCCTCCATGCCAGTCCCCATGCATTCATTTCTAAGAGTTGGCAAAGTGCTGTTGTTGGGAACTCTTCTTTAATACAACTCCTCATAATGCATGAAATTGAGGCAATGTGGTCTTGCATGCTGTTTTCATGGCTCTTTGTGGCTTTGAGTTCCTATGGAAGGATAGATGCCACTATTTTGCTTACATTTATGTTTTGATTCTGTTTTCCACAAACCTTTTCAAATATGCTTGGAAATAAGCATTAGTAACAATCTGCATCTATCGTGTGCTAGATGTGAGTTCACGGTAAGTTCACAGAAATATCTTGAGTGTCTCTGTGACCACGTGGATCATTCTAGCCTATTACCATTGCTTATATGTAGCTTCCCACTTCAACACGAAGTAAAATGACTCTCATTGTCTGCCTTCAGTTTTGTAGTTCACTTCCAACCTGCATGTATAAGAGCATCAGAATTGGAAGCATGTACCAATTTATCAAATAGAGTATAGGTGTTAGTAGTCTTTGTTGCTCTCAACCTTAAATACGATTCATTTATAATCACAGAGGTTAGCATCGTTTCCGTCACCTACAAAATGGCATTCCCTTTGTACTATTACACTATTTTTTTCAATTTCAGTGTTTTATTCTGAGATCCCCTGACCTTTTAATTATTTTTTTTAGATGCATATGCATTAAGGAGCACACTTTATGCGTTGAAGTCCTATGGATGTCAGCAAATGCATAGTCTCACTCCTCTCTCAATACCATACAGACATGTTTCAGAGCCTTAAAAGTAATGCCTTGTTGGGACCAGAGCCATAATATAGCAGATTGAGGCTCTGCCTGAGGTGCTGGCATCCCATATGGGTGCTGGCTTGAGACCCGGCTTCTCCACTTCAGATCCAGCTTCTGCTTTTCGGCCTGGGAAAGCAGGAGAGGAGGGCCAAGTCCTTGCATCCCTTGCATGTAAATGGCAGACGCAGAACACTCCTCTGGCTTCTGACTTCTGATTACCTCCTCTCTGGCCATTGCAGCCATTTGGAGAGTAAATCAGCAGATGGAAGATCTCTCTCTCTCTCTCTCTCTCTCTCTCTCTCTCTCTCTTTCTCTCTCTTACAATCCTCCAAATAAAAATAAAATAAATCTTTCAAAATCAGCTTTGCACTTCTATTCTTGAAGTATTCATTGATTTTTTTTGCTTGCTTCTTTAGTTTTGCATTTTCCAAAATGTCTTGAAATTAGAACAATATAGTTTTTTTCCAAACTTACTTCTCTCATTTGTAACTATGCATTTGAAATTAATCCATTGTTCATTTCTTTTTATCACTATAACAATACCTCATTATGTAGCTGTATCATCATTTGTTTATTCATTTACCAATTGAAAGCGTCTTTGTTCCTTCGCGTTTGCAGATTACAAATAAAGCTACTGTAAACACTGTGTGTGGGTTTTTGTGTGTGTGTAAGTTTTCAAATAAGTTGTCAGTATTTGAAAGCATAATGCTTGGATCCAAGGCCATGCTATAGTCAGCTTTATAACAAAGCGTCACATCGTACTCAAAAAGGACAGCACAATTTGCATTCCCACCACCAATGGGTGAAAATTCCTATACCTTTAAGTGCTGCCAATTTTCAGATTTTTTTCAGATTTTCCTATTTTCAGATTTTTTTCTTTAGAATAACCAGTTCAATGAACCAGTTCAAGCTTGCGATATCTTTTTTTTTAAACAATTATTTATTTTTATTGGAAAGGCAGATATACAGAGAGGAGGAGAGACAGAGAGGAAGATCTTCCGTCCAATGGTTCACTCCCCAAGCAGCCGCAACATCTGGAGCTGAGCCAATCCAAAGCCAGGAGCCAGGAGCTTCTTCTGGGTCTCCCACGTGGGTGCAGGGTCCCAAGGTTTGGGGCGGTTCTTGACTGCTTTCCCAGGCCACAAGCAAGGAGCTGGATGGGAAGCGGGACCACTGAGATTAGAACCAGTGCCCATATGAGTTCCCGGGCGCATTCATGGCGAGGACTTTAACCACTATGCTGTTGTGCCGGGACCCAACTTGCAATGTCTTAATGACAAGCAATGTTGAACATCTTTTTATATCTTTATTTTTCATCTGAATATTTCCTTTGGTGATGTGTCTATCATGTGATTCCCTAATTTTTAATTGGATTGGTTGCTTTCTTTATATTCAGTAGAGTTGTTTGTATATCTGAAATGAGTCTTTTATCAAAGACTTTTTTACAACAATTTTTCTCCAGCCTGTAATTTTACATTTTCTTTAATTTTGATAAAAACGTTGCTTTTGATGAATTCCAATGTACCAATTTGAGCATTTCATTTGTTGTTCTTTTAATCTTTTTGATGTTAAATGAAAAAATTCATTAGGAAACCAAAGATTTGTTTATTTGTTTGATTTTGATTTTTTTGTATTTTTTAATCTAAGCAATTCTTTCATATTAATATGTTTAGTTTTAATTTTCCTTTTCTACTTATCATAGAATATTTTATATTGATTCTTATTTTTTTCTTATTGTACAAGCATACATTTTCTGTATGATGATGAATGTGTGGGCAGGGTAGACATTCTTATTTTGATCCTGTTCTTGGGGAGAAAATTGTCCGATTTATACAATAATGTGGTTTTTCTTCTTTATACAATTGATGTGGTCTATTATATTATTTGATTTTCAAATGCTCCACCAAACTTGTATGCTGAAATAAATTCAACTTGTCATGCTCAGTGTACAATCATTTTTTAAATTACTGAGTTTTATTTGTGAATGAATATTGTGTAGAAGTTTCTGCAGCTATTTCAATAGTATTTCAATAATATTTGCAGAGCTTTTTTGGTAACGTCTTTAAGTATTATGATACTAAGATAAAGTTGATTTTGAAGAATAATTCCCTCTGCTCCTGTTTCCTGGCAGAGATGGCTGAAGATCGGTATCATTTCTCAATTAAATATTTGATAAAATTACCTGTGCTGGATTTTGCTGAATAATTCTATTTCTTTATGGTTTGGGACATAGCAAATTATTAATTTTTTTAGAGAGAATAGATCTGTTTATTTGAGTGAAATTTGGTGTCTCCTGTCTCAAGAAATTGGTTCACTTCATCCCAGTTATCAAATTCATGTACACGGAGTTGTTCTTAATATTACTTTCTTTCCTCTGGAAGGCCCATGAGATCAATAGCCGTGCTGCTTGATTCATTTCAGATGTTAGGATTTTGTACCAGGATAAAAGTTTCCCAATCTTATTGGTATCTTCCAAGACCCAGCTTTTGACCTCTTTGATTTTTTTTATTAATTTCCTGTTTTCAATTTTCTTTACTTCTATTCTAATAATTTATGTATTTTTTTCTACTTTCTTAGGCTTAAACATACTTTCCTTCCAAAGTTTCAGGTTTTGGTTCTTGTGCTCTAGCAAGAAGTACAATTAATACAACACATTTTCCTCCAAATCTTTTTTCTTTTAAATTTATTTATTTATTTCAAAGACAGGATGAAATAGAGATTAACAGAAGAAGAGAGGAAGAGACAAAGAGAGCAAGAGAGAGAGGGAGAGAGAGATCTTCTCTCTACTAATTCATTCACCAAATGGTTTCAATTTAAAATTGATTGGCACTGGTCAAATGTGGGAGCTAGGACTTATTTTAGACCTTCCATTTGGGTGTCAAAGACCATCTTCTACTGCTTTCCCAGGAACATTAGTAGGAAGGTGAATTGGAAGTGGAGCAGGTGGATTTGAACTAGCATGGCAATATAGGGTGTTACTGACATAATCGGTGGCTTAAATATCACACCACAGTGCCAGATCCCAAACACTTCTTCCTTATGCAACTGATTTTGATATGTTGTATTTTCATTTTTATATGTCAAAGCAGTTCAAAAAGTCTTGATATATCTTTCACTCATGGACAATTTGAAAGCAAGTTAAATTAAAGGTTTATAATTTTTCCAGATATCTTTTGGTTATCAATTCCTTAATTCCATTGTGATCTGAGAGAACACATGTCATGATTTCTGTTCCTATCACATTTTCCAGTGTGTAGTTTATGACCTAGTTCAGAATATTGTCTATTTAGGTGAGTGTTCCATATAGACTTCAGAAGAAGGCATAGTTAGCTGTTGTTGTGTGGCAAATTCTAGAAATGTCAATTAGATCAACTTGATTGATGGTGCTGTTTAGCTCAACTGTATTCTCATCGATTTTCTGCCAGCTTGATCTATCAATTAATGAAAGAAGAATGTTGAAGTCTCCAAACAAAACAGGATTTGTTTATTTACCTTGTTAATTCTATCTGCTTTTGGCCTCACATACATTTTTTGCTCTGTGTTTAGATGCAAACCATATAAAAAGTAAGTCTAGTAATTTCCGAGAATTAACTTCCTCATTGTGTAATGACTGTGTTAATTCCTGACAGCTTTCCTGGTTCTGAGATCTACTTCATGCAAATGAATATGACACAGACTTCTTCTGATTAGTGTTGTCATGGTATCAATTTCTCTATCCTTTGACTTTTAAACTGAGTCTTTAAGTTATATTTCTTTTAGAAAATATGGAATTAGATCTTTTTTCTGCTTTAATAGTCTGTCTTTTTGTTGCTGTATTTAGAACATTCACAATCAAAGTGATTATTGGTAGTGTTCCTTTATCATGCCTGGAACTATCTTCCATTTATTGCTTTTTTTTTTTTTCTTTCTGTTTCTCTCTGTTCTTGAGACTTTCAAGCACTTTTCTGTTTCCTTTCAAAAAAAAAAAAAAAACACTTTAGTAGTTGGAACTGCTTCTGATACACGTGCCTAGGCAATGGAGCTCCATCTTTGAATGACATTATCCCACTTTTATGAGTTGCAGACATTGTAGACTGCTCAGCTCCCACCTCCTGCCCTAGCACGTTCTTACATGATGCAACCACTGATATTATTACTATAATTACTACTTCAATAAGTATACCTAAAGAATAAGAAACAAAAGAATTTAGTTCACATTGTTTCATGTTCTAATATTTTGTTACATTAATTTACTATCTCTGTACTATTTTATTTGTTCTAAAATACGAACATAAATATTTACTTTGAATTTTAATTTTTTAAAATTTTTATTGGAGAGGCAGATTTACAGAGAGAAAGGGACACAGAGAAAAAGATCTTTTGTTTGCTGAAAGTAGTCAGGAGCTACTTCCAGGTCTCTCACGTGGGTGCAGGTTCCTTAGGCTTTTGGCAAGCCTCTCCTGCTTTCCCAGGCCACAAGCAGGGAACTAGATGCGAAGTGGAACAGCCAGCATATCGGAATTTAATTTTCATTCTCCTTGAAGAATAGCTATTTTTTAAGACTAATTTTAACTTTATTGTACAGTCAGACATACAGAGAAGAGGAAAGACAGAAAGGAAGACCTTCCACCTGATGATTCAATCCCCAAGTGGCTGCGACGGTTAGAGCTGAGCCAATCCAAAGCCAGGAGACTGGAGCCTCTTCCGGGTCTCCCACGTAGGTGCACTGTGGCAACATTTTGGGCTGTATTCAACTGTTTTCCCAGGCCACAAGCAGGGAGCCAGATGGGAAACGGGGCCGCCGGGATTAGAACTGGTGTCCATATGGGATCCTTGTGCACAAAAGGTGAGGGCTTTAGCCACTGGGCTACCATGCCATACGCAATCATATGTAAATTTACAGATGAAACTTTGCTATAGTTCCTTTATTTTTCTTCTGTTTTAAATATTTAATTATTTTCATTTGAAAGATTTTACAGAGGAAGGAGAGGAAGATGTCTTCGATCTTCTGGTTAATTCCCCAAATGACTGCAACAGTCCAGTGGGCCAATCCAAAGCCAGGAGCTGTTTCAGATCTCCCATGCAGGTGCTGGGGCCCAAGAGCCTAGATCATGATCTGCTGCTTTCCCAGGGCATTAGAAGGGAGTTTGATAGGAAGCAGAGGAGCTGTGACACAAACCACGATGCCCCAATGGGATGCAGACACCTCAGAGAGGGGATTAGATTGCTGTGCCACTCTGTAGCTCCCTACCTGATGTCTTTTCTGCATTTGGGGCGTTTTTGTCTTTGTCTTTGAGTTCTGTTGCTCCAGGTCCAATTTCTCTGACTGCTTCCTCAACCCTGTCCTGATGAGTCTATTAAAATGAGTCATTCTTGTTACATTCTTTATTTCTACCCATTTCCCTTTGATATGTTCCCATCTTTCTGCTGTTAATGATCCACCTGTCCTTGCATACACTCTGTTTTTGTTTTTTGTTTTTTTGTTTGTTTTTTATTACAGCCTTCAATATATTTACCAAGGTATTTTAAATTTCCAGTGTGGTAATTTTAATCTATTTATCACATTTGAGCCTGGTTCTAAAGCTTGCTTTGTTTTTCTTGTTGAAATGTAAGCATGTTGTGAGAGAGACTCGCAAGATGGCCGACATAGGAGGAAGACTGTGAGGGAGCTCACAGACAGAGAGGGCTAGAACGTGACAAAAGCGTAAGTGGAGCAGCATAAAACTACAGGGAGAAGAACGTGAAGTTCCCTGGACAGTGTGGAGCCAAAAAAATCCACACAACTCGGAAGAGCAACCAGGGAAAAACAAAACAAAGGGCAGGGAAGACGACTTTCCGCTCCTGACCTGCTGAGTCACCTTTGAGTGCAGACGCTGAAAGCCGCAGACCAACCCGCAGACCGACCCGCAGACCGACCCGCAGATGCTGTGGCTGTGAGGACCGGCAGTAACTGGGACCCGCAGGCATCTGCTCACCCTGGTCACCAGGACCCGCCAGGACCTGCGCCCGATGCGGACATCAGGACCCTGAGTCATCGGGACCCACCGGCATCCGCCCACCCTGGTCGCCAAGCCCCGCCAGGACCTGCACCAGCCGCAGCCTCCAGGTTCCATCTGCCTGCACCCGCCGGGACCAGCAACGGACGCAGTAGCCGGGAGACGCACCCGCGGCGAGGGTTCCCACCAGAGGAAGAGGCAGACTGCAAGAACCTGAGGTTTGAGTGAGTTGGGTGGGGACAGTGGTGGGTTGGAGGCTTCGGGAGTTGGCCCCCCAGGGGCATGCACAGAGCCTGAACACAATTGGTGCTCGTCTCCCCGCCCCTCCCCCCCCGAGACTCCAGCGTCTAGGGACACTGGGCGAGTGCCTTGAAACTGCCAAAACTGTGTCTGGGAGAAAGGCAAAAGGCACACTGAATACTCCCCCGTGCCTTTGCGGTCTGGCACTCAGCTGGGCGGTGCTATCCCACAGGAACCCAAGCACGCCTCTGGGCTGGGCAGTCCCGTGCTAGCGCTGGGGCAGTCGGTTCCCTGCAAGCACTGGGGTGGGCGGGCCTGCGCAGAAGGCGCTTCCAGAGAGCACCTGGAACACCCCACGCTCTATAGTCCCATGCTTGGGAGACGCACCAGGAGAGCACTGTGGACCCGCGTGCAGGAGGCTTTCCCAGAGAGCACCTGGAACCTCCACGCCCTGCAGTCCCTGGCACTGGGGACACACCGAGAAAGCACCTAGAATCCTCCGAGCCCTGTGATCCCGCGCACAGGGGGCGCGCATAGAGAGTGCCTTCACTCCCCCACGCCCTGTGGTAGCATACCTGTAGGGGACGAGCTGAGAGTGCGCTTGGAATCTGCTGGGCCCTGGAAGTGGCGCCCTGAGGTCCAGTGTTCTGGAGATGCACCAAAAGTGCCTTGAAAATTCCCACACCCTGCTACTCCACGCCTGCAGACTCTGATCTCTACAGGATAGTGCTTGGAGACCCCTCAGCACACTGGTGCCTAGGTCTCTCAAAAAAAGAAACACTAACACAATGGGAAGAAATACCAGAAAAGGTAATGATCCAGATGAGAGTGCCAACACCCTACCAATAAAGGATCGAAAGCCAATGTCTATTTCGGAGATGCGAGATGAAGACATAGAAGATCTACCAGACAAGGAATTCAAAAAAATAATGTTAAAATATGTCAGAGACAATGAGAAGAATTGGGAGGACTTCAAGGAATTCAAGAACCACATAGCCTCAGAAATACAACAAATGAAAAGTAAAATCCTTGACTTAGAGCACAAAATTGAGAGCCTAACCAACAGAACAAATACAGCAGAAGAGAGGATCTCTGAAATGGAAGACACACAAAACGAACATACCCAGTTCATTAAACAGCTGGAGACAAGTCTGAACAAAGCCAATAAGACCATACAAGAAATGAAAGACAACCTCAGAAAATCAAATATTAGGATTATTGGCCTTCCTGAAGGAGCGGAAAAAGAGTCAGGAATGCAAATGGTGCTTGACGAAATTATACAGGAAAACTTTCAAAACACTTGGAACATGAACCCAGCCCAAATCCAGGACAGTCAGAGGACTCCCAGCAGATATGACCCAAAGCGATCTTCACCCAGACATATGGTGCTCAAGTTCCACTCCAATGAAGACAAAGAAAGAATCCTGAGACAAGTATGAAGCAGAGAAAAGATCACATAACGGGAAAACCAATCAGGATCACTGCTGACTTCTCTGAAGAGACTTTACAAGCAAGAAGAGAATGGACAAAGATCTTCCAAATCCTGAATCAGAACAACTGTCAACCAAGAATATTGTACCCAGCAAAGATCTCATTCGTATTTGAGAACGAAATCAGATACTTTCACAGCAAAGAGAAATTAGAAGAATATGCCAGCACAAAACCAGCTCTACAAAATCTCCTTAGAAATGCACTAAATCCAGAAAGAAAGGAGGTGAATCATAAGCAAAGATGGCAAACAGGAAGGTCTCCCCACTAAAGTCCACACAAGGAAGGGCAATTACACAGATATCAACACCCACAAAAACAAGTATGGCAGGGCAAAATCACAACCTCTCAATTTTAACTCTTAACACAAATGGCCTGAACTCACCAATCAAAAGGCATAGATTAACAGAATGGATTATCAAACAGCACCCAACTATCTGTTGCCTAGAAGACACACATCTAACCAGAAGAGATTCTAAGAAGCTGAAAGTGAAGGGTTGGAAACAGATATTTCATGGCAATGGACGTGAAAAAAAGGCTGGGGTAGCTGTCTTAATTTCAGATGATGTGGACTTCAATCTGACACACATCAAAAAGGACAGGGAAGGACATTATATATTGGTGAAGGGACTGATCCATCAGGAAGTAATTACCATTGTGAACATATATGCACCAAACTCAAACGCACCTAGCTACGTGAAGCAATTACTCACGGACTTAAGGGGAGACATAGATATACACACAATAATAGTGGGTGATCTTAACACCCCACTAACAACAATAGACAGATCAACAAAACAAAAACTCAACAAAGAAACAACAGAGCTCATACAAACAATAGAACAACTGGACTTGGTTGACATCTATAGAATTTTTTACCCTAAGGCCACAGATTATACATTTTTTTCAGCAGTGCATGGCACCTTCTCCAGGATCGACCACATGACAGGACACAAAGCAAACCTAAATAACTTCAAAAAGATAGGAATCATACCATGTACCCTCTCAGACCACCACGGAATGAAACTGGAATTCAGCAATACAAAATGCCCCAGGAAATAAAGAAACTCTCGGAGGCTGAACAATGTGCTATTAAACGAACAATGGATCAGAGAAGAAATTAAAGATGAGATCAAAAAATTTATGGAAACCAATGAAAACTCTGACACAACATTCCAAAATTTGTGGGACACTGCCAAAGCAGTGCTACGGGGTAAACTCATCACAATTGGAGCTCATGTCAAGGCCCAAGAGAGGTGCCAAATACAGGAACTAAACACACACCTCCAGGAATTGGAAAAACAACAGCAGAAGAGCCCCACACACAATAGGAAACAAGAAATCATCAAAACAAGGGAGGAAATCAACCAGATAGAAATAAAAAAAACCATACACAAAATCAATGAATCAAAAAGCTGGTTTTTTGAAAAGATAAACAAGATAGACACCCCACTGGCCCAACTGACAAAGAAAAAACAAGAGAAGGCAAGAATTAACAGCATCAAAGATGAAAAAGGCAACATAACAACAGACACCGCATCCATTAAGGCCATAATTAGAAATTACTACAAAGCACTGTACTCCAACAAATTAGAAGATCACCAAGAAATGGAAAAGTTGTTAGACTTCTACCACCTGCCAAAACTTAGCCCAGAGGCAACAAACGACCTGAACAAACCCATAACTGAAGTAGAGATTGAATCAGTGGTTAAAGACCTCCCAACAAAGAAAAGCCCAGGCCCAGATGGCTTCACTACAGAATTGTACAAAACATTCCGAACAGAACTGACCCCAATCCTCTACAAACTCTTCAAAACAATAGAAAAAGAGGCAACCCTTCCAAACTCATTCTGTGAAGCCAACATTACCTTAATCCCAAAACCAGACAGAGAACTAACAGAGAAGGAAAACTACAGACCTATCTCTTTGATGAACATTGATGCTAAGATTCTCAACAAAATCCTAGCCAACAGAATTCAAAAACACATCAGACAGATCGTTCATCCAGATCAAGTAGGATTCATCCCTGGAATGCAGGGATGGTTCAACATTCAGAAATCCATAAATGTGATACACCACATCCAAAAACTGAAAAACAAGAATCACATGATAGTATCAATAGATGCAGAAAAAGCTTTCGACAAAATCCAACACCACTTCCTACTAAAAACCCTAACCAAAGTAGGCATAGATGGAAAAATCCACAACATAATTAAAGCCATATATGAAAAACCCAACGCCAGCATCATACTGAATGGAGAAAAGCTGGAACCCTTCCCACTGAGATCTGGAACAAGACAGGGATGTCCACTTTCTCCACTACTATTCAACATAGTCCTAGAGGTACTCACTGAGGCCATAAGACAAGAAAAAGAAATCAGAGGAATCCAAATGGGAAACGAAGAAGTCAAACTCTCACTATATGCAGATGATATGATTCTTTATGTAGAAGAGCCAAGAGACTCAATACAGAGACTGCTAGAACTTGTACGGGAGTTTGGTAGAGTGGCAGGGTACAAAATTAATGAACAAAAATCAACAGCCATAGTGTATGCGAACAGCCCCAAGATGGAAAAAGACTTAACCAGCAAGATACCATTCAAAATAACAGACAAAAGTATGAAATATCTGGGAATAAATCTAACCAAAAATGTAGGAGACTTATTTGAAGAAAACTACAAACTACTTAAAACAGAAATTGAACAAGACCTCAAAAGATGGAGTAACATCCCATGCTCCTGGATAGGTACAATCAATATCATTAAAATGTCTATACTGCCAAAAGCAATATATACATTCAACGCAATCCCAATCAAATTGCCCAAAACATTCTTCATGGAACTGGAAACAATGATCCAAAGGTTCATCTGGAAACACAAAAAACCACGGATAGCTAGAACCATCCTGAAGAACAGGAAGTTAGCAGGGGGAATCACAGTTCCGGACCTCTGGACATACTATAGGGCAGTGGTTATCAAAACAGCCTGGTACTGGCACAAAGATAGAGAGGAAGATCAATGGAGCAGAATAGAAACACCAGAAGGAAACCCACACAGATACAGCCAAATAATCTTTGACAAAAAGACAAACGACAATCCAGGCAAATGGGAAGGTCTGTTCAATAAATGCTGTTGGGACAACTGGTTAATAGCCTGCAGAAACAAAAAAATAGATCCACATCTCTCACCATACACTAAGATCAGATCTAAATGGATAACAGATCTAAACCTACATCCAGAAACCTTCAAACTTTTGGAAGAAAATGTTGGAAACACACTGCAACACTTAGGGGTAGGCCCTCACTTCCTAAAAAAGACTCCAAATGCAGTAGAAATCGAGACCAAAATAAACAATTGGGACCTCATCAAACTAAGAAGCTTCTGTACAGCTAGAGGAACGATCAACAAAGTAAAAAGGCAACCCACAGAATGGGAGAAGATCTTCGCACACAACATAGGTGATAGAGGGCTGATCTCCAGAATATACAAAGAGCTACAAAACAACCAAAATGTCAAAACAAACAAGCCACTCAAGAAATGGGCACGGGAAATGGGCAAACACTTCACAAAGGAACAAACCCAAATGGCAAATAAACATATGAAAAAATGCTCAAGTTCCCTGGCAATAAGGGAAATCTAAATTAAAACATCAATGAGGTACCACCTAACGCCAGTAAGACTGGCCCACATGAATAAAAGCACCAACAACACTTGTTGGCGAGGTTGCGGGGAAAAGCGATCCCTACTCCACTGCTGGTGGGGCTGCAGGCTGGTACAGCCTCTATGGAAATCAGTATGGAGAATATTCAAACAACTCAAATTCAACATACTGTATGATCCAGCAATAGCACTCCTAGGAATATATCCAGAACACTTGTTTTATGAGAAACCAACATGCACTCCTATGCTCATAGCAGCACAATCAGTAATTGCAAAAACATGGAAGCAACCAAAATGCCCATCAACAGAGGATTGGATAAGAAAGCTATGGTTCATCTACTCCATGGAATACTACTCAGCTATTAAAAAAAACAAGATGCAGTTCTTTGTGGCCAAATGGGCCAAACTGGAAACCATAATGCTAAGGGAAATGAGCCAATCCCAAAAGGTTAAATACCACATGTTTGCCTTAATTTAAGATGATATGATGTTATGTATAACATGTTATGTTATGAATGTTGTATGTTGTATATAAACTAAAATTGAAGTGTAGGTGAGCTGGTCACAGAAGGTGGCTGGGAACTCGCATTTACTTTTAACATATTGGTTACTCATTACTATGTCAATTAATTCCATAATGATGTAAATTTTTGCTGATGGTATATTGGAGCTTTTCAATTGACTGGGATGATACTCTGCTAGCTCTGTCTTCAGACCAGAGAGGGTATACCTAAGAAGCCGTTGAACTTGACTGGACAATAAGATGCTGGACTCTATGTTTGGTATACGCTTGCAATGGGGGAATCTCAACTGAACTTGAGCTGTGGTTATGCAACAAGGTGGAGGAATCCACCATGGTGGGAGGGTATGGGGAGGGGTGGGGAGAACCCAAGTATCTATGTAACTGTGTCACATAATACAATGTAATTAATGAAGTTAAATAATAAATAATTAAAAAAAAGAAAAGAAAACCTTTTGCAGCCTAGGCATTAAAAAAAAAAAAAAAAAGAAATGTAAGCAGGTTGTATGGGAGGGTGGTAAAGGAGGAAATTAGGTAAGTAGGTCATTTATTTTTTAATTATCTTATTTTATTGGAAAGGCAGATATACAGAGATAAAGATATACAGAGAAAAATCTTCCATCTGCTGGTTCATGCCACAAGTGGCCAAAACAGCTGGACCTGAGCCAATCTGAAGCCAGGAGCCAGATATCCCACACAGATGCAGGGTCCCAAGGCTTTAGGTTGTCCTCTACTGGTTTCCCAGGGCACAAGCAGGGAACTGGATGTGAAGTGGAACAGCTGGGAATCTACCTAGCACCCACATGGGATCCCAGAGGATGCAAGGTGAGGACTTTTCCACTAGGCCTGGTAAGTAAGTCTTGAGAGTGAAGACTTCTGTTACTATAGCTATAGGTTTGTGTAGGCACATGTACCAGAAGTTTCAAACAATTCTGTCCTGGTATTTACCACCCACAATACCTTTCAACTTTCTTAAGCACTTCTGAGATTGTGTGTGTAGGGATTCACTGCAAAATTCCTCATTTTTATTCAAAATTCTATTTAATCTTCCATTTCTTTTCACAACAGTTTAGGGACCTGGTTAAAGGATGGGTAATATAGTACAACAGTACAGAGACTAGAAGGCATTACACCTGGCCATGAAAATCAGAGTCAGTGTCTTCTCAAGGCTGAGCTTAGACAGTTGAACCCTAATGACTCATATTCTCATCCCTACAGCTTTATAGAAATCCCTTCTTTTTTTAAGGAGAAGAATAAGGAAGGGGCTATGCAGAATTCTTTCAAACTTCACCCAGCAGTGGAGACAGAACACATTTTCTGAAAGTTGATAACTGTGCTTAGGTAGGCTTATCAAATTGGTTCTTTGACCAACAATGTGCCAGAAGTAATTGTAAGCTTACAAGGCACTTCATAAGACAGAAACTAGAGCTCACAGCTCTTCATCTGTGTGTGCACTCACAGGTACCCATCCAGCTAAGGCTTGAACTTGGCAGCCCTCATGTGAGGTGCCGTGACTCACACATCCAGTGGCATGGTATAAACCTTTTTTATTCTTTGGGGTTTCAGTTTGTCTGAAAGCCAAAAGATGAGAATTAAATCTGCCCCCACTCCACATTTTCAGATTTAGTGAGATAATGACATGTACATACATCAAAAATTATTTTAAAATGCAGGATTTTATTTATAGAGCATTTGCATGTAACAAGCATATAACAAAAATGGATTTCTGAACCATATCCAGAATTGGAGCTTTTCATTCCTGTAAATTATTTCACTTCCTTCCATTTTCTGAACTTCCTTACATTGACTTTCTTCATGGAAAGGGGGTCAGTTTTCCTAATTCTTATTATCTACCTTTTAGTCTTTATAATAATAGTAGATTTCTTTGTAGTGCCTAACATCTTCAGGAAGCAAAAGTTACTTTTCGGTTTGTGGTGTGCATAGAAAGTGAAGTCAAAGGAGAGGGCTCAGGAAAAGCGACAACAATCTTCACACAACACTAAAGCTCAAGTCTTTCAGGTCTTCAATCTGTAACAACAACATCAGGTCTCAGAGCTTACTGTTCCTGCTTCTCAGAGCAGCAAGGCTCCTGGGCCACAGCCGCCGTGTCTCTCTCCTGCATTCTCCCTTGCATTGTATGGAAAGAATGGTTTGTCTGTACCTGCTTTCCCCACCTGGAAGAATTCTCTACCTAGGATTCTCACTCTTATTTCTGGAGCACTACCCTGTCCTGTTCAGAGTACAAAAAAACCCAGAGTCTCTTTCCATATTATGCTCACATAATGACTGAGAAATAAATTAAGTTCTAAGCACAGCAGATATATAGCTGCAAGGTGTATTGGTTTATCACACTACGCCACCTCTCTTTCCTACAGGTCCCCAGCATGCACATCACGCCTCTCCAGCAGAAGCTTGGTTGAGCACAGCACGGAGAACCAAAGTTTGAAAAAGAAGCATAGTTCCAGCCTCCTGGATCCTATTAACATTTCCTGCTGTCGTTTCATTAAATCTGCCCCCAGTGACTAGAACCCCAAATGGCACGCTCATAAATGTCCTCGAAAGGGGTGCAAAAATGCATGAAATCGAAGAAAAATTCAGTGAGAAAATGAGCTTTTCTTGGAGACACAAAAGGCAACTTACCATTTATTTGTTTGTTTATTTATTTATGTATTTTGCTGAAGAACAAAGCATAAAATACTTCCAAAAAACTGGAGTTCCAACCTTGTTTTATCATTGTTGGACAGGGAGTTGTTGTGGAGTTAAAGCCTCGTTATGCATTGGAAAGATGTTAACCTGTTGGTAGACATTTGATTTTGTCAAAAATCATAAACCATTTGTGGAAAGCTAAATAACAATCCATAAAGTAATTAGTAAAATTATGGTTGCTGATGATAACATGAATTATTGTTCGGGTATTTTTCTAAATAGAGCATCTTAGAGGGAAAAAGAAGTATAATATCCTTTGGAAATAAAATAATAGTTCAGAGATAATAAATCCAAAATAATATTTGTTGGCAGACATTTGGCAGAGACAGAAGTTAAGAAGCCTGCATCCTGTATCCAAGTACCTGGTTCAAGTCCTGACTATGCTGCCTCTAAACCAACTTGCTGCTAATGCGTTCTGGGAGAATGCAGGTGATGGATTCAACAAGATCTCGCATGGAATTCCAGGGCCTGGTTTCTACACGGCCAGGAAGTGGCTCTTGTGTGCATTTGAGGACCAGCAAATAGAATCTCTCTCTCTCTCTCTCTCTCTCTCTCTCTCTCTCTCCCTTGCCAGTGGATGAAAAATGAACATATTGAATTAAATAATACCCTAAGAATGACTGAGACTGCACAAAACAACAATTTGTATGATTAATAAATATATTAAAAGACAAAATGTATTTGTCTCTAAGAAATCAACAGAAAATAATTTTCTCTACTTTCTAAAAATTAAGAAACTGAAGCAAACTATCATTGCTGCAATAGAGATTCACACACAGCTCAGCTAGTGATCATGAACGAGCTTTTTCCAGACTATCCTCCTTTCTACGCACGCACACACCCACACCCACACCCACACACAGGCACACCCACACCCACACCCACACACAGGCACACCCACACACACACACCCACACACAGGCACACACCCACACCCACACACCCACACACAGGCACACACCCACACACAGGCACACACACACACACACACCCACACACAGGCACACACCCACACCCACACACCCACACACAGGCACACACCCACACACAGGCACACACACAGGCACACCCACACACACACACCCACACACAGGCACACACCCACACCCACACACCCACACACAGGCACACACCCACACACAGGCACACCCACACACAGGCACACACCCACACCCACACACCCACACACAGGCACACACCCACACACAGGCACACCCACACACACACACCCACACACAGGCACACACCCACACCCACACACCCACACACAGGCACACACCCACACACACACCCACACACAGGCACACACCCACACCCACACACCCACACACACACACCCACACACAGGCACACCCACACACACACACCCACACACAGGCACACACCCACACCCACACACACACACACACGCACACACACCCACACTCACGCACACACCCACACTCACGCACACACATGGATAGACAATGCAAAGAGCTTCTGCTGTTCAGTGTGCTCATTCACATTCATTTTCAGATGCTCAACTTCCAGTTTGGACTGAATCATTATAAGCGCCATTGCTAACAAGCAGGCATTGTAGAATAACAGCAACAATAAGTCCAGTCATTTTCAGGTGCTCATTGAAATGAGTATGTTTGGGCAAGTATGTCAGCCCGCATCAGGTCCTTTCCACCACAAGGGGGCATCATGATTCCCTTCTACAAATGGCCCAAGACTGCATAAGACTGATAGCATTTCTTTTTTTTTCTTTTTTGACATAGTTTTTTTTTTTTTATTCATTGATTACATTGTATTATGTGATACAGTTTCATTCAACTGGGAATCACCCCACCGCCCTCCCCCCATGTGGAATATTCTACCTTGTTGCATATCCACTGATCAAGTACAGTTGAGATTCCCTCTTTGCAAGCATAAACTAAACATAGAATCCAACATCTTCTTTTTTTTTTAAAGATTTTATTATTATTGGAAAGCCGGATATACAGAGAGGAGGAGAGACAGAGAGGAAGATCTTCCATCCGATGTTTCACTCCCCAAGTGAGCCGCAACGGGCCGGTGCGTGCCAATCCGATGCCGGGAACCTGGAACCTCTTCCGGGTCTCCCACGCGGGTGCAGGGTCCCAGTGCATCGGGCCGTCCTCGACTGCTTTCCCAGGCCACAAGCAGGGAGCTGGATGGGAGGTGGAGCTGCCGGGATTAGAACCGGCGCCCATATGGGATCCCGGTGCTTTCAAGGCGAGGACTTTAGCCGCTAGGCCACGCCACCGGGCCCAGAGTCCAACATCTTATAGTCCAATCTAGTTCCTCAGCTTCCTGGGGAGACCCTGTCCGGTCCTAGGGCTGAAGCATCAGATTATCAACCCGATCAATTAAAGGCTCCAACGTACCCTCAGCAACAATTAACTTTGTTGTGTAACTTATAGTTATAGTATTGAGTAACCAGTATGTTAAAAACAATTGCAATTTCTTAACCATCTTCTGTGATCACCTCATTGTCAATTCAGTTTTAGTTTATACATAACATATAACATAATATATATAAAATGACATGTTTTACATAGCATCATATCCTCTTAAATTAACGCAAACATGTGGTATCTAACCTTTTGGGATTGGCTCATTTCCCTTAGCATTATGGTTTCCAGTTTGGCCCATTTGGCCACAAAGAACTGCATCTTGTTTTTTTTAATAGCTGAGTAGTATTCCATGGAGTAGATGAACCATAGCTTTCTTATCCAGCCTTCTGCTGATGGGCATTTTGGTTGCTTCCATGTTTTTGCAATTACTGATTGTGCTGCTATGAGCATAGGGGTGCATGTTGGCTTCTCATAAAACAATTGTTCTGGATATATTCCTAGGAGTGCTATTGCTGGATCATACAGTATGGAGAACATTCAAACAACTCAAAATTGACATACCGTATGATCCAGCAAGACTGATAGCATTTCAAAGTCATTCAGCGATTAAGTAGCTGACGTGGGGTTTACACCTGTGTAGTGTTAATCCACAGTCTGCTTCTCCAAGGTCCACACTGAACTTCCTAGGCCAGGCTGGAGCTATCGTCCATGGGAATTTGAATGCTTTCATTATATATATATTACAGTTATTTTATTTTATTTTATTTTATTTTACATTTTTTTAAATTGCATTAACACGGGCCTCAGCGTGAGTCATGTCCTTACAGAGGGTAATATGTTTCTAGGAAACATTCTACTATGAGAACATGAGATGCAAAACTTTCGAAATGCAGCTTTACCCTAGCTGAAGGTCAATTATTTTGTGTCTCTTTCATTCAGAAATTGTACATTTGCCTTTAAAAACTCTTAAGTGGACAGAGCACGCAGAGCAAAAGCTCAGTGTTAGTTTCAAGATTTAATTAAGGATGCTAGATTAACACGCTGCTACAGGCAAGGGCTGCTAAAAGGGAATTCACCCCTGCAACTTGGGAGGTGGCCTCCAGCACCAGCTGCTATTAAAATCTCTATTCCACAGAGAAGGCCAATAGTGCGACTGCAGCCAGCTGTAAATTCCTTGGAAAAACCTTCCTGAAAGCAAACAATACCAATGCAGTCTAGGAAACAGTAATACCTGGGGAGAGTGAGGAAAGAAGTAATGGATCTACGTTTCTTCCCTAATTCTCTAAAACAATCGTCCCAAGAAAGCTCTTTCCATGACTTGCACTTTTGCATATTGATGAAGAAGGAGCTGTCTGGAGGCAGTGTTCCTTCCGTCCTCAAGGTCCTTGCCAACTTGAGGCATCAGGAGGATTTGCTTTACCTTGCCGGAGGTTATCCAAACAGAGAGGTCTAGCTCACCATCCTAACTATTATGCTCCAAAGGGCTTTTTGACAAGTTTTGCTCCATGTCCCAGTGAGCAGGGTTCTGAAGCAGAAAAACATAAAATATTTTTGGTCTGTGTTGAACATAAAACCAAAGATAGAAAAGAACTTTCCATGAAAATTCATCAATTTTATTCCAAAATTTATTCAGGCATCCTTTCAGCAAATGTTCACAGAACACCTATGCTCTATCATTCAACTATAATTCTTCTTGCATTTCTTATAAGATTCAGATGTTCCTGCCAACATGCCCAGACTCATTCCAAGCTCAAAATCTCTCTCCCTGGTGAACAGAAGGCTGTTCTAGCCTTGAAATTCACTGTCTAAGTTTCCTGCTACTCCAGTGAAATGGAACAGGTATTATGATAGGACAAGTACTAAAAGGGTGTGTTTTGAAGGATCTGCAAAGAGGATGGTTTTGCTTGCCAACAACAAAAAGTTCAATTGGAGAAGCAAAATAAGAGATTAGGAGTGTATAAAACACATGAGATCCACCAGCAAAGAGGTATATGATGGCAGAGAAACTTTATTTCCAGGCTCTGAGTTTCTTTTTATTTGGTGCAAAATAATGACTCGATTTCTAATTCAGATGTTAGCCCCTGCTAGGTGGTGCTAATGGAGAGGTGGTTCATCATAGTCATAGGTGGTCTGACATTTGACTAGCTGGGTGGTTCTCAATGGGCTTTGAGTGAAAGATCTGTCTAGCCTCCCGGGTTGGAGTCCTGTGAAATGATGAGGAAGTGCACTGCTCTTCTTGGAGTACATTTCTTTTGGCAACTCAGTGAACCCATGAGCAATGCATAGACAAATACAGTGGCACTCCGCTCTGATGTTTCCTGTCTTGGTGGACATCCCATAAGTGTGAGCGCTGACCATCCAGAAACCGACCATTATCAACAATGAGCAAAATAATCAGACTCCAAAAACAAAAAAAAAGTCAAAAACAAATATATAGGTGTGTGAAAACGCACCAGAGGGAGAATGACACAGGGGTTACTGAGGCCTGAGAACCAAAAAGGGGAAATGAGACAAGGCACTGAGCTGTGTCTTCTATTTAAATTCCAAGAATAAGCATCATTTGATATGCATGGTCAGCCTCCACCCCACTGTATTCTCTAACTGGCCCATCCAACCTGTACCCTTCTCACTTCCTCTCTATGGCTGAAACACAAGAAGGAGTTGATCCTTCAGACTGACCTCCATTCTACCCACTTACGATGAATCCCAAGAGGTTTTTTTTCCTACTGTACAATTTCCAGATGCTCTTCTCCAGAATCTTACAAATCAGAAATCCTTGAAATCATATCGCCCTTCTGCATATGGTCCCACGAGTTACTGAGCCTGATCTCTGTCCAGCCTGACAATGGTTGGGGCCATGGCACACTCCTCATCTGCTTTTCTGAAGCTGACTTCTTGCATAGTATTTACACATTATAAAACTAGAGTTTAGCCTCCTCCACTGTTCTTCTGGTCTGCTTCCCTCTGTGTCAATACCTTCTCCCTTAGCCCAATAGATGTGATTGAGTGTATTCCCAGAGCATTTCTAGATTGCTCTGTCCAAAGTCATTAATTATCTTTGTCACTAAGTAAGGTAGCTGAGGCAAAGCTTATATCCTTTTGCCAATTTGCTATCACTTCATATGGGCTGAACCAAATAGTTCAGTTTTACACATAAACCTCCAAATTACTGATGGTAAATTCATTCTATTTTCCTCTACCAATAACTCAATCATCTCAAGCAAAGAGAGAGACAGACAGAGAGAGAGAGAGAGAGAGAGAGATAACCTTCCACTTTCCCCTATCACATGAGACTATGAAAATCGAGTAAGCTTGCCATGGTGAACAGAATTGATATTCTCAGTGTAGCAGATTTCTTTGTAAGTGAGCTTCATATGAAATACAAAAGGGAAAAATACTTTCCTAATCTCTATTCCCTTAGTTCATATAAACTTGGACTTGAATCTTCTTTTTCCGTGATGAAGAAGTCAGTGTTTTCACAGAAGTTGCAGTGTAATCAGGAAGTAAACATCAATCAAATAATTAATCATAATAAAAGGGATTGCATTAAATGTATTGAAATAATGTTCTCTGCCCTAAAGAAATAGGTGGTGGAAAGTGTGTATGAGAGACCCAGATCAGTGTGGAGAAACTAGAAGGGCTTTTCTAAGAAAGTGTTTAAACTAAGACCTGAAGGCAGAATAGAAATTATCTAGAAGAAATGCAAGCTATTTCAGCAGGAGGAACAGATAGACCCTTTTCCTGTTGAATTAAAGCCATGTAGGAAACAGTGAATAAGAAAGTGTTGTGAAGTGACACTCATAGATGCTTGCTGTTCTCTTTTTCCTGTTTTGTTCATTATTCCTTATTAAGCAATCAACACAAAACCATGGAATGATATTAAAACAAAATTTGAGTTTCATCTGGTATGAAATGTGAAGATGAGGGGTGTGGGTGACACAGTTACTGGAGATGATGAATACTTTCCCACATCCTGAATGAGTGACAATAGCGTCAGCCGATCAAGAGGGCACTCGAAGGAGACCAGCAAATGGCAGCGGATCACCACACCTGTGTCAGACTGTCTCCGCAAACATTTTAAGTCTTCCAAACATCTGGGCAGTCAAATCTGAAGCCTGAAGGAAAAGCCAAGAATAGAGACATGTTTATGAATAAATGGTAGCAAATGAAGCATGAGTGTAGTGTCCTGTGTGATTGTGCTGCTAATGCTGAGAAACTCCAGGACAAAAAACATCACAATTGAATACTAAAGGGTTGAGACTTTGAAACCCAATTGCCTTTGTCTAAATTGCACTTCCTTCATATAATAGCCGTATGGCCTCTGACGATTTATTTAACCTCTTACTACTGCCATTCTGGCACTAGTAAAAATGGAGCTAATAATACTTGTGCCCTAGAGCTTTGGAAGTAGTAAATGAAATAACACAGGTAGAGTTCTAAGAATCGTGGCTGGCACAAACTGATTGCCTACCAAATGTTAATTGTTTCTTCTGTTGCTTCTAGGTAAAGATCATCATCAAAATTAAGCACAGGAGGTTCTACAAAGGTAAAAGAGAAGAAATACGCAGGTAGCTTGTCAGGACACAATGACATTATGGAATCCAAGGAAAGTAAAACTTAAGAAAGAATGGGTGAATACCAGTGTTGAATTCTGCCAAGAGGTTAAGTAAAATGAACTGTGGAGTATTCTGATGCGTTTACTTCCATAGAGATGACTGAGAATCCTGGATCTGAGAAGTGTCACTATATGTACAGTTCACATATAGCTAGAAATAGTCAAATTGAGAAATCAAACCCAAAAAGAGATTAGGAAGGAATGCTGTCTTCCTGGGAGAACAAGAATTACTTCCACAAAGTTGAGGTCCAGCCAGTTGCCTAAGATCGGAGCAGAGCAGGAAAGCTCTTCTAGCGGCAACGGCCAGGAAGGAAAGGAGCATGGGCACACTCAACTTTTATTGTGGGGAGTGAAAACAATCCCCTCTGATAGCTTCTAGCTTTTATGTTCCCTCAGAAACAGAAGGGAGATGCTCTCTTCAGAAAAAGAACTAATCTAGGATGACCTTGTGATGTCCAGGGAGGGGAATAGGGTGTGGATATCAGGAAGTTCAAAGGGCCCAACTTAGAGGAGGACAATGAGTGATTTGTTGGAGTGTGGCGTGAACTTTCATGGTTCTCAGGGACCCTTTGAGACAATAGGACACACACTCACCTAATGGTTTAGGTTCTTGGGGATTTTTTTTTAGTATTTTGCATAATATCTTGGTTTCCTAACACAATTACATAGAGAGTGGATGTTTGGATTTATCAAGGTTGATGTTTCGAGCAACTCAGTGTGATATCTATCAGATGGAATGCCAATGGAAGGATTGATGGATGCTATTGGAAGGATATTGAGACTAAACAAGCAAATGAGTGAAAGTAAAAGGATCCCATATGAGTCCAGCAGAGAACTTTTGAGAGCTGAACAGAGTGGGGAGAGCCTAGAGGAAGGGTGGTACAGTAGAGCTGAATTGCCGCACTCAAGCTATTCCCCTCCAACAGCCATGATAGTCATCATTCTAGAGGTTCCTGTCACCACTCATGCAGGAGCCACTCCTCTAACCAATGATCAGGCCAAACTAAGTGTCTTTACAACCACTGGGCTCACCTAGCGATCCTCCTATTGGTCACCTTTGTCTTCACTGTCAAACCAAGAAGTGAATGAGTTGTTCATGTTTCTTCCACCCATTGAAAAGCAAAGGGAAATGTGGCTTGAAACTAACAATTTGCAGGCCATTGTGCAGAAGAACTGTCCAGGGGACAGGGTAACACTGAGGACAGTAAACAAATCTCAAGAGAGAAAATTAGCAACCTAGGAGAAGGATCATCTAAGAGGCTAT
This sequence comes from Ochotona princeps, assembly GCF_030435755.1. Taxonomy (NCBI): domain Eukaryota; kingdom Metazoa; phylum Chordata; class Mammalia; order Lagomorpha; family Ochotonidae; genus Ochotona; species Ochotona princeps. The sequence goes on along the minus strand of NC_080835.1, from coordinate 111,608,647 downwards.
TGCTCATCGGACACCTTGTTAGCTGTACTTCTGTGGGGTTTTTCTGGCAGAGAAGTAACATTAAAACAAAAGGTAATTATTTTAGAAAAATATTGTGGCCAAGTTTATAATCAATTATATGTGGCTAAGCAGTTATGCATCTAGTTTAGATGAAATACTATTCAACAGGGGTAGATAATTTGGTTTGACGATAAGAGTGCTTGGGTCATACTTGCCTCTCACTCCTGACTCTAGCAAACACTGGCAGGCAGTAGTGATGGCTCTAGTTTAGGCCCTGCCATTGCCATGGGAGACCATCTCAGAGGGTTTCCATTCATTTTGATCATATGGTATCACAGGCATTTATTTTGAAAGGCAACACTGAGGTTGAGGGATGAGCTCTTTCACAAGCTTATTTGCTCCCTAAATGGCTGAGCAGCCTGGACTGCAGCAGGACAAAGCAGAAGCCTGAGCACAATCTGGGTGTCCCAGGTAGATGGCCAGGGATCGAATACTTGCCACTAGCCCTGCCCTCTTCCAACTGAATTGGCAGGGAACTAGGAAAAGTGAAACTAGGATCAGGAACCAGGAGCTAGGATCATCTGGGATCTGGATGTAGGATGCTGGTTTCCAAACAACAACTTAACCCACCGTATCATAATGCCAGCACACCTCCCCTTCATGCCAAAGTCTCAAGCACAGACATTAGGCACAGTGGTTAGGACACCACTTGGAAATCTGTATGTAACCCACTTCAGAGTGCTAGTTCTACCCTTGACGCCCAGCTGTCTGCTAATACACATTGTGAGAGGCAAAAGGCAGTGGCTGAAGTTGAGTGCAAGTTTCCAAGGGGGAGACTTGAACTAAGTTCCTACTTTGGGTTTCAGCCCAGCACTAGCTGTTGCGGGCATTTGGAAAGTGAGTCAGCATATGGGACACCACTCTCTCTCTCTCTCATTGTCTTTCAAACAAACAAACAAACAAACAAATAGTAAATGCCTAGATTTCCAAATTTGGTTGAGTTGAACATTTTTCTCTCTTTTTTTAAACTGCTTATGTATCTGGTGCCTACCTACACTCTAGATGTAATCAGAGTCCATTAAAGAATTTCATGATGCAAACTTTGTTTAAATAAGGACTATATTGGGGTCCTTAAAGAGTTCATGATTATGATTCTACTGTTTAAAAAATATATGCATGGTCTTAAAAGTATTCTACAGGAAATAGATGTATCTTCTAATTCTACGTTCGCATGAACTTCCTCACATCCTTGCCAGCTCTTGTCGGCTGTTGACAGGGATACAGCAGAAAGGAAGTGAACCTTGAGGCTGCTGAAAGACAATGACAGCAGACACAAAGCACAAAATTTACCGAGGCTTGGGGAAGTGAAAGCACACAGGCTTCAGGTGGGCCTGTGCCAAGAGTCAACTCGGACTTGGCTGTTGGGGTGGGGTGTGAGGGGATGCATGTGGTTGGGTAGTAACAGAAGAAATTTCCCTGTGGGGGCTGGGGAAAGCTGCGCGGCTTCACACCATGTGATTCCGTGCCTTTGGAGCCCCTTATCTGATGTGTGACTGTGACTATTTTCCCAAGAAAATTAAAATGACTTAGTCAGTTAACCTGAAACTTCTGGCAATGCTCTGCTTGTGGATTCTAAGTTTTCTCACCAGACTTCGGTGGTCATGAGAGCGGGAAGGGCTGTGCCTGCCAGAGACAGGATTCCACTACCATCTAGTGGACAGCAAAAGGCTGCCTTCTTGCCCCTCGTAGCTTCAGACATCAGCTTAAGAGAATGAAGAAGGAGAAAAACCCAAAATAGAAGTCCATGGAAATCACTGGGCAGGATTAGATCATCTTAGAGGGTGCCAGTCCTTCCAACAGCAGCCTGAGGGAGGGCATTTCTGGCCATTCTTTTGGACCCTGCTTTTGTATTACCCTGACATGGTGACTTGGAATCTCACATGCAACCAGCCCGCTTCACAGTAGAACTTCACATAAAGTGTTGGGTATCGAAATCAACTACTGCACAGTCATTTCACTGTGCTCGAAGACTGTAGCTCAAAAATTTATGTTTCCCTCACTGTACCCTGCCTTTCCCACCGAGTATGTCATTGAAGGGACAGATATTTTACATGACAGATATGGTGCTCACAGTTATTTACGCTAAATGAAGTGATGTGTGTTTGTGGCTGGGTGCAACGAGATTAAAACTTGAAAGTTGCTGCCCAGGAAGCTCTTTATATTTCACATGAGCTGGCAGAAAAAAAAAATATTCGCGCTCAAAATGGTTCATTCTATGTGTTAACTTGGCTAGGTCATGGCATCTAGTTTTCCACCAAACGTTAGTTTATGTTTTGTTGTAAATTATTGTTTAAATGTGACTAGCATTTAAATAGGTAGACTTTGAGTAAAACAGGTTGCCCTCCGTGATTTTGGTGGGCCTCGTCTAATTAGCTGAATATCTGAAAAGGCTGTCATTCTTTGAGGAGTTTCGCCTCCTGATGTATTAGGGTTCAAAGTAGAATTTCAAGTCTTTCCTAGGAATCAGACCCAACAGTTGTGTGAGTGAAATGCATATCTTAAAATACATATCTGAGTGAAGGGAGAGACAAAGAAATAGATGATAGATATAGTTGGATAAATATATAACAGTTGATATACATCTATGTGAAGATAGACAATGATGTAGATACAGGTTATAGATAGGTGAAGCTAGGTATATATGGATAGATGATGGGCAAGCAGATATTTACACATCTTAGTCTTGATTTTCTGGAGAACCATAGCTAATACCAATTAGTGAAAGCAATTCAAAACATTCTCACATCACTGGGAAGAGATTGACTCAACTTCTAAGGGGATTAAGATTAGCTTAAATCCTAGGTACTCAGGCTACTCTTTCAAGGAAAAGAGTTCCCCAGGGAGGAAAGGAAAATAAGTTTTGGAGGCAAACGGAATAAGCAGGAATGATCATTTCAGAAAGCATGCAAGTTCAGTGCTCACCAATGACTTTATAGTCTATGGTGCCCAAGTTGGTGTTGCATTCCAGTAACTCCAGGCTATGGTGTCCAAGGTGGTACTTGCCAGGACTGTGATAGGATGGGACGAGTTACCCAGAGCAGTTGGTGAGAGATCTTGATTGCTAAAAGTTTAGAATGTATCAGAGACTTTTGGATCTCTTATATTATGTGAGAATGCAATGTTTGAAATTAAGAGACAGGTGGGAATTTTGAGTCCTTTCTGAGGCTGCTTGGGATAGGTTAATCCTAGAAGGCATGATTCAAATTTTAGCTCAAATTCTAACAGGATTTTTCTAGAAGCTGTGAAGATTCAGTTGTGAGACACAGAGAATTCCAGAGAAGCAGAGTTGAAATTGGTCTTAACTCTATTACTCTCTGGGTTTTTAATGAGTGGAAGTAGAGCATGACGATCGGAAAGTTTGGCTTTACCTTGAGACCACATTAAGATCATCATCTTGAGCAAATTGTTCTTTAAATTCCAATTTCCTGACGAGAAAACTGGGGCTAAGAATAACACCTGCTTGCAAGGGCTGCCTCGACAGACAATTAAAAGAAACCATGCATTCAGATTGCTTAGCCCAGCACTGGGCATCTTCTAGAAACTCCGTGACATTATTTATTATTGGAGTACAGATATGAAAATAAGACCCCATCACTGCTTGACATGAGTTCAACAATTTTAAAGGTTATTTTCAGTCACTGTTCTAACCTCCTTTTAAAGTACTCATACGTATTACTCAAAAGCATGTGGTTCTGTCTTCAAAGATGATCCACTTAGGGCTACAATCGTGCCCTTATTTTACCAAAGGGAAAGAAGAAAGACATCAATGGTAGTTGTGCCAACCAAGAATCCAGGGTACAGAGCAGTTAAGAGAACACATTACTTACATACACTGGTGTTCTACCTTGTAGTCAGACCCCTAGGAATTCCAGGGTCTCAGCAGTCTTGTCCGTAAGGGACACTCACAAAAGATACTTGATAAAGAGTGGTCAGCATGTGTTGTTCTAATGCCGTGTTTCAAAGCATGACACATTTCTTGTCATCTTCACCAACTCAAGCTGTTTACACTTCTTCCAAGGACTCTGCCCCTCTGCTGTAGCCCTGAGTGGGAGGTGGAGTGATCAGATGGCTAAACGACCAAGACACAGCCTCAGAGAGAGTCTGCAGCAGCCTAGCCCTCATTATTATATCCCGCTCAAGCCCCTGGGGCAGGAATGACAACTGGACAATTGCACTTGTCATCTGCCTAGGAGCTGCTATCAGAAAAGAATTTTCTGCTGCTTGTGGAATATTCCTGAGGCAACAACAGTTAGGGATTGCCTAGAACATATGATAGCTGAAACATTTTAAGCCCCAACGGAAACACAAGTAAATTTGATGGTTCAAACACGTATCAGTGTGCACACACACACACCCCACATCCCAAAGTGTCAAATGAAACTTAGGGTTTACATGTCTACCATCTGTAAGAGGAGTCCCTAGCTGAAGCTGTCTCAGAGGTGACTTCTCTTCTAGAGTCAGGACTTAGTTCTCTTCAAGCCTCTAAAAAGTTGCAGAGTCCTGAGCCATGTTTGACTACCAGGATATTCAGTCAAATGTCCTGCTCACCTTCCAAAGCTCCCATTAGATCAGGGTTCATTTAATTTTTTTTACTTTTTGATGATGTTTACCGGGTGAGGTCAATTGTTTCCAGAATCTCCCCTCTTCTTCCTCCTGTAACTGGGGGAAGGGGAAGTGGGAGTTAGGGGAGAGGCCACACCCGGCCTCAACACCATCTGAGTACCCAGGGATACCCGGCCTCAGCACCAGCACCATCTGAGCACCCAGGGACACCCGGCCTCAGCACCATCTGAGCACCCAGGGATACCCGGCCTCAGCACCATCTGAGCACCCAGGGACACCCGGCCTCAGCACCATCTGAGTACCCAGGGACACCCGGCCTCAGCACCATCTGAGCACCCAGGGATACCCGGCCTCAGCACCATCTGAGCACCCAGGGACACCCGGCCTCAGCACCATCTGAGCACCCAGGGACACCCGGCCTCAGCACCATCTGAGCACCCAGGGATACCCGGCCTCAGCACCATCTGAGCACCCAGGGATACCCGGCCTCAGCACCATCTGAGTACCCAGGGATACCCGGCCTCAGCACCATCTGAGTACCCAGGGACACCCGGCCTCAGCACCATCTGAGTACCCAGGGATACCCGGCCTCAGCACCATCTGAGCATCCAGGGACACCCGGCCTCAGCACCATCTGAGCACCCAGGGACACCCGGCCTCAGCACCATCTGAGCACCCAGGGATACCCGGCCTCAGCACCATCTGAGCACCCAGGGATACCCGGCCTCAGCACCATCTGAGTACCCAGGGACACCCGGCCTCAGCACCATCTGAGTACCCAGGGATACCCGGCCTCAGCACCATCTGAGCACCCAGGGATACCCGGCCTCAGCACCATCTGAGCACCCAGGGATGAGCAACAGTCACCCAATACCATCTCGGTGCCACTGATGTGGGGGCTGCTCCGATGGTTCCTCTGGAGTGGTTTTGAACGTTCAGAAATGTTTTCTGTCTCTCGCCAATCCCAGGATGAGGAAATGCTTCCAAGGTCGATCTGCTGACACAGTCCATCCCAGAGTCTCCATTCGCCCAGATATTTGCTGTCAATGTTTGGCTGCAAGTACAGTGGCTTTGCCGATTGGAGACCCTCAGAAGTCATTCCTCACCTGCAAATATTCCCTCAGCAGTCTTCCCTCCCAGACATCTCCTTATGCCCCTCCCTGATCCACACGTGGACCATCCATGAACCACACATGTGGGGAGCTCCCCAGGTTCACTCTGCCTGCCTGGACATGAAGCCCAGGTCTCTCCATGCCCTGCCCCCGGCACCATTCAGCAACAAGCCCACATCCCCAGAACCCCACAAGTGTGGGGCTGGGCCTGCACCCTGCAGGCAGCCAGTCTGCCTGGCAGCTGTTCACTGTGGAGCTTAGACAACATTATTACTTCCACTCCTTTTACTTTCTCAGCTCTTATCTTTAGCTTTGTGCACACTCATTTCAAATCTTACACAACAGTGATAAAGACTGAGCATTCCAAACTCCAAAATTGAAAAACCTAGTGCTCTAAAATGCAAAACATTTTGAGCACCAACATGATGTAAGAGTGGAAACTTTGGTTCCTGACCTTATGTGATGGGTCACAGTCAAAACACAGGTACACTGCAAATATTGTACAAAATTACCTTTGGAAAAAATTCCCTTTGGGCTAGATGGATAAAATGAACACAAAATGGAAGTACATTTAATGTTTTGACTTAGGTCTCATTTCTAAAACATCTCATTATACATACATAAATATTTCTCTACCTAACTCCCAAAATTTCAACATCCAAAGCCCTTCTGGTCCTAAGTATTTCAGATAAGGGATACTCAACATGAAGTAATAGTATCCTAACAGTTTCACATTCAGGCTTCTTTCCAGGGAAATACATATTATGTTCCCATACTGAATTTATAGCATAGAATTTCTCTCCAAAGGCCTTCAAGGTAGTAAATCTGACGAATCCTGTTTCTATAAATCCCAGAGTCACAGAGTAGATTCTATCTTTTCTGATGGCATCTAGTCCCTGAATGTCTGTCTGGGTTTTGAAAGACATGGTAGTCCAGTGGAGGAGATATGTATCAATGACATATGGTTGACACTATGGTATCCGTCACCTAGTGGTGCAGGGAGAACTGGTGACCGAAGACTAACACAGAACAAAGGTGTAAGATACTGGCATCTTGATGCTGGCCTTGATGTGACTACCATGCCCAGGAGTAACTCAACCCTATAATCCTCTTCTCTAATAGTATTGAATGGTCTTCAGTGATGAATTTTCATAACATTAAAACATTATTTTTTTTCAAATGTTGCAATTAAGCCAACAGTGATAATAAAAGTATTAAGTGTTTTCAGAGTATCTAATCCAGGTGAACATAGTGTTGTGCCATCCAGCTTCTCGTTAAAGAGATAAGACCTTTTGCCTCTGCTACCAGCAGAAGATGACCGTGGTTGTCAAGACCAGGGCACTGCCTCTGCTGAAAAGAGCTGCTTCACCCCAGGGCATGCCTCCTTCTACGGGCAACTCTGATCTGACTGCCTGGTGTAGGGTTGTAAGACTGTGGTTCCCTTGTTCCAATTCAAGACAAGACTCAAGGGCCAGTCCAATTCTGGGCATCTCAGGATATGGATGAAAACATTTAGTTGGGACTTGCTGAGCCAACTTGTCTTTCTACCCAGTCTTGGATTCCTTCACAGTTTCTTCCCCATATGCTAGGAGAGAAGCCCTTCCTAATAAATATTCTATTTAATACAACTCTATGACACTTCAAGATCAATGGTGAGTATTCTACATGCATCTTCCAGTTTAACCTTGGAATGGGGTCTGAGGTTTAGTAAAGGTACCCCTTGGGATCTGTTGGAGTGTCTATCCTGCCCCTGTTCCTGGTCCCAGCTCCTACAATTGCACATACTCTGAGGCACAGCTGATGGTTCAAGTAGTTGGGTCTGTGTCATCCACATCAAAAATCAAATTGAGTTCTTAGGTAGTGGTTTCAGGTAAGTCCAACTCTGGCTGTTGCAGGAATCTGGAGAGGAAACCAGCAGATAGGAGATCTCAAATTGCCTTTCACACACCATTTTTAGGCAATAATCAGCCAAATAAATAAATCCTACAATAGTCTTGCAGAGGATGGTTTACAGTGTAGGGAATACCAGGGCAACTACTGGCATCAATTAAATTGGGTTGGTTTTACCAAACTGTAATGTATGTTAGATCCTTGGACAATGCTTTGCCTCCTCCAACCCTTTTCTCCCCTCAGGAATAAATGCTTATTTGAAATACTGAATAAATAACATAACTGCAAAGAGGAGCTTCCAATGAGTATGTAATATTGCAGTAATTCACTTCTACATGTTCAGTGAATTTGCATTGCTCACTTATGTTACATAGGGAGTGAAAACAAAATCTGAGCATCAAGCACTGTAGTGAGGGCAGAGGTTCTGGAGCCTGCCCACTTGAACTCCTGCTCACTACCAGATTTTACCTCATCTTCCCTATCTGTCAAAATGAAAATAATAAGAGTAATGGCCAGATCATGTTCTGAAGAGACCGATTTACCCTTCATAGAACCAAGCACAGCAAAAGTTCAGGAAATGTCAGCGTCCAGAAAGCTACCACTGTTTGTATACATAGCAACTTTATCTTTATCCTTAAAGAAATGTGGATCTTGAGGGTTTCTGATCACTGATGTCAATATTCAGATAATCCAGAACAAATGTTAAGCCCATATCATCAACACCCCGGTGGGAGATGATGGAACACCAACTGAAGCTCATCACGAATGACTCAATGACTTGCGAAGAGTCAGAGCATCTCACACTGACCTGGACTCCACGCTCTGCAAGAAACTGTTATAGGGAGCAAGTGTCCAGTTCAGTGGCTAAGCTGCCTCTTGGGAGACCTGTATCCCATGTAAGATTGCAGGGTTCTAGTCAGTTTCTTTGCTTGGATCTGGATTCCTGCAGTTGTACACTCTGGGAAACAGTGGATGATGGCTCAAGAACCTGATTACCTTCAATCCATCTGGGATACCCAGAGAAAGTTCTGAGACCCTAGGTTAAATCAGGCCCAACCTTGACTATTTAACGGACACTTGGCAAATGAACCAGCAGATGGAAAATCTCTGTGTCTGTTTTTCTTAATTTTCAAATACATTGAAAATAAGTATTGGAAACTAGTAAAAAGTTAGTATTACAGTTTTGAGAAATTTTGGGGGTACTTAGAGTGTGAATGTATACTCTGGGTAATATGAAGCCAGTGATACTGCCCTGAGATTCTTGAAGCCACAGGTATTCTTGGATTTCGATTTTTTGCTCAAAGAATAATCTCTGAATTCCATTTCATTGAACTTTTTGAAAGAACCTCATATAGACTTTCTTTACTTTTTAATACACCTTGAAGGCTCCTATAAATGATATTTCTGGTACTTATCCCAATAAATGTAAATAATTGGTTAACAGAAAGTAAATTGAAAATACGTTTCATGATGTCAAGTACTTAGTTACCGCTATTAGAAATTTAGTAGTCAGGGCCCGGCCGCGTGGCCTAGCGGCTAAAGTCCTCGCCTTGAAAGCACCGGGATCCCATATGGCCGCCGGTTCTAATCCTGGCAGCTCCACTTCCCATCCAGCTCCCTGCTTGTGGCCTGGGAAAGCAGTCGAGGACGGCCCGATGCATTGGGACCCTGCACCCGTGTGGGAGACCCGGAAGAGGTTCCTGGTTCCCGGCTTCAGATCAGCGCGCACCGGCCGTTGCGGCTCACTTGTGGAGTGAAACATCAGATGGAAGATCTTCCTCTCTGTCTCTCCTCCTCTCTGTATATCTGACTTAGTAATAAAACAAATAAATCTTTAAAAAAGAAAAGAAAACTGAAAACAATCCAGGAGAAAAGCTTGGTCTATTCAACAAATGCTATTGGGGCAACTGAATACAGCAGCTTGCAGAATTAAGAAGCAAGACCCACACCTGTCACATTATAAGAAAATCAGCTCTAAATGAATCAAGGACCTAAATCTACACCCAGAAACCACCAAACCATTAAAAGAAAACATAGTCAGCACACTCCAAGATACAGAAACATGGAAAGACTTCTTAGAAAACACGCCAAAAGCAAAGGCAATCAGAGGGAAAATGAACAAATGGGGCTACAGCAAATGAAAAAGCTTCTATACAGCAAAGCAAACAATTAGCAAAGTAAAGAAGTAGCCAACAGAATGGGAGAAAATTTTTGCACACTATGCAAGTGATAGGGGACTAAGATCCAGGATTTACAAAGAGCTTCAGAAACCCAGGGACAGAAAGAAAAAAAAAAAAAAAAGCCCTGTAACAAAATGGGTAGGCAAAGGAAATGAATAGACATTTCTCAAAAGAACAGATTCAAATGGCTAACAGACATATGAAAAGATGCTCAGGCTCCCTAGCCATCAGAGAGCTACAAATGAAAACTATGTCAAGGTACTATCTAACTCCAGTGAGACTGGCCTACATTCAGAACTCAACTAACAACACCTGCTGGCGTGGATGTAGGGTGCCCTCCTTCACTGCTGGTGGAAGTGTAGGCTGGTACAACCACTATGGAAATCAGTATAGAGAATGCTTGGAGAATTGGAAATAAATCTGTCATATGACGCAGCTATCCCGCTCCTAGGAATATACCTAAAAGAAGTGAAATCTGCATGTGAGAAGGGGATCTATAATCCTATATTTGCAACAACACAATCTACAATTGCAAAGACATGGAAACAATGCAGATGTGTGTCCAAAGAAGAGTGGTTAAAGAAACTATGGTACATGTACTCCGTGGAATATTATTCAGCTATTAAGAAGAATGAAATTATTCCATTTACAACCAGGTGGTCCCAACTAGAGACCTTTATGCTCAGTGAGATGAGTCAATCACAAAAGAACAAATACCATATGTTCTGTCTTAAACAAGGAAACCAGCATGGAAAGTGTAACTGCAATAATTCGAGCCATACTGTTTTGTTTTTTTTTTTTTTTTTTTTTTTTTTGGCTGTATCCCATGTGTTTGGATGTTTTTAATTTCAGTTTTATTTATTCCAAATACTTTGTTTTCTCTTGTCAAATTCATCACTGGTTCATGGATTACACGGTCGCATAATTTTTCCCAAGAGACATTTGTGTTTCCTTTTCTCACCCATGTGTTGGTTACTCAGTGGCACGTTTTTCATGGTGTTGTAATTTCTTGTTGCTGTTGTGGTTGTTCTAACTCATACCAGTTTTTGACCTTGTTTAATGGCTTCTCCATTATGGAAACGTGTAGTGATGGAGTCCTGGGGTCAACCATACCCAAATGTGGAGGGATAATGCAACACGCATCCCTGCTTCCACACGAAAGATCGATTCCCGATGAAACTGTTGGACATGTGCCGACAATGGGATGCTGGACTGTCTGACACTGTACCCACAACAGCGAGGCACACTTAAATAAGAGACTGATGCAATTATGATCCTTATGAAAGACTGTACCATTGCAGTAAAATGGGGAATATCTTTCGGGGGAGGGGGTGGGAGTTTGGGGTGGAATTCCAGCCTATACGAAAAAAAAAGTAAAAAGAAAAAAAAAAAGAGTTAAGAGAGTATAGACTCTCCCAGCAAAGAACAAAAAAATAATCTGTTACCTTGCAAAGATTACTTTTTTTCTCCTGGTAATCAACCATAAGTTCCTTGACCTTGGCCCCCAAGAAGGATGTAACCCTGGATCCCAAATTGCAGTGAGAATGGAGGCTAAACTTCACTCACTTGGCAGCCTGTGAGCCACAACCTTTGCCTGCTGGTAGCACTAATCCAATATTATTTAGCTTTGACCACCAAGTCATGGGCAGCCTTTCTGTCCCAGGGACATGTGACCCTACCTTGTTTGAGTGGGGCAGGGAGTATTCAAGGGGCTGGCTATGCCTGGCTTTCCCCAGGGGGAACATCCTAGCTTATTGAAAGAATTACAGGAAGGTAACTTCATGGGGTAGACATGTCACCATTATATAGGCAAGCTAACCACAAAGTACCAGATCACATGCCAAGTATCTAAATTCCTGCCTTGGATCTGGGCCTGGAGTTGGAAGTCTACTCAAGCACAAGAATGTACCCAGAGTCATGTGCCACGAAGCCACGGGAGAGCAAATGTTGTTCCCTGGAAAGATGGAGGAATGGAGCCATCTAATCAGGAACTCTGTCCACAGAGCCAAGAAACAAGAATGGGAAAAAAAAAAAAAAGGCAGTACAAGACTGAAAAATGGGAACTGCAGCGACAATTCTGGACAGAGAGCCAGAGAGAGATAAATCAAGGAGAAGCTGCCAGGGCAACCAGAGGAAACCCTGGGCTCTTCACTCAGCTACAACCTTGTCTGGGGAGGCATCCACAGAAGTTCAGGGTCAGTGCGTGAGCAGAAACAGGAAGTCCCATACATAAAGCAAGGCGACCTAAAAGGAGGGGTGATCAGCCCAGAGCCTAGTGCCCCGTATGCTCCTGCCAGGGAAGCAAGGATGAGAACAGGCCCTGGGCTTGCCACACAGTGGCAGGGGGGTCACCAAGAGGGGGAAAAAAATCAATGTCAGGGAACAGCAAGAGAGGAACGGAGCCAGGATCAAGGTTTTGTTTTCTGCCCTGGCGGCGAGGTCAGTGGCCGAAGGCTGACAGTAAACGACTTCCAAAGCAAACACTCTGGATGCGGCTGATGAAACCATTAATTCTTATTCAAATTAAAATGTGCTTTCTGTTCCTCTCATGGTTTCTCTCTCTTGGTCCGTTTCTTTCTCTATCAACCCTAGTAGATTTAGAAACCCAAACAAAATAGAGATGTAAAAGAGAAAGTTCATGGGGAGGTTGTCAGAACTGGGGTGGGCTCATGATACATGGGCTTCTGCAGGGCAGAGCAGTGAAGACCTGGACCCTTTCAGGAGAGTGCGGTCAGGCTCAGGTAGAAGAGGTCAGCATGCACACTTCAGAAACAGACTACAGTGGCTCTACCAGTGCAAGTTCATCTTTCTGATGAGTTCTCCCAGGTGCATGGCAATGGCCACCAGCTTAAGCAAATCAACAGCCACATCTCACAGGTCTCCGTCCAGTCTTGTTTCACAGCTCGATCCACTTGTTGCTAATACACAACAAGGGAAGGGAGGGGAGAGGGAGGGAGAGGGAGGGGAGGGGAGGGCAGGGCAGGGCAGGGAAGGGCAGGGCAGGGCAGGCAAGGGAGGGAGGGGAGGGAGGGGAGGGCAGGGCAGGGCAGGGCAGGCAAGGGAGGGAGGGAGGGGAGGGAGGGGAGGGGAGGGCAGGGCAGGGCAGGGCAGGGCAGGGCAGGGAAGGGCAGGGCAGGGCAGGCAAGGGAGGGAGGGGAGGGACAGTACCTGTATCAGGAAGGCAAGGGCTCTCCCAGAAGCATACAGCAGGTGCCTATTTTTTATCCCATTGACCAGCCACATCATGTGTTTCAGAAGACAGAGGATCTTCCTGTGGCAACCAGTGTCTGTCCCAGAGCACAAGAAGTCCTTGCACAATGAGAAGAAGAGGAAATCCAGGTGAGAGAGAGAGGAAGGATAAAAACAAGGAGAGGAGTGGAAGGAAAGATGTAAGACAGGCAGGGAAGGAGTCTTGGCTTGAATAAAGCAAACACAGGGGCAGGTCAAAAAACGCTTTTGGGACAAGCATTTAAGACGTCCATGTGCACCTGACCTTGATTTGCAGCTGCAGCTCCTGACTTAATTTTCTTGATAATGTAGACGCTGGAAGGCAGCAGTGATGGCTCAGATGTTGAGTTCCTGTTACCTGCGTGGGAGTGCTGGACTGAGTTCTCAGCTTGCAGCGCCAAAGTGGCCCAGTTCTGTGGAGCCTCACACTTATTCCTCAGTTCTTTTGTGAAATGTTGTGTTGGGGGCCAGTGCTGTTGCTTATTGGGTAAAGCTACTGCCTATGCCTCCAGAATCTCATGCAGGTGCTGAATAAAGTCCCAGCTGTTCCACTTCCTATCTATTTCCAACACAGCTCCCTGCTGCTGTGCCTAGGAAAGCAGCAGATGTCCTGAGTAGAGGCAGAAGATGAACCTTGAGCCCATCTGGGCTCTTGTCTGGCTCAGCCATTGCCATTATGGCCAATTGAAGAGAGAATCAAAAGAGGCAATCTCTCTCCCTTTCCCTCTCTCTCTCTCCTTTCTCACTCTTCCCTAGTGCTAAGCATTTTGAAAACCACTGTTTCAATATGACAGCATGGCTACTAACAGGCATTTGATGCTTCAAGTTACTTTCCACAAGTTTTAAGGTGTTGAATTCACACTGGTCCAACGCAGTCTTAGAGACAGTCAAGTGTGGCCACTAGATGGCAGCAGAGCTCTTTCCAATTTCTGCCAGAAGTAGCGTGTGGCAAACTAGATAATTTTGAAAATACACATGCTGTACCTACATTACAATTATTTGTCTGCGGATATCTCACCAATTTGTTTTCCTTTTATCCATTGTATCTGTAAACCAAGCATAGTGGAAGAAATATGTAGAAGAGATGTTAAGGGATGCCTGAGCATAAAAACTTAGCCAACTGCTGATACAAGTTTTCATCACCTGGAAAAGGGAATTAACACCTATGTCCTGAGGTTTTGTGACTATTAAATAAGTGATTTCCACAGATAACTGCACATAGGCTGGGAAATGAACTAAATAGTATGTCTCCTCCTCCCTTCCTTTTCTTTAAATCTTAACCATGGAAAAATGGCGAGATCAAAGCCTGCTGCTTCAGACCAGAAGCTGGGTGCTGAGTGAAGACGGGCATGAGGCAGAGAAAGGCTGCGTGGCTCCGTGAGAGCCTGGGGAGTGCGTGATGCAACGCCCGCCGCAGGAGCTGGGAACCCCAGAATAGACCCCGAAGCAGACAAACTCCCAGCACCCCAAAAGGCCGGCAAAGCAATGATAAGTGCAAAAGCTGACCTTGTGGAAGAGGGGAGAGCAATGGTCATCGGAGGGCAGCTCGGAAGGGCGGGTTGCCGGGATGGTGGAGAGAGGGCACCATGCCCACTGGACAAGTTCTACTGTCCTGCAGGGGAACAGTGACTGGTTCAAAACTCTTGCTAATGTGATCTGTTGAGAACTAGCAGAGGCCAGAGTTGCTCAACAGAAAAATTGGTAAGTGATTAAGGAGAGGACTATGCGACGTTAATTGTCTGGATCGGAGTATTAGACATGTGTGCACGTATCTGCCCCTCACAGCACATTCCAGGTTCGTGTAAGCATCTCATGCCAATTACAGCTATCAACATTTCTTGGGTTGTATTAGGCAATGAGGTTACCACTTCCTGTCTCCACGCCTTCCCCAGGGGTTGCTGCCCTCCTTTGGGCACCGCAGATGCAGGGGACAGGAGCGGGGCACGCATCCTGACAGGCACAGGGAAGTCGCAATCATGGTCAGGAAGAGGGAGTGGGGAGCAGTGTCCCAGAGAAGACCCAAAGGGCTCTCTTCTCTGCTTCTTCAGAAAGGTTGGGAAACAAACACTCCCTTCTATGTGGTAGCATGCTTAGAGCAATTTTAGTTTTGTATCTTAAAATTGTTTTACTCTTGCAGCAAAATTAATAAGAGCTTAAAAACCAATATTCCCTTTCCCCAAGTAGCCTCTCAGCACTTCAGCACCAGCCACACCCCTGCTCTACCCATTCACCCAGAACTTTTCTGTTCTAAGAAACCCTTTCAGAGTAAATTGTATTTATCACAAGTCCCTTGCTTCAATACTTAGTGGCATATTTCACAAGCCTAGGAACATCTTTTCACAATGGCTGCTGTATAGTGGCTCACATAAAAACACAGGATCATTTCAGCATTTTAGGCTGCTTCTAATTCCCATTGCGTCATTGGCTTAATGATGCCTTGAATAACCCTCTTTTCTTTTGCTTTTTATGATCCTGCAGCCTTACTTAATCTACCTTTAAATCCTTCATTTCCACTGTGATGTAGATGAAGAATGCTGTTTACCACCCTAACTATTACAGACAACATTCTTCATGTGGGGCTTGTCTGAGACTTTTTCACAAAGACGTTCAGTGTTTACCTTCTGTGCAGAATGCGACATGGGTGATACTGGAATGTCCCCAGGCTATCCCCCCGGGTGCCCAGGCCAGCGTACCTGGATATCCCAGACTCCACACCTGGAGGTACAGGCCAGCGTACCTGGATATCCCAGACTCCACACCTGGAGGTACAGGCCAGCGTACCTGGATATCCCAGACTCCACACCTGGGTGCCCAGGCCAGCGTACCTGGATATCCCAGACTCCACACCTGGAGGTACAGGCCAGCGTACCTGGATATCCCAGACTCCACACCTGGAGGTACAGGCTAGCGTACCTGGATATCCCAGACTCCACACCTGGAGGTACAGGCTAGCGTACCTGGATATCCCAGACTCCACACCTGGAGGTACAGGCCAGCGTACCTGGATATCCCAGACTCCACACCTGGAGGTACAGGCCAGCGTACCTGGATATCCCAGACTCCACACCTGGAGGTACAGGCTAGCGTACCTGGATATCCCAGACTCCACACCTGGAGGTACAGGCCAGCGTACCTGGATATCCCAGACTCCACACCTGGAGGTACAGGCCAGCGTACCTGGATATCCCAGACTCCACACCTGGAGGTACAGGCCAGCGTACCTGGATATCCCAGACTCCACACCTGGAGGTACAGGCTAGCGTACCTGGATATCCCAGACTCCACACCTGGAGGTACAGGCCAGCGTACCTGGATATCCCAGACTCCACACCTGGAGGTACAGGCTAGCGTACCTGGATATCCCAGACTCCACACCTGGAGGTACAGGCTAGCGTACCTGGATATCCCAGACTCCACACCTGGAGGTACAGGCCAGCGTACCTGGATATCCCAGACTCCACACCTGGAGGTACAGGCTAGCGTACCTGGATATCCCAGACTCCACACCTGGAGGTACAGGCCAGCGTACCTGGATATCCCAGACTCCACACCTGGAGGTACAGGCCAGCATACCTGGATATCCCAGACTCCACACCTGGAGGTACAGGCTAGCGTACCTGGATATCCCAGACTCCACACCTGGAGGTACAGGCTAGCATACCTGGATATCCCAGACTCCACACCTGGAGGTACAGGCTAGCATACCTGGATATCCCAGACTCCACACCTGGAGGTACAGGCTAGCGTACCTGGATATCCCAGACTCCACACCTGGAGGTACAGGCCAGCGTACCTGGATATCCCAGACTCCACACCTGGAGGTACAGGCCAGCGTACCTGGATATCCCAGACTCCACACCTGGAGGTACAGGCCAGCGTACCTGGATATCCCAGACTCCACACCTGGAGGTACAGGCCAGCGTACCTGGATATCCCAGACTCCACACCTGGAGGTACAGGCCAGCGTACCTGGATATCCCAGACTCCACACCTGGAGGTACAGGCTAGCGTACCTGGATATCCCAGACTCCACACCTGGAGGTACAGGCCAGCGTACCTGGATATCCCAGACTCCACACCTGGAGGTACAGGCTAGCATACCTGGATATCCCAGACTCCACACCTGGAGGTACAGGCCAGCGTACCTGGATATCCCAGACTCCACACCTGGAGGTACAGGCCAGCGTACCTGGATATCCCAGACTCCACACCTGGAGGTACAGGCTAGCGTACCTGGATATCCCAGACTCCACACCTGGAGGTACAGGCCAGCGTACCTGGATATCCCAGACTCCACACCTGGAGGTACAGGCTAGCGTACCTGGATATCCCAGACTCCACACCTGGAGGTACAGGCTAGCGTACCTGGATATCCCAGACTCCACACCTGGAGGTACAGGCTAGCATACCTGGATATCCCAGACTCCACACCTGGAGGTACAGGCTAGCATACCTGGATATCCCAGACTCCACACCTGGAGGTACAGGCTAGCATACCTGGATATCCCAGACTCCACACCTGGAGGTACAGGCTAGCATACCTGGATATCCCAGACTCCACACCTGGAGGTACAGGCTAGCGTACCTGGATATCCCAGACTCCATACCTGGAGGTACAGTGCCTTGTTCTTCACTGGGGTGTTGGTTTTGAGCACCTCCTTGAGGGACTATCATTTGAACAACAAGTAGTCATTACATTCTCCCCTTGAAATAATGAACAATTCCAAGGGAAACTGACCAAAATGTAGGCATGTCTGCCTCAATGTTTTCCACAAGATCTAATACCCAGTGCCTCTTGGTGTCTGGTTCAGTCTTTCATGTAACTGAGGTAGAGGACGATTTTCTGCCTTCCGCTCTGCTTTGTCAGTGCTTTGTGAGCACCCGCCATTGTCTCGCACACAGGGGCCTTCCTTCTCCCTGTTTGTTTCTTTAGCTCTTCATCACAGATAAGTGTTTTCCATAGCTGATGGTTCATTGCTGTAATTAATACTATAATACTCCGTGTGCCTCATTTCGGCTATAGGGGCTCTATTAGGGTAGTTCATGTGTTCTCGCGATACATTTTTATGACCTTTTAACTCTCTTCTTTACTTTGCCATAACCTTCCTGGTACCTATGCTACCATCCGTTTTTCCAAGGATCCCTGTTTCTGCCTCCTGTAGAGACCAGAATGTCACACTAGCCGTACTCTGGCCCCTTGAATGTCTTTTCTCTTGTTACGTCCATAAAACAGGCTGATGTCTAGATTTCTGGTTCATGTGTGATAGTAAAATCATTTAGCAGGAGAAATATCTAAAAAGAAGGCTTTGTTTCAGGAAGAAGCATCTGAGTTTGCCATCAAATGCAAACTCAGTTATCCCAGGTCAGTGTGCTTCCAGAATGCATGGAATATCTAGGTTGTGGGCAAGAGAGAAGTCAGAATCAAAGACTAAGACAGAGCAGCTGAGAAGGCAGGAATGTGGTGCGACAGTGAAGCTGCCACTTCGGATGCCTGCAAACCCATGTTGCAGCACCGGTTCAACTCCCTCCTGTTTAACTTCCCGTCCAGCTTCCTGCTAGTGTGCATTCCGGGAGGCAACAGCTGAGAACCTGAGCACTTGGATCCCATCACTCATATGGGAGCACTGAACGGAATTCTGGGCTTTTGTCGTTGGACTGACACCTCTCCAGCTTTTGCAGGCATTTGGGGAATGAACCAACAGAAGACTCTCCCTCACTCTCTCTGTCTCTGTCTCTGTCTCTGTCTCCCTCACTCTCTCTGTCTCTGTCTCTGTCTCTGTCTCCCTCACTCTCTCTGTCTCTGTCTCTGTCTCCCTCACTCTCTCTGTCTCTGTCTCTGTCTCTCTGTCTCTGTCTCTGTCTCCCTCACTCTCTCTGTCTCTGTCTCTGTTTCTGTCTCTGTCTCTGTCTCTCTCTCTGTCTCTGTCTCTCTGTCTCTGTCTCTCTCTCTGTCTCTGTCTCTCTCCCTTTCTGTGTCTGTGTGTGTGCATGACATTGTGCTTTTCACATTAAATTTTTTAAAATTTAGGTAATAAAATAGCTAATTTAATTTTGAAAACAGAAAAAAGGAAGAACCACCAAGAATGAAGACAAAGAGAAGAAAAGGACCAGCAAATTCTATGAAAGGAACGCACCTCGAAAGTGGTGGGCAGGAATCAAATTTCCTCATATTTTATCGACCCATTTCCTTATACCTTCTTGATTTTGTTTGTATAGAACTCAGTGTAAGCTACAGGTTTGGAGCTCGTATCATGTCCTCTTTTGTGACTCGGAAGCTCTACCAAGCTACGATTCACATATGCTTAACCAAAAAAAGTACCCCGACAAAAAGATTAACTGCCTGTCAAGCCAAGCATCATTCTGTGCCCACACGAGATTTTATTTCCCTGGCTAGAATTTTCCTTGAAACTGTATCCAGGACAAACAAGAATTCAACACCATTTCTGGCAAATAAAAGGAACAGACGGCAGATTATACGTTCTCTCACAGAACTGGTCCAGAAGTTTGCTCACACACCCATCAACCAGCTGTGAAATCTCCCTGGGACAGATTTTCTTCTTTCCTATCCAAGGCATGTTCATTGTCACTGTTGTCAGAAAGCCCTGATTTTTTTTTTTCCCTGTGCTTTGACAACAGATCCCGGTGCTCTGCCATTTCCAGTTGGCTTCCTCCTGCCCCACTCCTCATTTGCTCATGGCTGACAGTGAGGTCTTTGGCCTCTGAGACCTGAGAGTAAGTGTGTGGATGTTTTGTGGCCTGTTTGCTTTATCTGTGTGGATGGAAGAGATATCTAGATTTGTCTTTAGTGTTCACCTGGAACATTTTCTGCCCCCTTTGATGAGTCCCCCCTTCCTACCCAACAGAGATCAGCTCAGACTCTGACTGCTAACTCTGGGCCCCACAACCAGGTTGTGCTGAGGTCTCAGCACTGCTCCTCATGGCTGGGTGTGCTTGGCTGTTCAGTGAGCTCCAAGAGAAGGGAAACCTCCCCTGAGTGTCGTCAAATGTCAAAATCCTAGTTGAATCCCTGGCATCCTGAAAATGCTCCACAAAAGTTTGGTTTATTCAACGAGCATTGGACCAGAAGATCACGCCTCTACCATCTAACCCCACCTATCCTGTGTTTCTGAATTTGAAAATGAAAGTTGGATAGGTGTCTCTTACTTTACATGTGAAAAGGCAGGGTAAAAGTTAATGCAAATTTTGTTCCACATCTTGTTTCTCTTCACTTAGTTTGCTTTCATTACAGAAGATGGCCAGAACGTAGGAAGATGTTCCTTTAAATAGAAGGGAAGAAGTAAAGGAAAAATAGGAGTTCCAAAGCTAGTCAAAGAGTTAACTTGGATTGAACTCTTTTGTCTCCTAGAGGAGACCCTCAAGATGAGCAAAGACTTTGTGAACATGAACCTGAGTGAACAACTGATGTGACCACATTTGAAGGTTACAGCGAAGAAGTACTGTGTAGGAATCACGCGGGAGGCATTTTGATATCTCAGACTACCAAGTACAAGCGCAAGCAGAGCTTCTGAGCGCTTGGTCTATAAAAGTAGTGTTCAGTATCTTTGGCCAAGGCAGGGTGTGTGTGCTTTGCGTTTGTAAGCGTTGGCCAAGATAATCTCATGTGCAACAATATCATTTTTCATGAACCTTTTCCGAGTCCTGAGGAATAAACAGCCCTGTGGCCACCATCCATCACATCCAAAGCTAGCAGCAAAGACATCCTTGGCAAGACTTCTGCTCTGTGAGCCAAACCACCAACAACTTCTCTTTCACACAAGCCTTGCTGGCCTAACCTAGACTCTCCTAACCACACGGGCAACACCCATCAGGACTGTGTTGCAAGAAGGCTGTGACAGCGAGAGTGGGCAGCTGGGGACAGACTGCACATGAAACCGGCTTCAAAGTGCAGACAACAGTTGATAGAGCTTCAGGTGTGGGTTGTGATGGAGACAAATTGAAAGGCAGGACATTTGTCAGGAACGCATTTCTTTGTAATAAATGGGGTGGGGGTGGATGTGCACATTATGCGAGATTAATTTCTATGTTTTATTGATTTTTTTAGATGTGTGGTTGAAACGACTTAATCTCGTCTCCACAATTTCATAGTATTTTGTTTGCATTTTAACATACTGTTTGCTAAAGTCTGTCCCAATGAGCATTAGTGTTACATCTGTTTTCCGAGGTTGCCCTAATATATTGGACACAGAGATCAGACATCTGTCTAGTTTTTCTGCAGTGATTAGGAAACTGACTGGTACATATTCCTTGCTTTATTAATCTGCATGTAGTGTATAAAGCTGTTTTTAAAATTTAGTAGTTTACAGATTCGGTGAGATTTATAGATACGATTCTAAAACATAATGATATCTTATTCCTCCATCCCCTTTCCCCTCCCTCCCATCCGTCTGCAGTCTCACTTTCTGCCTTTTTAACTTTTGTGATAACACAGATCAATTTACATACAGCAAAAGACATAATACTTCACTAAATACAATGTTTAACAAGTACAAAGCAAAAAAAAAAACTTGCTTATTGAAACAAGAGCTAAATTAAAACTGATCACGTTTTAAAACTGGTGTATAGCTCTGAGTAGCCAATGAGTAAAACAAATAAAATCCAAATGTTTTAGAGAAGATACGAAATCTGACTCAGCGAGATGCAGAAGCTCCTGGCTCCTGGCTTCTGCTCAGCTCAGCTCTGGCCTTTGTGGCCAGCCACTTAGGGAGTGGACCAGCAGATGCAAGATAGTTCCCTCTCTGTCTCTCCTTCGCCCAGTAAGTCTGCCTTTTGAATAAAAATAAATAAATCTTTTTTGGTTTATTTTTGTAATCTGGTACCTATAAATCTACAAATCAGTGGGCATTTTATCTGCCTAAAATACAACTACAATAAACATTTCTATTCAGGAAAGGAATACATTGGAAACATAGCAGCTCTTAGTTACTAAGAGGTTCTACCCCAGAGTGGAATAAGCCCTGCAGTCAGCTCATCTCATCACCCGCTTCTGCTTTCTGGAATGGCTCCTTGTCCACTTTCAGCTGTGGGCCCAGACTTTCATTTTCCTTATGATGTAAGGCAGAGAGATGGAGCCAAGGAAGAGGGAGAGGGAAGGAGCAGTAGTGTGGAGGCAGGGGAGGTGGGAGATAGAGAGGGAGCGAGAGAGAGAATTATCTTTCATCATAAATCTTCTTAAAAATGCATGCTTTATGGGACGATCTGTGTGTCAATTGATAAAGTTGAAATTTTTTTTTTCAATCAGTTAAATTAGAAATTAAGCTTAAGATCAGGTCTTCTTTTTAAAATTATTTTGTTTAGGGCCTGGCAGCGTGGCCTAGTGGCTAAAGTCCTCGCCTTGAACGCACCGGGATCCCATATGGGCGCCGGTTCTAATCCCGGCAGCTCTACTTCCCATCCAACTCCCTGCTTGTGGCCTGGGAAAGCAGTCGAGGACGGCCCAATGCATTGGGACCCTGCACCCGTGTGGGAGACCTGGAGGATGTTCCTGGCTCCTGGCTTCAGATCGGCGCACACCGGCCCGTTGCGCTCACTTGGGGAGTGAATCATTGGATGGAACATCTTCCTCTCTGTCTCTCCTCCTTTTGTATATCTTACTTTGTAATAAAATAAATAAATCTTAAAAAAATGTTTTGTTTACTTTATGATATAGTTCCATAGGCTCTGGGATTTCCCATACTGTCCTTCGTAATTTCCTTGCCCCGTCCCATTGACTTCCCCTATCTTATTATAATAGTATAGTACTTCCAAAAGAGTCATGATTTCATCACTCTGCTATTTAAGTGTAGTCTGACATTGTAGGTATAGACAAAATTGCAGAGTTCAACATAGAAGAATTAGGAAAGGTTTTCATTTTTTTTTTTTTTAAAGATTTTATATTATTGGAAAGCCGGATATACAGAGAGGAAGAGAGACAGAGAGGAAGATCTTCCATCCGATGTTTCACTCCCCAAGTGAGCCGCAACGGGCCGGTACGCGCCAATCCGAAGCCAGGAACCAGGAACCTCTTCCAGGTCTCCCACGCAGGTGCAGGGTCCCAAAGCTTTGGGCCGTCCTCGACTGCTTTCCCAGGCCACAAGCAGGGAGCTGGATGGGAAGTGGAGCTGCCGGGACCAGAACCAGCGCCCATATGGGATCCCGGGGCTTTCAAGGCGAGGACTTTAGCCGCTAGGCCACGCCGCCGGGCCCATGAAAGGTTTTCATTTTAATAAGCATCAATATTTGTTCTTAGGTCTCTAAGATACCAGATTATAGGAAGACATGTCAAAAATGAAGCTGGACAAGAAATAGGAGCTTCCAAGAAAAAAAGGATCAGTCAAATGGAATGCATGTGCTCTGTGCTAAGGAGTGTTCACAGCAAGCTCACCCTACAGTGCCTGTGTCTGTGGACAGGAGTTAGATAGGACCCACACCTTAAATGGAACGTTTAACTGAGCGACATATTTCAGCTCACCAGTTTCTCAGAATGAAATCACTGAGGAAATTGATGTTTAAGGGAATTGATAATCTGAGCATTAAGGAAATTATATCTTTCTTCTATCTATCATGTGCATAAGTCCACAGACCAGTGCAAGCCTATTACTGAATAGCAATAAGACATAAGTCCTGTGCTAGTGTCTCGTCTACTGAATTTAAATGATAATTCACTTGCCTAAGATCTTTATTTTTAAGATTAAATTTTTGTAGAAAAGAATAAGCTATACCTATTACTATAACTCCTATAACTGGAATAACAATATTTGCTAATCATTTACTAATTATACACATTATTATGATTTTTCACTAGCATATTCTAAAATTAAGCTATCCTTTTTTTATTGATATTACTAACTAACTTATTTGACAGGCAGCGGGACAGAGAGAGAGAGGCAGAGACAGGGAAATCTTCCATTCACTGCTTCTCTCCCTAAATGTGCAAAACAGCCAGGGCAGGGCAAAGCTAGAAACCAGAGCAGATGTTTCTGATTTGGGGAGCTTTGGGAGGAAGCTAAAGCAGAAGCAGAGAAGCCAGAACTTGAACCAGTGCTCCAATATGAGATGCCTGCAAGTCAAGTAGCAACTTAACACGCAACACACACCATCCCTAGAATATTTTGATGCATAAAATTGTAATTATACACATTTTTGTGGTACAATATGAGATTATAATATATTTATATAACATGGAGTGATTGTTTCCGATTTTTCAACAGAATACATGTTATTATTGTTAACATAAAATCACTGTTAACATAAAAATATGAAGATTTCAAAAGGAAATCTAGCATCATACAGCAGCTTGAGTTGTTTTGAAAATCCCTAAGGTCTCTGACGAATTGTCTAGGGTCTGCCGTTTATGACTGCATAAAAGAACAACCTTATAAAATACGTGTTCTTTTTTTTATTAATTACATTGCATTATGTGACACAGTTTCATAGGCTCTGGGATTCCCCCAACCCCTCCCCGTGCCCTCCCCCCATGGTGGATTCCTCCACCTTGTTGCAGTATTGCAGTTCAAGTTAAGTCAAGATTCTTTCTTTGCAAATATATACCATGAATAGAGTCCAGCATCTTATTGTCCAGATAAATGCAACAATTTCTTGGGGGGACCATCGCTGGTCTGAAGGTAGAGCTGGCAGAATACCATCCTAGCCAATTAAAAGCCCCAACATAGCATCAACAGCAATTTACAACATTATGGAATTAATTGACATGGTATTGAGTAACCAATATGTTAAAAAAATGCAAGTTCATAAGTTCTTGCATTTACATAGAAAATGTGTTCCCCCTTAAGGTTGTTTGTTTTTCAGAGTCTCTATTAAAGGTGAGTGAAGTAATTTTAAATTTGTTTGAAATGTTGATAACAATCTGGGAATGCCTGACACCTGCCTTTCAAACTGTCCACCCCTTCCTCTGGACAGCGTCCTCTGTGGGCCACACTGCGGGGGCATGGGGGGGGGAGTCACTAGTCAGGCAGGAAACAGCATCCCCTCAGTGTAAGCTGTGCGAAGCCCCCCCATAGGCATCTCTGCGAAGGCGGGTTTGCTATTGTTGGCTGAGTTTGTGCCCACATTTGACCATTTCTCATGTCTGGCATCTGGTAACTCCAAAGGCAGCCTCTGAGATGTGAGCCTCACACTCGGGTCAGCTTCACAAACAGGAAGGAAATCACAGGACATGGCACAAAGATCAGTGGGGTGTGTATGTTTGTGGCAGGACGGAGCAAGAGAGTGTGCAGGCTATCATATGCTTTCGGGTCCAGAGCAGATGGCAGAGATAGGATGCCTGACACAGGTGTGATTAATGAACTCAACTGAGTCCCTTATTCCAACTGGATTAGCTACCCTCATGCTTCTGCAAGGGAGCCAGGGCAGCTCAACTGTGGTATAGGCAGTCTCTAATCTCCATTTTTTTTTTTTTTTTTTTTTTTTTTTTTTTTTGCTGAAAACATGGAGGCAGAAGCAGCATTGGTAAGTGCAAGGTCAGTCACCCGAGCGTTCACAGTTCAGGACCTAAGGACTAGCAACCTGTTTTACAAATGCAGGTGTCACAGCCCTGCCTTGGAAGTCTGTCTATCCTTACGCGAAGATGTCCTGAGACTCCTTTTGTACCGCTTGCTCTTTCCAGTCTTCCGTATGCTGCTAGACAATGGGGAAACATAAGACAGAACTACTTTCATTTTGGAGCTGATTTTGTGATATTAGCATCACCTATAAGCATGAGTTGGAGTCCCAGCTGCTCTGCTTCCAGTCCAGCTCCATGCTAGTGAGCCTGGGGAGGCTCTGGGAGGTGGTACAGGTGACTGGACCCCTGCTACCTATGTTGTTCACTTGGGGGGAGCTCCCAACTCTTAGAGTCCACCTGGCCAAGCCTCAGCTCTGGCCATTGCAGCCATTTGAGAAATGAATAAGCATAGAAAAGAGCTCTCTTTCGATCTCTCCAGCTCTTTCTCTCTCTCTCTAACTTTTCCTTTAAATACATAAGCAAAGATTCTAAAAAGAAAAAAAAAACACAACATTTTCAAGTAATTTTAATGTTATAACAGTACTAACTAAACTCTGCCTAATGACAAACAACTCGAAAAGTCCTAACATGGAAGAGTTCCCTGTTCCATCTCTTTTCAGTCCTTACATCTTTGTATCCCAAAGCCAATCAATTGTAAGCTTTCCAACAATTTCACTTGATCTTTTCTTCCACACTTCTGAATGCCATGTTGATTTTTAAAAGTTTCATATGCATTAAGATTGCTCATCTAACTTGGAGAAAAAGATTCACTTTTCCACATCTATTGCCATCCTTTCGTCAGTTATCGACAGCTTCTGAATACAGTGATGAGACACTTCGGGTGGAGGTCAGTAAACACTGTTCAGTCTTTGCCCCCACCTTCTTCATTCACTGCTATCCTCGCTGTTTTTGTGGCTCTCTGGGCAGTTAGTCATCCTTTCTAGTTTTTGTATGACTAATTTGGTTTGACTGGAACTAACTGACATTTCCCCATAATTCACATCTTCTGCCACAGTCCTCTCAATCTTCCTTCCCATAAAGTCAGACGCATCTGTTCTTGCCAGCTCTCTGCCTCTGTTCTGCTGTGTGCTGTTTCGTTTCAATTCACTACGATCTTGCTGATTCCTCTGGAGGCTCAGCTAACGTCAGAGGTCTTGTTTGCTGTGTGTGGCATCCTGCTCCTGCTCCCTTTTCCCCTTTAACATTGTTTTTATTTTAAAAAAAAAAAAAGACTGTTCTAATGCAATTCTGAGGCACATTGGGAATGCCTTTGTTTCTCAAACCCAATAGATATGAAATGGTCTACCGCAAATCTGACAGTTTGGATAGAAAATCTGATGTTCAAAGTATTTTGTGTCAGAATTCTGAACTCTAAAGCCATTACCTCTGAACTTCCGATCTTACATTCTAGGACCTTGGGGATGAACTAATCCTCCGAACTTTGGAACGCAATAGTGCAGATTTCCTCTGCAGAACTCCCTGAGTTTTTCTTTTACATTAATACTCTCCGAAATAATTGATCTTGTTTTTATTGTTTTCCATGATATAGTTTGTAGGTATAGGGCTTCACCCTTCCCGTCTTCCTGACCCCACCTTCCGTTTCTGCCATTTCTTCTCCCTGCCACCTATCCCCAGTATTATCACAAAAGTGTGGATTACAGCTCTAACTTTCTGACATTTACATATAGCATGACGTGATAAGTACAGGTGAGTTCTCGTTTTACAGTGAATTTCTCTTTTTTTTTTTTTTTTAAGATTTTATTATTATTGGAAAGCCGGATATACAGAGAGGAGGAGAGACAGAGAGGAAGATCTTCCATCTGATGTTTCACTCCCCAAGTGAGCCGCAACGGGCCGGTATGCGCTGATCTGATCCTGGGACCAGGAACCTCCTCCAGGTCTCCCACACGGGTGCAGGGTCCCAATGCTTTGGGCCGTCCTTGACTGCTTTCCCAGGCCACAAACAGGGAGCTGGATGGGAAGTAGAGCTGCCGGGATTAGAACCGGCGCCCATATGGGATCCCGGTGCGTTCAAGGCGAGGACTTTAGCCGCTAGGCCACGCCGCCGGGCCCCAACAGTGAATTTCTCTTAGTTCACTTGGTACTGCGTGCCAGGAATGTGTTTCAGGCCCAGAGGTGAGAGTGTTTTGGAAATACCCTTATTTGGCCTTGGAAAATGTGGGCTGTATATTTTAGGTCTCTGAGTAACTTTACCTCCTCTCAGTTTCTCCTTCTGAAAATTGCTGCAGCTACTTCGTTAGAGCATTCTCGCAGCTAACATAATTTGTGTGAAAATTCTAGTTAAGTACTATGAAAATTACTGCTAGCAGGCACTGAGCCCGAAGCAGTATTTCTTGAAATGCAAGTTCTTACAACAGTGGAAGCTCTCACTCCATTTAATGCATGGTTATCTCTTAGAGCAGAAATACAGAAGAGCCTGGCTAAAATCATTTCTATTACAAATTTCATGTTTCAAATATTAAGCAAGTGTTTCAGCCTAAGAGTAAATTTATAACATACTCTAAACGGAAGCTGTGTTTCACCTGTATTTTCTATGCCGTCATAGCCAGTGCTGAAGCCTATTGAACAATGACATTATACTTTCTTGGCTTCAAATATTCCTTTTCCATGTTGTTACTGCTGTGTGTTTGTCATGACTCCTTTCGGTAAAGATAGTAGTGATATGTGACATTTATTGATGATATGCTGTGTATCAGCCAGTATACTGAACAGGGAGAATTCTAACTCCACAAATTGCCTCCAATACTCTCAGAGCATAATTCTTGAAGCATTATTTACTTTATAATCACTAATATATTTTAGTCACTTATTTGAAAGGTAGTGAGAAAAGGGAGAGAAAGTCAGGAAATAACTTCCATCCACTGCTTAGCTCTCCAAATTCCTACAGCATCCAGGCCCGATCTAGGAAATCAGAGCGCCATCTGCCTTTTCCACACGGGTGTTAGGAACCCAAGTAGTTGAACCATTGCGTTTGCCTTCTGAGGGTCACATTTAGCAAAAAACTGGAATTAGAAGTTAAGCCAAGACTGAAGCCCAGTGGCTCTGATAATGGGATGTGGCGCATCAAACAGCACCTTAACCATTGCTACCTTTTACTAGAATAGCAAAGAATAAACAGGTTTTCTTTGGAAAGATGGGTGTTACAAAGCAAAAACACAAAATTATTCTAGTTTCATGAATTGGGGAACTAACTGTTAAGCTGCAATATTTTTTTCGTTCCAAACCTTGCATTAGTTCTTGTCTCTATACACTTTTGGTACTATACAATGTAAAACTACAGTGACAGGATGCTGAAACAGATAATAGACAGTAAAAATTCAATAAAAGTTGAACCAAATGGCTAATACCTAGCACTTAGCATAGAAACATAGAGGAATGTAATGATCATTCTCATTTAATTTGTTCTCAGTTAATTACTTTGATATATTTAAACACTAAATACTAAACTACGACTGGAAAGGTCAAATTTCAGCATGATGATTGACAGAATGCCTTCATATTTAAGCATATTTTGTGAATTTACTTTGTAACTATTTTTATTCGTGCTTTCACTCTGTGTCCTAATCTTGCTGAAAAATGAAGTAGAATTAATAAAGCAATTATGAACATTAAAAGATTAAATATGTGTGTTTATGTTTTTATAATGCAGTTTCCACTGTATCATGATCTAGATAAACCCAGATAGTTTTTAATTGAATTATTTAAAATTATTGCTTGCTTACTATAATGCTTAATTAAAAATTGCTTTGTTTTATTCAGACTCTCAGCATTTCCTGTAAGTTGTAGAATGTCTAACAAGGTAGATCTCTCCATCAGTCCTTGTAAATACGAGAACTCATCTCCCTGGCTTCAGAAACACAGTCACCTGGTATGGGATCACCAGGCCGTCTTGCAGTAGCGATTAGCCTTGCCACAGGCATTTTAGTGACATACTCTGTGTACTCTATTCCTCCACAAACCTGATTCTATAGATGGGAATAGCGAATCAACTTGCCATTATTACCGCTTTGTAGTTTACTCAAAGGCAGAGAAAGAAAAGCCAAATTTACACTGACATTTTGTTCATGAGAAAGTAGATTCCATCAAAAAACTAGAGCTTTTTGGACAGAACGCAAATGCAGTATCGGTGCATTCCATTATTCAAAGTCAATTAAATTACTAAAGTTAAATAAAGACTGGAGCAGCAATTTAAAAATGCAAAATACTCTTCGGTTTCTGTTCTAAACAGTTCAGCACCAGCTTTAACACCCAGTCTGTCCTGACAACAGGTATGTCTCTGCAGGCATTCCCTGAATTCACCTACTTGTTTATACTGCAAGGAAAAGTTAAACAGCGCACTAATTAGAAACACATGATTCTCTGTAACACAAAGCCAGCAGCACACACCAATTGCTCCAGCACAAAACTACATGAGAGGACTCCAAAAATCTCATGAAAAATGAGGTTAGGGCATGGTGCAGTAGCCTAGTGGCTCAAGTCCTCGCCTTGCACGCCCCGGGGATCCTATATGATGGTCGGTTCATATCCTGGGTGCTCCACTTCCCTTCCAGCTCCCTGCTTGTGGCCTGGGAAAGTAGTAGAGGACGGCACAAAGCCTTGGGACTCTTGGGGAGATCAGGTGGGGTGGGAGGTCTGTACCTACAATGTTGTGGTACACTTAACAGTAGAATGATGGAATTGTGACTGTTGTTGAAAGACTAGACTGTTGTTATAATAAAGCGGAAAACAGTAGAGAAGAGGATTGGGGAGGGTGGCAGGGAAACTCATTGAGTCTAAGGAACTGAACAGTGAGAAATAAAACTAAGATTTTTTGACAGAACGAAGTTTATTTTGGTGTTAAAAATGTAAATCTGTATATAATTTTTTGATAATACTATTTTCCATGGATGCTTTGAAGACCCCTTACATTCATAAATTTTAATTTTTACATCCAAGTTAATGATTTTTCATACTATGATTAAGAAATGGGTTTCCTACACAGATGACAAGGGCCTTGGAACCTGGGCCATCTTGTGATGTTCTCGCAGGTACTTCAATAGGAAGCTAGATTGGAACCTTAGAAGCTGTGACTAAAACTGGTACTCAACATGGGATGATGATATTACAGGTGGTGGATTCATCTATGGTGCAGGTTTAGTACAAAGTAGTTCTCTAAATTCATATTTTACTTTCATTTAAAAAAGTATTTATATTGCAAAGTCAGATTTACAGAGAGAAGGAGAGACAGAGAAAGATTGTCTGCTGGTTCACTCACCAAGTGGTTGCAATGGCCGGAGCTAAGTCAATCCAAAGCCAGGATCCAAGAGCCAGGAGTTTCTTCCAGGTCTCCCATGTGGGAGAATGGTCTCAAGACATTGTGCCTCCTAGACTGCTTTCCCAGGCCACAAGTACTGAGCTTGATGGGAAGTAGAGCAGCCTAGATATGAACTGGTGCCCATTTGGGATCTCGAGGCATCCAAGGCAAGTATTTAGCCACTAGGCAACCATGCCAGGCCCCTGGGAACCCACCTTTTATTCACAAGTGGAGATGCATATTGTAACGTATCTTCACATCACAGTGTACTGACCTCCATTGTATAGTTCCTTTAGATAAACTTGTATATACACATTTACCTATATATATTGAAATTATATTTTCCAGGAGAATTTTATTAAAGATTAATTTTATTTTTATCGGAAAATCAGATATACAGAGAGGAGAGACAGAGAGGAAAATCTTCCACATGATGAGTCACTCCCCAAGTGGCCACAACAGACAGAGCTACACTGATCCGAAGTTAGGAGCCAGGAGCTTCTTCTGGGTCTCTCATGCAGGTGCAGGTTCCCAAGGCTTTGGTCATCACAGACTGCTTTCCCAGGTCACAAGCAGGGAGCTGGATGGGAAATGGGGCCACCGGGACACGAACCAGCACCTGTATGGGATCATGCCATGTACAAGGCAGGGACTTTAGCAGCTAGGCGACTGTGCCGGGCCCAGTAGGGTTGACTAAATTTTGTTAATTTTTCCTGAGTGTTTTGTGGTACCCTCATATTAACTTAGAATGACAATTCTCCAGAGTCAATTTACTGAGCTTGTATTGGAGTTCATAGTGGTTTAATTATAACTGTAATATCATTTTATTCATCTAAAATATCACTAGTAGCACCCTAATGATCCTAAAAAATAGTAAAATGCTAAAATGGGATTAATCATGGTGATTGTCTATTTTTCTCTATTTCTCCACGTGTTAGCACATTGCGTAGTTCAAATGGATATTTATCACAGCGGTTAAGACTCTGTTTGGAATGACTACATCTCAGGTCAGAGTACCTGAATTCATTTCCCAGCTCATTTCTGACTCCAGCTTTGTGCTAATACTCATCCCAACACACCAGCAGGAGCTGCCAGAACAGTTCACAGCTCCTGGCTTCAGCCTAGGCCAGCCGTGGCTACTGTGGACATTTTGGGGAGGCGCCAGTGGAGAAGAGATTTGTCTCATACTAGTGCATTCTTGCTCTGACTCCTCCTCCTGTGAGATCTACGTATCTCACAGCTTTTTAATTAGAAAATGGATAGGTAAATGCTATTTTTGTTTAGTATATTGGAAATTGGGAGGCACATATTTGTATTCCAATTCCATTACTTTTATTGACTATTAGTGTCTATCTATGAGAATCTATGCCTATTACAAAACCTAGAAAATTGTACTGTTACTTTTTTCCTCCTCACAAGGTACTTAGTGGTTATAAAGAGTTGATGTGATAAAACACTTAAAACAGTGCCTACACATATAAATTCTCAATCCATATTTTGACCTAAAAAGTAGTTTTGATGATAGTTGCTGCTGTATATATAATAAGTCCTCCATAGGGCAAGAAGAACATGTTGACAGTCGATCTCCTAGCACACCTTGCAGGAATGAGTTACTAGTGCAAGCATCCATCGATGACATTTGTTGGCCGAGCGAAGTGGAGAAATAGACCAGATTGGATTTATAGCAAGCGTGGTAGGTTTTGACAAGTGTTAAATGAATAACAGGGCCGATTAGAGTCATGCTTTGGTAATGGCTAACTTAAATGTCTCAGAGAAATTTGAAAATGTACATGGGGAGTAAGCAGACTGCCGTTAAAACAACATAATTAAATCTTGATCACAGAAAGGAACATGGTCCAATTTCACTTCCTAAAGTCTCAGAAAATAACAAATGCTTGAGAGACTGAGAAGTTCTTCAAGGGGAAACACAAACCTACCATCTTGAAAGAGGGCGATGGGTATTTTCCCCTGTGAATTCATTTCATATTATTCTTGAATGGCAAGAAAATAAAAGTGAAAGAACTTTAGCAGGAACATTGAAAATCAAAGACCAAAAGAAGACATTTGCAGACATGATCAAATCAATCAGGAATAACGAAGACAAGAAAAATTCAAAGTTCCAACTGCAGCATTGTGGAGCTGAGTAGGAACGGAAAGTGGGGGACAGCATAACAGTGTTAGAACTGAAGGAAGACGACAGATACACTGGCTGGGAGAAGCAGAGAGCAAGAGACTCAGGCTGAACAGAATGGAATCATGAATCAAAGAAGGAGCCTGGAAAAAATGAGTAGCAGAAATGTCACAGGCTGGACTTTCTGGCAGAGAGAGCTGCTCAGAACTTGTCAAGGTCCCTTGCAATCTCTTCTAAGCAAGGGTGTGTGTGTGTGTGTGCGTGTGTGTGTATAAGAGAAAAAGTATGGATAAATTGAATTTAGTGCTATTTGCATGAGCAGAAAGTGGTTCATGATTTAGGCAGTGTTCAGGGAGCTCCGTAATGTCACATGAGCCTGGAGCTCTAATTGGCCAAACACAGAGGCAATGTGGAGAAATCACCTGCTTGGCCATCAGTTAGTCATGTGTCCTGTGATGGAATGAGTTGACAAAGTGTGGTTAGCTAAAACCAGGCTGCTTGTGGTTGCCTGAGGCTCAACTGTTAATTATGCTCCCAGGTTTGATTTCATTTTATGAATTATGTTACAATTTGCTATGTAGGAATTCCAAGTACAGATATCCTCAGGCTATTAGCCTCCTGCTGATTTAATTTAACACATAAAACCTCAGAGTTTATAAAATATTTACTGTGGCTCCACTATTTAATTTTGTGTTGCTTTATTTTTTATGTTAATGTGATATTAATCAAATAACAGATTCCTTTTATCATCATGAGAAAGTAAGGAGTGTATTCCATCCACAAATAAGAATATGGATGCCCATGGCATATTCGATGTCTTACAGAAGGTCCACAGATACTGACAGCTATTTTTGATCGAAGTATTTCTATTTGACTCCAAGTCCTGTTACCTTTGACAGTCTAGGAGATGATTCAAGCAGAAAACACGATCAATTAAATAGTCAGTCTTCTTAATGCTTACAACAATTTTCCACCAACACATAGGAGTAATGCTACACTTCTGTAGAATAGTAAAATGAATTTAGATGAGTCCCCGTTGGTCCATACACATAGCATGTGTGTAGGAGTTATGGGAATAATCACAATAAAAGAAAGGGAAAGAATATTTTCCCAAGAAAAACGTGGAAGAAGTCATGTTCTGAATATCTGGATGCCCCATAATAAAGATTTTATACTTGGTTAATCACAGTGTTATTTTGTGGGACGTGTGTGTGTGTGTGTGTGAGAGAGAGAGAGAGAGAGAGAGAATATGAGAGAGAGAGAGGAGAAAGAGAGACAGAAAAAAGGAAGAGTAAGCGAATACTACTGGGTGGGTATTGGTAAGAAACACATAGCAGAGAACCACTGCTTACAAGGACAGTTATAGGATCTCATAACATGAATTTTGAAGATGAAATGGATATTTCTTCATTGTGACCATTGAGTTTGCTTCCTAGCTGGGTGACTGTGAATCCTACTGCAATGACATGGGGTGCTCTTTCAAGAAGCTTCATTTCCTTGGGCAAAACAATTAAGATAAAGAGAAGCATATTTTTGAGAACGAAATGGGTGTGGAAAGAGCACAGAAGATATGTAACACATGGATGAAATACTTCAAGGAACAAAAGACTAAACTCTTCCCATCCACAAACCAATAGATATTTCAGCGTTCTGAGTTAGCAAGAAATTTTTATCTTCTTTTTAAAGGTTGTGTGGTTGGTGAAGTAAGGGTTATGAATATGTTAAATGTGTTTTAAAATAAAACTGAAATGACTACCAAATAAGATAAATTATGTGGAAATATGTTAATAGTAATAAAATGCGAATGAGGTGTTAGCCATGGCTACAAGTACTGTTATTGTCATTATCATTGCCAATATTTCCTGGGGGTGTTTTTCCAGCTCGGTTACCCGGTGATGCTACCAGCTGGGGGCTGTGTCCCATTTTGTACAGCCACCTTCTCCCAAGCCTACTCCCAAGCCTTCCCCCAGAGACCACAGAACGGCTCTCCTATGTTAATGGCCACTATATGTCTTGTCGTGAAAGAGAAAGTAGATTATTTTCCACTTTCGTCCAACATAGAAAATGAGAAAATAATCATTAATTACAGCAAAAAAGTTATACATTTTTGAATGGAGGAATCACTTCTTACGCATGAAACAGGTTACTGAGGCAAAAAGATCTGTTTCCCTTGCCCGAAATGGTAGGAAATAGTTTCCTCCTTGTTTCCAGTTCGTTAGGAGGGGGCTCTGGAATGTGAGTCAGGGGCCAATGGTGAATGTGGGATTTCTAATCCTGTCCAAACCCTCCATCTGCAATGTAAGCCATTGCCCATTGATCAAACTGTGCGTTAGTCTGCAGGTCCACAGTCATGTGCTTCAACCCGTATATCCTCAAATGGCTTTCAACAGTTATCGCACCTTTTAAAAACCTGTAGTTCTGGAAGTGATTAAAAAACACATTGTAAGTGAAAACAGGAAACGCTCAACCATTATCAATAACAAAAGAAAATCTATTTTGTGTTTTTGTATTTCAGATTGCTACTTTATTTTTTTTCCTCACTCAAACCCTTCTTAACCAAGACTGAAGCGAATGATCCTACTTTATTCATTCAAAACGCAGGATTTGCTGCTTCCTTCCTTACATAACCCCACACACAAATCCCCTATCTTTCCAAAGGCTGTGAAGGTGTCCTCTGCTTCCTTATCCTTTCAACCAGTCCCCCAAAATTGCTTCCCTTTCGTGAAGAGGTATAAAAATGTCAGTGACACCGAAAATCCACTGAATATCTTTATTCTCATCGTCTAGGACACAGGATGTGGTGAGGGTGTTAAATGTCAGTCATGTCAGATTTCACTTCCTGCCTCATAATCAATCCAGTATGGGTCTACCAGGCCACTGCTCTGGCCTAGATTTTCCAAGGAGATCTTGCTTCTCATCTACCCTGGGCTGCTTTTACTTCAATTACCCAGGGAAAAGAAGTTAACAATACCTGGCAATAGCCCTCTCCCTCATCCACCTCTTGGCCCTTCTTCCATCTCTAGGGTTATAAAATGAGGGAAATCTGTTACGACGGATTCCCATGGCTGGAGAATTGCTTGCTGCATGATTTCATAGTCTGGCTATTAGCTGTGAGGAAATATAATGCCATCCTTACATATCTGGTTTTAGTTGGGAGGGGAAAGCTCAACTGAAAGCCGAGAGAGAGAGAGAAACAGGGAAAAAGCAGAGTTTGCATCCTGAGAACTTGCCTGACGATTCAGCAGAATTAGGCGGAGATTTCTCTTTCTAAGTTGGAGATTGTTGTTTCAGGTTTTCACCTTGTAGCTTTTATACCAGAGTAAAAAGCAATGCTGGGGAATCCCAAGTTAGCCCAGGTAGAGGGAAACAGCTTGAAGAGAATGCACAGGTCTTAGACTAAGCTGATTTCCCATGATGCAGGGCCCCCTGGCAAGGCCACCGGCCAAGAAGCTGGAGATCTTGGGTTCAGCTCTAGGTCCCATAACCGCAGTTATGGGTGGTCTTGAAGTGCAATACTTTAATAGTCGAGAAGTTGAACTCTGGATCAGGCTGATAAAGACACAAAGTCAGTGATTTTGTGAAAATAAACCCAATGTCTGTTCCTTAAATGGAAAACACAGTAATTGCGCCTAAATGAGATAATACATGAACTGTGTTACCCACGGTACCTGATGAAGGAAAATAAAAGCAGCTGAACAGTAAAAAGGTGCAGGACAATGGAAAAGGAAATTGAGGCGTGTCTGGAAGAATTCTCTGGTTCGACAGTTGCTTTGTGAGCAGCTCCTGTGAATCCATACAGGCGGTGAGATTTTGAAGCTGAGAAGGGCAGCCTAGACACAGATTCTCCTCTAGTTCCTATAGTCTCATTGGAAATGCAAAAAACAGAATTACAAAGCAGTTTAGGTAAATGAGATGAAAACTTGTGAATTCAGGAAAGGAAATGGTTGCCATAAATTAAAGAATAGCATGGACATAGAAATATTTGAAGAAATTGAGAAAACACGGCATGGCTTTTCATAAAACCCCTGCTTACAGTGGATACAGATATATGAGAATTCATCTCTAAACGGAAGGTATGGGTTCAAACTCACGGCTCTGACACTGTTTCATTTGAGTCTCCCCATCTGCAAAATTAATTAAATGTATGCATGGATTTCCTGAGCATGGTGGAAGGATAATACGCATTAAGGTAGTTGGATGTTTCTTTTACTGGTGGTGACCACCAAAGGAATGTGATGCCAACACTCACTTCTGATTCTCTCCTTTTGTCTCTTCGGGGCTGCAGCAGTTCGCATTTGAACCCTTCTGATCCTATACCTTTTGTGATAGAACAAGTAGATTCAAATGGGCCATTACCCTGAGTAAAATAAGCTGGATCAATAAAAACAAATACTATATGCTCCTTCCATTTTTTGATACATAACAAGCAGAATATAAAAAACTGAATGTAGGAGTAAAATTGACATCTGTGATTTGATAATTGTTTACAACCTTTATCTACACTCCTAAGGAGCAGCGGTCTTCCTGCTTTTCACTTGTATAACTCTTAATTTAGAGGAGTATCAAGACAGTGATTGTAGCACAAATTTAAAGTTTATACTGCAAAAGTGTAAAGAAAGAAAAAAGGAAGAGGAAAGGAATGAGGAGAGAGGGAAGAAGGGGAGGTGGAAAATACCATTCTATTTCTACAATCACATCTATAAAATTCATGAAACCTTCTCTTCGTATGTTAATAAAATAGACATGTGAAGAAGTAAATCCCAACAAAGCACTCCCCAGTTGTGCTCTTAATCAGTCAGCTAGTCATGCTTGTGCCAGAATGATTCATTGGTCGACCGCCTTGTTTCTCCGGGCTCCCTATCCTGTGTACCCTCAGAGCAAAGCTGCAGTTCCTACAACATGGTATGGGAGCAGGAACTTTCTCCTCCAAGATCTTGCCTTCATTCTTGACTCTGCAAGAACTTCACAGGGCGACCCTGGTTAACTTATCCTCGGCCCTCCCTCTGTGAAGAGATGGCAATACCATTTCCTGCCTCAGGAAACCAGAGAAACAAATTATCTGGGGAAAGAAGGTATGGGTTTTGCAGGAGCAAAATGCCCGTCTCGGTTTAGTAGGAACCCCTTGCACTGCACTGTCCTTCACCACCTTGGGTGCCTCTGTCATCTTGCCAGTCTCTAAAAAGCCTTTGAGTTATCTGATAAAGAGATTCAATGTTTTCCCTTCAGGCCATTCAAAGGGTGCTTTTCTTGTTCTTGAAAGTTTTACAAAGCTTGCTCTTCTAATACAATATTATGCTAGAAATAAAAATATCTCAGCCAAGACTACAGTCACAGCATATATGATGAGGAACTATCCTGAGAAAGTCAAAGTGCAGCACACATCTTAAAAAGGAATTTTCTTCACAAATTTGAGTGTTCTCCTTGCCCAGGGGCCATACTAATTGTCTCTGTGCAGCTCCAACTTTGGTATATGTGCTGCCACACATTCAGCAAAAATCAAATGTC